>NW_018742770.1:4116115-4654983 GCF_001683475.1 Chenopodium quinoa
ATAAGGGTAGCCATAATAGGATCCTCACATGTTCACTTCTCACTCACACATTGTTTTCTTCTTTTTCTCCTATACTGACCCAATACCCAAAAAAATTTCCCAAATCTAGAAAGGAAAATATAATCCTCCTGTAAACTCTCGTACCATCTGTCACTGGACACTGGTCATATACAAGACAAACAGAGCAGTACTGGTGCCAGGAGAACTGGATCACCCATGACTTACATAGCAACATTCTCATAGAGAGAGAGAGAGAGAGAGAGAGAGAAACACTGACAAATAGTCAAGAAACCCAAACAAGGCCAGTGACCAGCAACAACAGGCCATAGGGGGGAACTAGATCTTTTACAGTGTATTTGGACAAAGAAGGGGAAGGAAAAGAAGGATGAAAGGGAAGAGAAGGGGAGGGAAGAATGATGAGCTTTCCTTCCAATTCTCTCCATAGTTGGAGAGCTTGAATTCTTACCAATTAATCCCTCTATTTCTCTTCCCTCCAATTCCCTTCCATCCTCATTTGTTATCCAAGTGAAAGATACTCCATCCCTACATTTCCCTTCCCATCCTTTCCCTCCATTTCCTTAAATCCAAACAAAGGGTTAGTTATGCTCAAATAGTTGATTCTTGGTTAACATAGTTGTCATGGTTGATTTCTTATTGCATCGACCTTGCTCAATATACTAGTTCAATTATTTCAAACATATGTTATTGTCTTATTTAGCCATCCTGCACACATCAACTAGTTTGTTTAGTAGATGAATACTAGTATATACGGTAGCAGTTAGTTGGAGGCTAGATAGTTTCCTCTCTTTTGCATAAACTATGCTTTTGCAACATTCCGTCAGCTCGGTTTAGCTAAACAGAAACACAATTCAACTTCTACCCCCCTTCCTCCTGTTGACTTTTGGCAGGTACAGCTTAAAACCCCAGGGAATAACATACCTTTCACAAATGAAGATACCAGGTGCCTCTGCAAGCCATCTTCTAGTTTCTTTGCTGAGGTAAGTTGTCCTTTTCCTTTTAGTTGCACCTGCAACAGTATAAGACAGCCAGAATCTCTTTTTAAAAACTAGCTACACATAAAAACCATTTTTCTCAAAGACTTGAAAACTGTAAACCTGCGCCTCGGGATTCATTCCAAGAGCAAGCACTGCACCCAATGCTTCGGCAAAGGCATCACGAATAGATGAATTTGGATCATTAAAAGCCTGATAGAGGTAAGTATTCGTTAGTATAAATGAATAAAGAGGCAATTATATAGATCAAGGGAGGAGGATCTACCTTAACACAAGTAAAGGCTGAACTATCAAGCTCTGCAGTACCCAAACCTGGTCCTCCAACATTAGCAAATGTCTTTAAACATCTAGCAGCAGCTATTCTGACAATAGGTGACTTATCAACAACACCGAATCGCATGATGAGTCGAAATGCCTCTGTATATGCCGTAGCAGCAGAAGCACCGCCACAACCCTCCATAGCATTCCGAAGCATATGTAGAGCCTCTTTCCTTACGTACTCCTGTAAAGTTTTATGCTAATTAAGGTAAAATAGAATAAACCAGCCTGAATCACAAACAACTATATTTTTCTTAAGACTACCAGACAAACTTCTTGATTCTTAAACTTGTGTAGTTTACAAAAACACAAGTTGCTCCGTATATCATAGCCTAAATCCCCAAGAATATGTACTATGTAGGTTAGCAAAAGCAACAACACCGTGTTGTACAAATGACCTCGTAGATCAATGTCTCTAGATGTGCGTACAATGTGCCATGGTGGTGTCAATAACTCAATACAAACAATCCATCTTGTATGATCCTGAGTACATGAGCTTGGAGATATACTTCATCATTAAAAGCAGTTGAGTACACCCCTAAAGGAAAGGGGGAAAAAAGAAGGAAGCATATTTTTAGGAGTGCATAACATCATTAATTAGTCACTGTGGAAGAAAATGCCAGCAGAATTTGCAGAATATCAAGCATTTCAAATGGCTCTTTCAGGATAACAACAGGTTTTCCACTTTTCCTAACCTCACAATTTCTCTTTTTCGTATATGTACCAGGAGTAATTCCACTTACACATCCTAACAATATCATAGTATTACACATCTATTGATCTATTAGTTTTACCAATCCAAAATAAAAATGAAATTACTCCCACAAAGATGTTCACCGAGAATAGGTTTGGCAACCAGCATGGCTGCATATTTCATTTGTAGTGATTTTTTTTTTTTTTGGGTGTGTGTACCCCAAACAGGTAAATTCTCTCGTCAATGAATTCTCTAGTCTCAAGCTATCTAAAAAACAAAAATAACATGAAAATTAAAAGGCCCAAGTAGATCAAAAACATTACAACTCAGCATTCAACTCCCTCTGCTTTCCCTTCCATGGGCAAATTTCAAAAGAATCAAAAGAGAATACTTGTATACCTATGACAGAATCTTTTTTTCACAATATATATGATTCAGAATCTTTGTTAACCTTAATATATATGATTCAGAATCTTCAATAGCCTTAATATATATGATTCAGAATCTTTGTTTCACAATACACACCAAGGGTGCTTATGGCATACAAGACTAATTCAGTGTGGTCGTAGTCAAAATCATAAATAAATAAAAATTTACACATCAACAAACTTAGATACCTCATGAGACTTCATAAGTTTCGAGGCAATACTTGTTGTTTCTGAAAATCCAGAAGTGATCTTCCTACCAAAATGTCGATATAGTTCTCCCAAACACTGGGCAACACCTTGATTTAACAGAAAATGAGAAATAGGTCATGACTAAGCAGTAATTCAAACCTACAAAAGAAAAAAATATATCCAGTATAAATTACTTGAGAATGTGCCACGAATGCCTGGTTTGTAATGAATAAAATAGATACAACTATACATCATCCCTTTTGCAAAGACAAGGTTTCGGCAAAGTTCTCTATTTGTTACACCGGGAAGTTTAGATTATGAATGCATCATTGCTGACACTCTGACAGGCAAGTATGTCCTCTATAAATCTTTTATATTGAGTTCCCTTGGTGTTCTTGTCATAGTATTCCCACCATTTCATCTTGATGTTCCCGTATACCTTATCTCATATTTAAATCATATATATCATATTGGTAAAAAAGATTGAAAAGCTAATTCCTCAAAACTACACATTGTAACATACTAGCAAGATCCCGCGTGATAACTTTTGTTCTCATATATATGGTCATAGTTTTGGATCTAAGAACAAGACATTGCAAATGGGAACATCAAAAAGAAGCAAAGGGAATAACGTGGTGAAAATAAAGTGTTCTATACTTTCCCTTCAAAGAAACTGTGATACTTTCTAATTTTCTATTAGCCATATACTTCATTCGTATCTTTTTAGTGGACGCGTTTTACACTATTCACATAAGTTACTTTGACTCCTTTGTGTGATTTATTCTTAAGAAAAAACAAAATATGGCCACAACAACACATACCCAAAAATTATTCATTGATGGGAAAATGAATTAAAGAGACAAAGCCCACAGGCTCACCATAATTAAGCAAGCATCTTAAATCCTATGTAAGGAGCCAAACACAATTTATTAGGAGTGAACACTAGTGACCACTGACCAGCATCAATTCAAGTGGAAATCTTCACCTTATAGTTCTTTGTGAATCTTATATATTTTCAAGCTACATTATTTTTATTAATCAGCTTCCTCCTCATTCAACAGTCTATGATTTCTATCAACCTTAGACGAAGGAAAAAAGGAACCAACAAAAACAAGGCTACCCTATATATTTCTTTGCTTTTCTCGTCCTCTAGTAAAAGTAAAATCAATGTTAGTACCCATGTTCACAATTCATTTGTTCAAAGTGAAATGCAAGTGCAAACCAAAATCATACACTAAGAAATAGGAGCATTGTTTTGCCAATGATATAATGGTGAACAACATCACCCATATATATACAGGCGATTAACACGAGAGATTCAGAGTTCATTGACAAACCAGCAACACATTGAGGTTCGCTTCTCTTCCCGTCAGCAAGAAACCCTTGAAGAGCACTAACCCTTGAGTATATCGAAATAGGATCTCCTTTCCAGATAATTTTAACCATAGCTAATGATGCCAAGTGCCGCACCGGCCTCCGGGCACCCAAAACCAGCAGCGAAAACAATGCATCCTCACATTTTCTTTGCCATAACATAATAGGTTCCTAATTCAATCAATATCAACCCCATCCATAATTTCAGCAAGAATTCTCAATCAAAACGTAAAAATTCTCTAAAACAATCCAAATGCCAGTACAATTTGCAACATCAAAGCAAAAAAATTCAAATTAAACAGCCTTAAAACAATTAAATTCAAAAAAATTGCAAGTTGAACATAAGCATGGTGAAATTCCGTGATTTAAAGCATATTAGCAGCAACATAGATCTAATTAATCAGAGCAAAGATAAAAAGGGGAAAGAAAGAAAGAAAACCTTAGGTTCGTCATTAATGGCGGAAATGAGATCGGAGAGAAGATCAAAACAGAGAAGAGGATCGGGAGATTTGTGAGCAGCAGAAGCGACAATGGATTGTAATTGAGCAACGAGAACGCCGAATTGTGAGAGCGGAATATTACTCTCTATCATCGAAACCTTCTTCGCCATTGTTGAAACTTCAGGGTTTTTCGATTTGATTGAAATTCTGAGAAAAAAGATGAAGAATGAGAGTAATGTTCAGTTTACAAGAGCTCCCATGGCAGAGGAGCTACCATAAGCTGAGGAAGTCGCTATTATGTAATTGTTATAATCACTCGGTTTGATTTGCTATTTTGTAAATCTGCAATTAGGAGGATATAACTTGATTATACGGGTTGACAGGAGGTTATAGTAGTTGGCTAGTTCACCGACTTTCAGGCTTGAGGTTAAGGGTTTAATCTCACCGAGCTCATTAAAGAAGGGATTTCCCTTACATCCCCTTCCAGAATGAGTTTTCTTTCTCCTTTCTCTGGTGGCGTTAAAAGGATGTAATTGAGATTAATTGGTTAAAAAATTGCTTTATTGCAATTTGTAAGGTCAAACTTTAAAAACTTTATTCGTATGAGTACTTTATATGAATACGAAGTATGTAGTATCAAAAAAAATTGGAATAATTCATCATGTTTGGACTTTAAATGTCAATTTAAACTTTTGGTTGAAGTACATGACTGATTTATATTTTTATTTTATATCACATTAGCTCTGACAATCTAATATTATGTTAAAGGACCGACTCAACCAATAGCTTAGTTGAATAGTTGAAAACCATGATCGAGACTAGTACTCTTAACGTTCCTCAGGGTAAGGACTAAGGAGCTAAACTTCTTACATAAAACATACACAAGTCCCATTTGTTCATACTTAGTACGAATTAAGTACTTATCTTTTTCCCTGCTGATATTTTTCACTGTGTCCTGCATGGCAATTCATCACCAAATTTAATTATATTACTGATCATATTTTGGTAACACAGCAAAAGGTGTGTAATCTAACTGTTATTTTGTGTTAATTTTGTGATTTATTATTATTGTTTGCATGTGTGTTACATTTTTTTAATTGCCAGGATTATTGTTAATTGGATGAATTTGCTGATGTTTTATATTAGCAGCTAGCACTTTGTTTTGTGAGCTGATATTAGAGGATTCAATTTGCTGTTTTTATTGTTCATAGGTGTAAGATTGATCAATTTCGGAGGGAGAGATGGGATAGTAATAGCCGACCCCACTTATGGGATTAAGGCTTTGATTGATTGATTGATGGGATAGTAATAGGGGGATGTGTGATCCCTTGTTTTTGCTAATCACCTGTTATACATTTCCCTCTTGTTTAGGGTAGGCGTTGTAACACAAGCAACTATTGCGGAAAATAATGGATTTGATATGATTCTCAAATTATTTGTGTTAAGCATTTTTAGGTTGATGTCACCAAGATTCAAACTTTGATGTTAGGATCTAAATGAATGTAAATATAAAACACAATGGGAATATTCAGTAAATTATGCTAGAATAAGAAACATACTTCTTATCAGTAATCATATCACTCCACAATACATATTCTGTACAAAATTTGCATTTTCATGAATTAGGTAAATAACAAATACTACTATAAGACCTAAATTGAAGCAGGAATGAACTTCGAAAAAGTAATGATCACAGATTTTTCAGGGGTTATTCTGTTCAGCTGTGAATGAAAGCTTTTAAGTGACCAATCATTTCTTGTGTGCGAGCTTTGGAGAGTGACGAGCTATGTAGGATCTGAAATGCGTGACCCACACCCTTGTAGACCATCATATTTACCTTCTTACCTGCATTAGCCATGGTAGAGCAGAACTCCTTGTTCCTATCCATCAAGATATCCATGTCTGACACACACACCATTGTAGCTGGAAGTTCTATGCTATTCAGTTTAGCTGCGCCTTTGGCTAGAGGGTTGCACCATGGGTGCTCCCGGGTAGAGCCCATTGGGAGGGATAACCGCCAATAGGTATCAGCTGCTGATAAAGTAAGTGCTGATCCGTATGGTTGAGGGGCCTTTTCAGATGCAGTTCGTGCCTCACCTCCAAAGAAAGGTTGGATTAGGATAGTACCTCGGTGAGAGAGTGGCCTTAGAAGGGTTGACCTTGCTGATCTGCTGGCCCCAAATCTTAGAGCGACATTATGAGCTATGTTAGCTCCTGCGCTGTCACCTGCTAGGAAGAAACCTAAGATATTGCAGCAGCTTAGCCACCAAGAATGCTCTCTTGAGCCATTGGTAGCTTGCTCCTTCACCCACATGACGGTGTTGTAACCATCCTCATAGGCAGCAGGAAGACGGTTTTCAGGGGCTAGACGATAATTTACTGACATGACTACACAACCTGCTTTAGATGCTAGGTTGGATATGAAGTCATGGTAACACATCCACGCTGCTGAACCTACACAGAAACCTCCTCCGTGGAAGTAGACGAGTAGAGGCAGGTTCCTTTGTCCTTGTGGAACATAGACACGTGCCCACAGATTAGTTGATCGGTCCATGACAATATCCCTTGAAGTCACCCTTAGCTCAGAAGGAATGTTGCAAGGGACATTTGGGATGATTGGTGGCCTTTCAACATGCCCATCTTTACATACCCTGATGAGCCCTTCTATTTCTTCCACCAAAGCACCGTGATGGTGGTGTTTTCTTGCATTGAGACTCAGTCTTGGATCTAGAGAGAGGGCAGCCATTCTCTTTTTGACTTTACAAATAAGAGAATGTGTGTTATTATGCATGTCAGTATTTCATTGAGTCCTTATATAGGGGAAGAGGTCAAAAAAGATGACCAATGTGAATACTTCAAACTAGAAAGAAACTTGATGCTCTCTTTATCTGACAAGTGGGAAATTGGGAGCTCACGGCTCACCGTTTTAATGTGAGGTTAATTTGATATTTCGGCTAGGGTGTCCAGCACCTAGCTTTTTGATGATGCTATTTGTATGTAGTTAAACCTTTATTTGGATGTTTCCGTAGTATCTAATCAGCCTAGGCAACATGATGGAATAATGATAACAGTATCTGATGGTACAAGCAGGGCACTGACAGCCAACAATACTTAGCTGCTGATAAACTTGAATTTAACTGATATGTTTGTTTGGATGGCTAGAAAGGAATCACCAAAATCTTGTCAACAGAGACGAGATTTAGCCGGTGATTTGTTATTTGGTGTAACTGGTGCATATGCATCATAAGTAATGAAAATAATTTCATGCAGTGGGTCCAAACAACTCTAGCTCAACTTTAAGAAGCTAATCAGTAATTTATTGGAAGAGACTGTTACAAGTTGATGAACAGAGAATGTAATTCCACCTCTAACACATCTTGTTAGGACTTGTCTATCAAATGCCCACTAAATGGAATCTGTTGATCATCCTTTAAGATTCTGTGGGAAGCTGTAACTTGATGGATAATAGTTCTGTCTTTTAGCACCGTATATATTGGATGTTTATCGATTAGCAAATTCCTATGTACAGTAAGATTTTGGCAATATGAATCTCAATCATTCTAGCCTATAATACTGTACAATAACTACGACAGTGGCTCGCCTTGTATGAACTGATGGGATCAGATGTGTGTAACCTTGCTACTTATTGAAAAAGGCTGTTTTAGTGATGTCTAATCATTGCAAACAAGTTGTTTCAAAGAAAACATATATTAGATGTTTGAATTAATTCACTATGATATGGTAAAGCTGTACTGGCCTAAAAAGTATTAACAACATGAATATACTAATTAATATAGTTGATCACAAAACCTATTTAAGATGATTTTTTATGTTCTTTGCTTTTATTTTTGGGGATTAATAGTGGGAGGGGGTTAGAAAACTGTTTAAGAATGATTCCTAAACCTCAACTGTATCAAATTCTAACATGGAATATAATGGTTTAAGAATGAAACCAAAATCAATCTTTCTACACCAATAGCCATTTGAAAGTATGATAAACATGGTTTATAAAGTCGGATGTGTTATTTTTGTTCTGATTGACCAGAATCTGATGAGTTTTTGGAGCTACATGGTGCTGGGGGCAATTGCCCATTCGGCTTATAGCCAACTTAATAGTGCATGCATTCAGACATACAAGGCTTAAAGTTCTTATTCTTGAAATGCTTTTAGTAAATTCTTGAGATATGCTTACTGAATGTAAGGGAATTATATTTATCCTTCATTTTGGATTTGAGGTGTTTGCTAGCATCTTATTGGAATTCTTTCTAAGCCATTTGTTTGCAGTATCGCCTTCTGGCTTAGCTTTTGACTTTCTGACCTGGAAATAATTGTGGAGATATTCCGTGATGGTTGATCTTTCTTGCAAATTACTCCATATTTTTCACATTTCTAGAAATACTTTGTTTTCCTACTGTTAGGTTTAGGCTGCAGGTCAAATACGAGACTCAGGACGAAAACCTGTCATCCTAGTATCTGTGTGCTGAAGCGCTTGTATTATTGTAATACAATCAAATCTGACTTTGCCTAAGAATACTATGTGCTAGTTATACCTTTGAAAATAATATTCGAGGTCCAAGGATAATACTTTGCCTAAGCACATAGATTGGTCATGATTCAATGCATGACAATTTCTTCTAGGGCTCTGACATTTTCATACTGATTGAGCTTGATGTTTATTTGTTTATAAATTTAGCCACAATAATTCCATGCATCTATTTTGAATTATGATTATGAATATTCTAGCAAAGGGGGAAATCCTGCTTAATTCAGAGTAATCTCTTGGTTAAAAAGGCCATATATTCTTTTGATATTCTTCTTTTAATTTTAGCAGTCAGTCTGAGATCTGGAAGATATATTCTTTACTCAAAATTCTTTTAACTACTTTTTCTCCCTTGCTCGTGATGCAGGTACGAAGTACTTAGAAGATGGCTTAAATAAATATTACATAGATTTCTCTAAGCATGCTTGAAAAAGTTAATTTTTTAGTAGAATCTATGATATCCTGACCTCAAGCTCTGGCTAAGCTGACTGGAAGCTTGCACGACTGCACGTTATATTCTGATCAAATGCATAGATTCTGAACGGAGTTGTTAGAGTCAACATGAAAATTTGCTTTGCAAACGCTAAAGCAACATTCATGGAATGTGACAAGGCAAGTCCAGCTTATAGTCTTTTACTATAACTCTTTAAGCATGTACAATTTTCAGGGGTCCCAAATAGATTATATTCCTCTAAGGATGATATGCAGAACTATGAATTTCCAAGTACAGAAAATGGATTTACCCCCATTAGGATTATAAGATTGCGATTTGACCTGTTGAGGTTGAGCTAACAGCAATACCTTCTCCTCTGGCATACCCATATCGTCTGATATATGATTGGATTCTTTCTATCCTTTCTTCCTCACCAAAAACAAATCTTTCATTGCTACCGCGGATATGCAAATCTCTGTAGCTTTATGCTCCCGCATATTGTTCTCCTTTTGACTATGTATTAGAGAGCAAGACAAAGACATATTATCTCTTACAGTAGCTTTTTACTCTACCTATATCTTGACCCTGTAGCATATTTTGTGAAGAAGTTTCTGCTGAGCATCTTTGCTATATGACTGATGGCCAGCATGTAAGCATATTAGTTCTTCAGTTAGATTGCTTTAGTATAATGTTCCTGTTATCCATATGCTAGCAGATTAAACACAAGTCTTTTCAGTAACTCAGTGGCCCTTTCTTTAGGTTTTTGGTTTTTGTGGGAGCAAAGAGTGCCTCCAGTCCAACCATTGTTGAGTTAATGCCAGGGTCACGTCGACTTTTTTTATTGGACATTCTTCACTCGCTTGTCAAATCAGTTGGTCAAGTCGGTAAATCAAATCACAATTCGGTTTCTTTTCGGGATGTACAAATTTGCATTCAAGACCCTAAATTTTCGGGTGGAATCTGATCATATTTTTGGATCGAGTAGAATATTGACAAATGAGAGTATGATGTTAAATTGAGGAAAAGGGACATGTTTTGTAGCCATGGACTTATTATTCATACAATCATACTTCATACTAAAATTTGTATTAATATAAGTAGGATGATAAACGCTTAGAGAGGATCACAAAAAATTACCTTGAGATGATTTTCTAAGATCTGTTCGCGTTGTGTCTTAACCATACAACTCTTTCCGTAGAAATAGACTGCAATTTAAATTACACATTAGGAAACCTTAATTATTGTACGATGAGAACGCGCTGAATATCCATACATATGTCCATAAGGTGCTTCGTAACATCATTATCAACATTAGAAATATAAAAGAAAACAAGCCAGTTACAAAAATATAATTTGACCAATACATCTCCACTTTCAGAGAAGTATCAGTTTGGTAAACTGAAGGGTAAGAGAAATTAAATGAACTTGAATCTGTGTAGTGCCCTAGTGTGTACCTGGCAGCAGTAGATTCAAAACAATAAAACAGGAAGAGTCTAAAACACTGTTTATAACTGTAGTGTTAGATCAGAGATAACCAACCCAAATCCATTGTTCTGTGTCTTGGTTGTATTCATCATAAGAAAAAACCTTCAAAACATAAATTCATCACCACAAGATAAGATCTACAGTCCATGTCGGAACATGTCAACAGAAGTTTTACACAAACAAATGCTATCACAAACCAAAAACATACTATGTCTTGTATGCAACGGGTGTATTTTTCATACTTGACAAACTTGACTTTACTTGTTAAATACAATTGTACCTGTAGTATACAAGTCTCTGTGACAATAAAAACAGAAACTTGGAGGGTTGGGGCGTTCGAGTCTAGGTAACATAAGCTTTATTCAGTGCACAGTTGCTACAAACACCATTATCTGTTATTATATAAAGAATTTGAAAGATGCTCGCAAATATGATGAGGAAAACTAAACAGAAAGAAATTTGGGCCAATTATCAATCTATTCCAAACTCCAAGATCGATTCAACGCCAATGGATTTGAATTACAGTGCATAATTGTCAAAATTCCTAAAAAACAGTAGTGCTTCATTACAGTAAAACCCTACTAGCAGGGCTTGCACTTGCCCACATTCTTGCTCAATTTTGATGTACAACTATGGAAGGGACTTTGAAAATGATGTAAGTAGCTGCCATACCATTGATATTCCAACACACGATGTCAAGACACGCTGCACTTTAGGTCTTCCCTGGCTCCTCGGTTCAAATTAAACACATGATATAAGCTCAAATTCTAGCAGAGCTCTTGGCCTCCTCCTGTATCATGTACTCTTTCTTCATTTCTTCCAGAACAGAGTCATTGGTACTGCAAATTTGGTAACAATAAGTTAGATATTTAGCTGTCATTTAAGATAATATATCAGAAAGATAGTTTGCTGATCATTTTTACTAACACAACTAAAGGACACCAGAATTACTTCTTGAAATCATTACAAAAAAAAAGTTCCCAATACCACAACAATACAACACAGCAGCACGGGAGATTATTCCGCATAAGCAAGGGGCTGAACCTTCAAACAACAGAATTAACAGCTTTTAATATACATGAAAATATAGCTTAACTATTTTATTTTTTTTTACAAAAGTGAATACAATTTTCCAATCCTTATTAAGAATACAATCTATTTGTTTCGATGAAAATCTACTGTGTAGGACATCACAAGCCCATCATAACCTTGAGCTTCACCATTGTTTTATTTTTTTATTTATCTTATTTTCTGAAAGTATATAGCATTACAAAGAGAGAAAGATAAACAGCTTAAGCTTATGTACAGTGACATACAGGTACCTGCTGCAAACAAAATAATGATCCATACTAGATTGTTATACAATGTACCTTCTGGCACTAGAAATAGTAATGCTAGATTCCTCATAGTGCTTATTTCCTTTCAATTTAGGAATAAGTAATAAAAATAAGTATAGTGTCAAGTGCCACTCATAACTGATTGCCAATGGAACCACCCCCACATTTCAACCTTAATCCTACATTTCAAACGCCACAAGAATAACTTTGGTGGAACAACATTGCACTCCACTCATCACAAAGTGCCAATGAGAGTATGAGAAAATATTAGAGGACAGAAGAGAAATGATGATTCCAAACTCTACATGACATAAACTACAATGACTTGCAACAACAATAATCCTTCTTGGAAAAAAATAATAATAATTTTTAAAAAAAAAATAGTTAAGCTTTTGTGGTTTTTCATGCCAAGAAATGTTTTAGGAGCTTTGCCTTCCAGTATTACTCCCTCTGTTTTTAAATACTTGCTCCACATCTCCATGCGCGGAGTTTTAGGAGATATTAGAGATAGTAATAAAATATGGAGGTAGTGGGGTTGGTGGAAGAATAAAAAATTATAGAAAGCAAAAGTAGTGGAGAGAATTGGAGGAGAGAGAATATATGTTGGGACCACTAGGTGAGAGAAATTGATTAAATATTGTAAAAGCTTTCCAAATAAGGAAATGGAGCAAGTATTTAAAAACGGCCGCAAATGGAAAGTGGAGCAAGTACTTAAAAACGGAGGGAGGATAAGATAGGAAATCCAACAAGAAATATTTCTTAATAAAGTTGAACATAAAATTTTTTTAAAAAAAAAATCATAAAAATATAAAATAAAATAAAAACACTTTTATCAAGCCACCAGCACATCGAATCATTACCCTCAAGATCTTAAGACTATATATTCTTACCAAGCATTAACAAATCTTGAAAAAGGAAACTTCTTCCTTAAGAAGATCACTTGAACAGCTTCAATAAATGAGCATTTAACGATGAGTCTTCAGAACAAATTTCATGACATAATTAAACCCCAAACCACTCATTATTTCAAACAGTTGAAGACTTGAAAAGACAAAACCCTTCTAATATGGATTTCCAAATGCCTACTCTTGCAAAGGAAAGACCGTCTTGCTCCCCCACCCTGGAATCATCTTCCACCTTAGCCTCTCTACATCATATTAAATTTTACTGACATTTGTACGTAAAGCCCATTTCCCTTTGCAAACTTTCAAGGCCACTTAGCCTTCAGAGCAATATACATGGTACTGAAAGGCATAAGATCAAGACGACCAAAATGCTTGGGGTGACACACATCTTCCCACCTAACCCAATGAAAGACATTTACGTAGTATTTTAATCTTTGATAGCCAGTGGAGTATCACTCTAGCATCCTTTGGCTTTAAGCCTTTAACACATACTTGCCGGAATACCATACATGGATAAAAAAATAAAACAGCACACAGCATAATATGTAATCAACAACGTTAATCAACCAAACAGGTTTACATGATGGAGCAGAGCCCCAACTAAAAGCTAACATAGGAAGATGAAAAAATGTCTACTCCGCAGCCAAATAAATCAGCCAAAGTCTCGAAATTAAGAACTTCGCAACTCAAGCCAAACATTGCTTCCAAAAAGAAAAAGAGTCCGTCTCAAATTATATCGTAAAGCGTGCAATAATAGAAAATAAGAGCAATGAATACTTGAGAAAGGTTAGCTGTGATGCATATGCCTTCGAGATGACATAACTCAATAACCGTGCAATTAGTTTACACAAAGGTTTCTTTACAAGAATGCTATCAGTCATGCTTAGCCTATAGGGTTGTCAACCTCTAACACACTCAATCACATGGCATGGATGTAAATATCTAAACTTAAGCCTCCAAAATTTGTTACATTTAAGACTACCGACTTCAACTTTGACTTTACAACCATTACTTAACAGACAAGCATCATAAACTGAGTGCACTTACTATTGATGAAGGCAATTATTCAATTCCTCTGCTTGTTGCCTACACTTCCAAACAACGGATAGAGTCCTTCCATAAGCACATTCAGCATACTTTGAAGTAAAAAGATCACATTCTTTTAGTGCCTTTGCCTTCATTTTGCTGCGTAAAGCTGGAAGTTAGGTTAACATAAAATTAGCAAAGTCAAAAAAAATTGACAGTGAAGACAAATTACATAAGTCCATGAATCCTACATAGTTAACCGGACATAGGGATACAATGTCTACCTGTACCTAATCCTTGGAACAAAGACTACAAATGTGCGAGGAAAGCACGCAACAAAATCAAAACAAAAAATTATATCACAAGGTCACTAATGCAAGGGGCATCTAGGCTAGAGTTAAATGAGAGACACCCCGCTTACGCAACCGTTTCTCTCATTTCTGCCTGAGTCTATGCAGATTGCAGGGGCTGTATCTACTACTTGCTCAGTTGCAATTGTGGCGACCAAATTATAGGACAATACCCACATGGTAAACATCTAATTCAGGCTTTTTTACTACATTTTTCTAAAATACAAGCTGCATTTCTCATTACATTAATCTGAAATTTCTTTTGATTTCATTTCTTTAAACTTGAAATCATACAATCTTCTTACCAAACCTAAAATCACAGCTTTTTATCTCCCACTTAATCTACCAACTGCTTTAAACTCGGCCTTCTAAACCTAAACCTAAACCTAAACCTAAACCAACAATTAACCCCCAATGCGGAATCATAAAAATTGATAGCTTACAGTAAGAAATTAAGAGAAACATGCAAAAATTAAGCAAATCAAAATATAAAAATGAAATTCCTTAGCACCCAGATAACTATAATAAATGTAATCTTCAATTAAAACACTACAATTTTCACCTATTATCCAAAAAACAAGGGGATAAACAGGAAAAACAGGGGATAATTAGGGTTTAAGAAAGTGCAATTAAAGGTTTATACAATTCTCTCACCTTCTTCAACCTTCTTCTTGACATGATTTTCTCTGGCTTCTTGGAGAATACCCATTTGACTGGTCAAAATTTCCAGCAAAAAAATTGCAACCTTTTGATCGAATCAATGACGTTTTGATGTTGGGTTTGTGGATGGATTGTTGAAGAGAGATGCAACCAAAATTTGATTAGTAAAAGTCAGAAACTCAAAAATGGTTGAACCACAGCGTTTTGCTTTCTGTGTTTATTTTTTCTGTAGTGTTGGCCTGTTGGGCCTGGCTCTTTGGCTATCGGCTGGTTCCCTCATTTAGGCCCGTTCACTTCAGTTTATTTTTGGTAAATTGAAATTATTTTTACTGAAACAAAATTATATTTGCTGAACTTAAATTAATTAAACTGAACTGAAATTATTTTTACTGATTTTCTATTATAATTCTTCTTTAAGAAAACTGAATTTTACTGAACTGAACTTATTTTTACTGAACTAAAATTATTTTTACTGAACTAAAATTAATTTTATTGAACTGAATTTATTTTTACTGAACTGAAATTATTTTTACTTAATATTGTTTCGTATTTTTTTTAAGCTGAAGTGAATAGAGCCTAAGCGAATAAAACTAAATGACAATTTTTCCTTTAATAATAAAGGATGAACCTACCTCTTTCAATAAATATAAAAAAAAATTAAAAAAAAAAGGGGATAAACCTACCTGACTAGTCTTCCCGTGGCTTTATGAAATTATGATAGCATGCACTTACCTAAAATTGTTAGGGGCCCAAATTTAAGTAATAAGGTAAGATATCATTATAATCTTCTTTTTTAATTATTATTTTATTATTATTGTTATTATTATTATTAACAAAACCTATAAAGTCAATCAATTTACAAGAAATTATAATTAGTGGGGAACCGAGATACAATTTGGGCCCCTAACAATCTAGCTATAGTGAGTCCGATCCTTGTGAAGATGTGAGCAACTGCATGAGCACTAATATCCTGAAACCTAGCGAACGCCTGAACCCTTTTTAGCAACACAACCGCATTCTTCTCTAATTCCCCCACTAAAGATAATGAGAAAGGAAGAAACCCATAGCAATAGCCCTGCAACGCGTCCCATACTTGTCCCGCTTCCGCTGAGCCGTAATCGACACAACATGATCAGGAACGAAGTCAGAAAATCCTAATTGTGTCAAAGGAGAAGATCACGTCAAGTCAACACATACATTAAGGCCTCTGTCCTAGGAATAAAGCAACATATCCGCTGGTCGAAGAGTTCCATCGTTTCCTCCAAAAAACCCAACGTTAACCTCTTTCGAGCATAATTCCCCAACCGGAAACAAATATCAACAAGGGTATCACGAACAACATTATGTCGATGTTTAATACCCACCATCCCAACACATGACACAGCATGATCCCAAAAATATCTCCATCGAAAACTCCTGAGCATTATTATTATTATTTTTTATTATTTTTTTTTTAAGTTAGGGCACGGCGTAGAATTTCTAATAGTTGAGGGGTTTATATTGTAGGAAAAAACACTTTAATAATCCCAACTATTGTCGATTTACTTTTAATAATCCCAACTAAGGTTTATTTTTTAACAATCCTAACTATATGTGCCCTTAATTTTCCTCCAACAGTCCCAAAAACCGGTTACCTGCTAAAAGGGTAATTTTTTTATTATTTTTTTTACAACGCCACATGTTAGCACATGATTGACCTAATATTTAAAAAAAATAAACAAAACCCATTCCAGCCACCCCCAGCCCACCGGAAATCGCCAACCAAACCCCAGCCAATCGGGAAACAGGCCGACCAACCCTCAAAACCACCCAGCCACCTCCCTCTACCCCGAAAATGGTCGACAGGTCCTCCCAACCCCCAAAACCACCCAGCCACAACACCCTAACACCACACCGCTAAACCCACCTAAACTCGCTGGAAAATAGCCACACTTCCCCACTAACCACCGAAACCAGCCGATTTCAGCTTTACGACCCTTGGTGACCTATCCTCGACCCCCAAAACCATCTTCCCAGCCACCCCGATTCCCAAAACCACCAAGTCCAACGAAAGTCCATCATAGTGGATGGGTAGGTGGTTTCGGGGGTCGGGATTGGGCTAGCTAGGATTGTTGAGGTTAGGTCGGCGATGTCCGGTGGGTAAGGGTGGTGGTCGTTGAGTTTCCGCCAGCGATGTTAGGCAGTCAGCTAAGATTTTGCGGTGGAGAAGGTGGTTGGGAATTTTTGGGCTTTTTTTGTTTATAATTTTTAATTTTTTTTTTTTTAAATTTGGACCAATCACGTGTTGACACGTGTCATGGTACCTGTTATAAGAGGTTGTTGATTATTTGTTGACCGGTTGGGACTGTTGGAGGAAAACTAAGGGCATAGTTAGGATTGTTAAAAAATAAACCTTAGTTGGGATTGTTAGAAGTAAATCGGTAGTTGAGATTAATAAAGTGTATTTTTCCTACATTGTACTCGGTAGAATTTTTCCTATTTTTATTTTAGCAATACGAGTTCATAACCATTATAAAAGTGAAAAACTAAATATTGTAGCTTATGAATAGTAATTTCTGGTGCTATTACATAGATGCCCTTATAATTAATGAATTGCCCAAATTGCCCTTGCTTAATCAATTGCCTTTTGTGATAGTTGTAATTGAGAGAGGGCCCCTTGCTTCTAGACCGACTCCCCTCTCTCTGTTTTCATCTCATAAGGAAAGGGTCAGAGCATTTGATTAAGCAAGGAGATAGAAACCTAGAGAGAGAAAAATTCAGCAACTCAAGACCACCGATCATTAATAAGTGGTTTATTTGACCACTTATTGTGTAAATTTAAACCCGATTTTGCGTTCATTTCCCCTCTTTCTAACCCAATTTTGAATGAAAATGTTTTGTCTCGGCTTTCCCCCTCTTGGTTTGTGTTTGTCCATGTTTTGCAGGTCTATGGACTCAATTGGGCAGGCTTTCGGTGCATGAATCGTGTTTAAGACAAGAGGATTGAAGATTAGAGAGGGCGCTCCAGGGGAGCGGGCGTGCACATCTCTTGGAGCGGGCGCTCCTTGACTCTAGCTACATTCTGCCCAAGTTCAAGTGATGTTAGGAGCGGGCGTGCATCATGTGAGGAGCGGGCGCTCCTCCTTGACTCTTTCAAATCTGATCCTTCATTGAAGCATTCCGGAGAGGGCGTGCAGCCGAAAAGAGCGGGGCTCCTCATTGTGGAGCGGGCGCTCCTCGCTGGGAATCCGTTTTCTTTTGACGGTTTTCCCTATGTGTTTCGGGGAGTATAAATACTTCCCCTTTAGCTCATTTAGAGGGAGAGTACAGTAGCCTAGTTTTCAGAAACCTGTCTTAGTTTGAAACATTCCTTAGGATTAATTTAGCTTAGTTTTCATCAAATCAAATCATTGTATTAGTGAAATTCAAGAATTACTCTCAAAGTTTGGCAATTTGTATTCAACATTTGAAGCTTCAATTAGTAATTTCTCCAACCTTTTTCCATTTAATTTCAGATTTTATTTGGTATTTGCATGTTATTTAAATCTTCTTAGTTCTTGGTAGTTTGTTATTGGATGATAGTTATTTCAATTGTTAACCACTTTTCCCCAATTATTGAAGTATTTAGAACCCTAATTCCTGATTGCATGTTGATAAACATGAGTTGTGAGTAGTCTTCTTGCTAGGGGTTGGATGAAGCTCGACCTTTTGGGTTAACTATGCAAATGTGGGAGAAGCATTGATGTTTGTATTGCAATTAAATTGATTATATGAGATTGCTTGTTAGTTCCTCATGATAAGTTTAGCTACCCTTGACTTAGGAGCTTGATAGTATGATATGCCTACACTAGTGGAAAAAAGCCTATCCGTAATGGGCAAAAACATCTCATCCGTAACGGGCAATGACCGTTACGTATGCGGCCGTTACGGATAGCAAATGTTATTTGTAACGGGCACTTATCCGTTACAAATAAGTTGTTATTCGTAACGGGCAAACAAGTGCCCGTTACAAATCACGGGGTTATTCGTAACGGACATTTGAAATGCTCGTTACGAATAACCCCGTTATTTGTAACGGGCATCCAAATGTCCGTTACGAATAACCCTGTTATTGTAACGGGCATCCAAATGTCCGTTACGAATAACCCCGTTATTCGTAACAGAACATAGTTTGCCCGTTACGAATACTTATTTATTTGTAACGGGCCTAAAATCTGTCCGTTACAAATAGTGTGTGATCTAATTAAAAAAAATCCAGCAAATGATGGATTGCTTTGCACACTATTTTATCAATTAATAATGAGAGATATTTATATTTTATACAAATATAGTATAAATTAATATACAATCAACTAATATCTTGCAAACTTACAAATTGACTTAACACATCCTACCAAACCGGCATTGTTCATTTATCCAACTATAAACATTCAGAATTATAGCAAAACAAAATTGGAAACTCAGAACGACATCTCTTAGACAATGGCATTGGCAACACTAGCAATCCTTGGCCACAAATCGGCATACTCCTTTGCAATGGGACCAGTAATAGCAGATCCTGAAACATAGAGAGATATGGATTAAGACGGGGATATATAAACAATTATATTGTAATAAGCAATAAGCAGATAAGTAAACTTCATATACAGTAAAATTGTTGGCATAATAAGCTTTTTATGTTTTGTTTGTTCAGAACACACCCACAGAGGTGAAGAAGTTTCTAATGCTTTACATCTCAGACAAATGTTATAAACATATACACTGAAATGCAGCCATGTCAAAATAACAGAGAGTTCACACCTAAACACATCAACTCATCAGATGCTAGTCTCAAAACATGTGAGAAATGTTCTGCGGCAACACTAGTCAATAGACTTTTTTTCAGTTAACAAAAACAGAAAAGGGTTGATTGTATACAAGTCGAAAGCTATAAGAAGCAACTTGTACAACATTAATTCACAAGATTGTGTTGTGTTTTGGATCATAAATCAACAAAGCAGGAAATGGGATGTAGGGTGCAAAAGGTTCCATTGATAAATGGCAAGGGAAATCTTTGTAACAAAATTTTGATGACAAGGGAAGTTTACTTCACCTACCTACCCAGTCCCCTTACTTAAGATTTTTTTTTTTGTTTTGAACCATTACATAAGCTGATATGCATGTTACACATTCCATATAAATTCAAGTAAATTCAGGTTTCATGGAAATTGAACAGTCTACCAAAATGCCATGAAATTCTAAGCTACCATGTCAAACTACTCCCGAAATAACAAAGGCTCAAATATAGTCACAAAGATCCCCCATAATATTCAAAGTTGGTGCAATCACATAACTTTCATTTCACCCTTGGGGTTGACAATTACTCCAGCATTATCTGTAATAGAAACAAACACAATTGATTGTCAGCAAAAGGTAAAATTCAATTAAAAAAGATTTTTAAAAAGCAAATCAATGCATTCAAGAAATTTGATTTACATGAACAGGAACATCTAAAATTCATCGAGTCCCATAGGAAATAATGCCAATCAAACCCCTTTAGTGCTAAAAACATTCCTCAAACCAAAAAATTCAATATAATACTACTATACTTCTATGCAGTGCAAGGATTAACATCGGTTATATGGGTATTCAATGCATCAGTAAATGAGATAGAATACGTCGGCCTTTGCTGCACCTGCCTTCAATTGAAAAAGATCATAATAGTGCTTCATGCCACTATCTACCAGAATCCGAAGTTCAACATCGGTTATATGGGTATTCAATGTCGCAATTCTGTTTATTCTGCTCCTCAACCCAATGTCCATACTCCATCTCAAAAGCAACAATCCCTAAAAAGAAAAAAAAACAATAATTAAAGAATGCATAAGTCTCATGTTTTAAAATTAAAGTAAGCTTAATAGGTATGCACTAAAAATAACTCCATATTGGTAAATCCGGATGAATGCATAGGATCTAGTAACGGAGATAGGAAATGAGATCAAGAGACAATTTGGAGTCACAAGTTCCCAATAGTCTGAATCTTTTTTCTTTTTTTTTTTTTTGGCAGCAATATAGTCTGACTTTACTTCAGTATAGTTTCATAGTCTATCTCAATATCAATTAAAAATAAAAGGCTATACTCAGCACTCTGCTTACAACTTTCAAATGACTTAAATTGATCTTGTTTGTAAATAGATTGCTGATATATCAAGCTATGCAACTGTAGAATTCTACATTTCAAAATAAGAAGGCTTTTATTCAAAAGACTCTTGACTGGTCTGTTTTAATTTATTAAACCTTACTCCACTTAGCAGTTTTTTAATTTTTTAAATGATTGAATGAGCAATACGTGCATTCTTAAAATAATGACTTAATTTGCAGCTATATATTACACAAACAACTAATTGAATTAGCAGTTTATCAAAAGACAGAAATTTTAAGTAGAAGAATGCTAGAAGCAGACATATTGGAAGGCAAACCTGAATTATAGTGGCAGAGAAAGGAAGCGGGTCAATATCATTGCTTACAAGCGTACCCTAGAATCAACCATTTAAGGATGTGTTTAGCATTTTGATTAAAGATGCAGTCTTTAGGAAACACATCTATAATAGATAAGAAGGGCAATGAGAATTATGTCAATTATCATCATACCTGTTATCTCACTCGTTCAAGCTCTTGCTCCATTTGCATCGATTTTGAATGGCTCAACTCTAATTGCTGAATATAGACCTATAAATAACAAAGTTCCAAGAAGAATTAGATCAGCAGAAACAAGTACCATAACTCATTAAACTTGTAACACTTCTCTTCCCACCTTTTTCCGCATACGACTTTTGCGAGCAGCCTCACAATTTTGTGCAATACGTCTTTGTACCTAAAAAAAGGTAGACAAGCAAAGAAATTTTCATAATACCGGAGAAGAAAATGCACATCAGCATCAAAATCATTTGTCTGGCAAAACACTCATTTTAGTGTCCAATCCATAAGACTAAGTGAGGCTTCGCCTTAAAGCCAATTGGCAACAGATAAAGTGACTTCCTAGAAGTGGAAAATGGTACTTTGCTCTTTTTCCCAATGTGGAACAGCACCCAAGTGCATATATGGGTTTCAATTTGCAACAACTTAAATCAAGTATATGCTCTTTTTCACAAGTATATTTGCATTAACTTAAATCAAGCGTTTACATTATTATTCTAAGGTGCTGCTAATTTTATAGGTTCTAAGTTCTAACTATAACGCTTAGTCTTCTCACCTTGGCCACAAACAAGTTTGTGCACCACTGTGCAATATCATCGCTTGTTTCAGGCAATTCATGCATCAAATGCCGCTTAACTTGAACTTTTACCTGCAACATAGAGTAGCTAGCACATCAGCATCAAGAAAGTCTCAAAAGGCACTAATAACACATCATAGCAAACAAAAGAAAGGGGGAATACCAAAATCAGCAATTTTTACTATATTAGCTAGATTTATTTTACTATGCTTCTCTTACTATAAGGACAGATCGACTGCTACTTACCACAGAAGATTTGCCCTTTAATAAAGTTAGCAATGAAGGTGGGGAATTATCTCTTGCTACAGTGAAGGTAACATCATATACTGCTGGAACAAATGAGCGCAAATGTTTTACAGCCAGAATTGGACCCTGAAAACACCCAGATGGATACATCATACATCAGTATACATCATTAGAAGGTAGTTCAAACCACATAGTTCAAACCACATAAAAACTCCAAATGGCAATACAAATAAAAAGGGAGTTAGCCCCCAAGGGAACACATACTCTGTAAAGAACATATGTACATCATAGTGAACTTTATACTTATTAAGATCAGTTAATCAAATTTCAAAAGAAAAACAAAAAAAAATATATATTCCATAAAACTTCAAATAAAGATCAAATTGTACTGGCTAAAATGATAATTGTTGAGTAAAATTGGCAGAAACTAAAGCAAGTCAAGCAATTAAGATCAAATTTGACACTATCAAATCAATAATTACAAAAAAAAAATAATGTAAATTAGCATATAATAAGCTGGAAACAAGATCAAATTCAGCATTTTACAACATTGCAGCATCAAATTTGAGAAATTAACAAGGCCAAACAAAATGATAATATACAGAAATTAAAACAGAAGTAAGAAACAAAAAAACGTACCGGATTTTAACGGGACTAATACTGCCGGCGGCGAGTGATGCCGGTGATAAGATCTTGGCCGCATTTTGCAAATGATTTTAGATTATCGACAACCGAAGCAACTGGGTCCATTTAGAAAACCCTAACCCTAAAATAATAGGATTTGAAGAGTGGATCGTGAGTAAAAATGGAGTAATTTTTCGAACAATATTACATAAATTAAACCCAAAAAAATCAAGGCATTTAACCTGAATAATTGGACCAAAACGCAAAGCTAAAGAACCCAGAAACCCTATCATCAAATTTCTGATTTTTGAATCAATAATTGATTCAAGTTTGTTGTTGTTGTTGTATTTGGTTCAAATTGACGACGGTGGCGACGGTGGTTGTGGGCAATCGATGCTTGCTCCGGATCTAACCCCAACCAGAAGTTGACGACGCTTCTTCGCCTTTTCAGGCGCAGACAATGTCTCGTCGGCCTCGATCTCCCTAATGTTCTTGATCAAATCACTCTTGAGTTTTAGCTATTGACAATTTTTGGTTTGAGTAGAGAGAGTGAGTGATTTGAGGAGAGAGAAAGAGCAGATGAGTGAGGAAGAAAAGAGATGCGGAAAGAGAGAGTGGCATGAGGAGAGAGAAAGAGAAGAGGAGTGAGGAAGAAATGCGGCTGGGGGAAGTGGGAACAGATCGAACATTTAACCCTAGAGAGTTATTTACTTGTAACGGGCTTTATATTTGTCCGTTACAACTAATAACTATCCGTAACGGACATTTATTTGCCCGTTACAATTATTAATTGTTCGTAACGGACATTTGTTTGCCCGTTACGAATAAGTTTTTTGTAACGATCAAATATTTTGCCCGTTACAATTACTCTTTTTGTAACGGATTTTATCATGCCTGTTACAAATAGGGTGTTACAAATGACAATTTTTCCACTAGTGCTAATTTGACATGGAAGTGTAAATTGAGTATGTCATTACTTATTGTAATTTGATTATGTATCATCTATTGCTAAACTAATGAGGAATCTAAGTTTAGTAGTGTGAGTTGTTTTCTAATTGCATGAGGTTGATTTTACATATAGTCCTTGCTATATCTTGTCTATTTTACTCCTCGTATACCTAATTGCCTTGGTTGAGTGGATCTCATTCCCTAGTATCTTTAATTTATTGATTTAGAACCATAGTTTTTTTGTCTTCTTGACGAACCCCAATTCACCAATTGACTTCGAATTAGCTTAAGTGTAAAGATCTTTGGCAACCATATCCCGTTCCTTGTGGACCGAACTCTTACTTGTCATTATGCTTGGTTTGTAAGGTGTTTGTTAATAAATGTGTTTGATTGAGTGTGGAATGTACGACCGTTCGAACGCCCATCAAAATGGCGCCGTTGCCGGGGAGCGGTGTTGTTGATTGCTAATTGATTACTTGAGTCTAGTTCACCATAAAAAAAATTTCAAAAAGATTGTTTCTTTTTGGCTACACTTGTAGCCTTGGTACTAATTGCGTTTGTTAAGAGTGTATGCGCAGAACTCATAACAGGATCTTGGTACCTTACGATCCCGAGATTGAGCAAACTTATAGAAGGAGAAAAAGAGCCGGTTCTAGGTCGTTTACTACTCCCCCAGCTAGAGAGACCAATTTCGAGGAGGATCGAGATCAAATGGGTGACGCGGAACCACCACCTCAAAGACCTTTAAAGGAGTTGGGAACTCCGGGAGCTTATAGAGCTTCAAGCGGCATTGCTCCACCCGTTACTCAAGCCAATGACTTCGAGATTCGGCCCGCAATGATTAATTTGATTGAAAGGAGGCAATATAGTGGAGCAAAACATGAGAGCCCTCTTGCACACTTGAACAAGTTCAAATAATATTGCAACACGGTCAAGGTAAATGGGGTAACTCAAGAGTTTGTGAGACTAAAGTTATTTCCTTTTTCTTTGATAGGAAGGGCTCTTGAATGGCTTGAGAAGGAGGTGAGGCCTAACTCCTTGAGAACTTGGGACGAGGTCACCACGGCTTTCTTAGGAAGATTCTATTCCCAAAAGAAGACGACTGAGGCAAGAGCTTTGATCCAAGGTTTCCGTCAAAAAGCTAGTGAAACCATTTATGAAGCATGGGAACGATACAAGGAATATCAAAGGGAGTGCCCTCATCATGGAATTCCGTCATATCAAGTGCTTCAAATTTTCTATGGGGGCTTGAGCCCACAAGGAAAGACTAGCTTGGATGCAGGAGCGGGTGGCCCGATTATGAACAAGACGGAGGAGCAAGTCATAGAGATAATTGAGGATGTGGTGAGGCACCACATGGATTGGCAAGAAGGAGAGAGAGATTCTCTAAACAAGGGAGGAAATGCGGTTTACTCCGTTGATCACCTTAATGCCATCAACAATTTGACTTCCCAAATCGCCAACCTTGGAAAGGAGATGACGTCCATTAAGGCAAAACTAGAGACCTCTAGTTCAACACAAGAGCATCCCTCCCAATCTAAGGGGAGAGGTATGAATTATAACTCTTCTCCCTCTACTTCTAATAACATGCCTCATGGATGTTTGTTTTGTGAAAATTATGGGTCATATGACCATGATACCTCTTCTTGTAATTATGATTTCCAACCCCAACCCCAATACGAAGATGGTAATGAAAATGAAAATGAACAAGTCAATGCCTTGTCTTATGATAATAGACATAGGAATGACAATCAAAGATACTTACCACCAAATAGAAGAGAACAAGGGGGGAATTCCTATAACCAAAAAGGAAATGATTACGATTACCATAATCAAAATCAATGGGGAAATAGGAACCAAAGGGACCAAAATCCCCAAGGTAACTACAACCAACAAGGTGGTTATGGTAACCATAATCATAATAATCAAGGAAACTATGGGAATCAAGGGAAATTTCACCAAGGGGGAAACTCTAATAATCGGAACAATTGGAACAACAATAATAATAGAGGTTCTTCTAATCAAAATGCGTCCAATTCGAATGTTAGAGGTAATAGGGCTTCCCAAGACAACTACTATGCACAAGCACCACATAGTAGGTCTAGCTTGGAGGAAATGATGGAAAATCAAACTAAAATGTTCAATACTTTCATGGCCTCTAGTGAAAAGAAATTTAGTGAAGTGATGACCCATAATAAAATGCTAGAGACACAAATTTCACAATTGGCCAATGCTTTGAAGGAAGGGACTAGCACTTCTAAACTACCACCCCAAGGACTAGATCCTAAGAGGCCCGTAAATGTTATATCAACAAGGAGTGGTAAAGTGTTGGAAGAAAGTGTTCCTAAAAAAAGCAACGAGAAAATGAACATGAGTGAGCCTCCCTTTAAAAGTGATTTTGAACAAGAGAGAGAGCAAAACCATGAGAATGAAAAGGAGAAAGAATGTGAGAAAGAAAAAGAATTTGAGAAAGAGAAAGATTTTGAAAAAGAGAGTGAAGAGAGATGAGAAAAAGAGAGAGAAACAAAACAATTACAAAAACTACCATATCCTCACAAATTTGTTAGAAACAAATTAGATGTGCAATTTGGAAAATTTCTTGAAACATTGAAACAAATTCACCTTTCAATTCCTTTTACCGATGCTATCAAACAAATGCCTAACTATGCTAGGTTTTTGAAAGATATTTTGAGTGGAAGGAGAAAGTGTGAATTGGTTGAAACGCTGAGTCTCACCGAAAATTGTAGTGCAATTATCATGAACAAGATGCCACCCAAATTAAAAGACCCCGGTAACTTTTCTATCCCATGTGCAATATACAAGATGCAAATTGATAATGCTTTGTGTGACCTAGGGGCTAGTGTTAGCCTAATTCCATACTCGGAATACCAAAGACTTGGGATAGGGGAACTTCTACCCACCAACATCACCCTACAATTGGCCGATCGCTCTATTAAATTCCCAAAGGGTAAGGTAGAGGATGTTCCTCTAAGGGTGGGGAAGTTTGTAATCCCGGTGGATTTTGTTGTGTTAGAGATGGATGAAGATGTTAACATTCCAATAATTCTAGGAAGACCTTTTCTTGCTACTTCGGGTGCTTTAATAGATGTTAAAAGTGCTAAAATTTCACTAAAAGTAGGAGATGAGGTGATAGAATTTGATTTGAATGAGAGCGTGAAATATCCAAGCTCTAGTCTTGATAATTGCATGATGATTGATACTATTGATTCTATTGTAACTTCTATGCATGAGCACTTTCTCACTACTAACGATGCCCTTGAGAATGTCCTTTTGAACAAGGAAAAGATAGGTGACCAAAGCAAAGAGATGGCATTGTATGAAGAGATGCTTGAAGGAAGTACGGAATCAAGCGATGAGCAAGTGTGCATGGGAATCACAACACATGATGCATTAGAAGTAGCTACCTCAAGAGAAGGTAAGGGTGTTCCAATGGTAGAGTTGAAACCTCTACCATCACACCTAAGGTATGAGTTTTTGGGCCCCAATTCAACTTTTCCGGTTATTGTGAATTCTTCTTTGAACGAGTGCCAAACTCAAATGTTATGTGGTGTTTTGAGAGACCACCAAGGTGCTTTAGGCTATACCATAAATAACCTCAAAGGTATTAGCCCCGCTTTATGTATGCACCACATAACACTTGAGGAGGGTGCTAAGCCTTCCATTGAGAGGCAAAGGAAACTCAATCCTCAAATGGGGGAGGTGGTGAAGAAAGAAATCACCAAACTCCTTGATGTCGGCATCATCTTCCCCATTTCGAGTTCTAGATGGGTTTCCCCCGTTCATGTGGTCCCTAAAAAGGGAGGAATGACCGTAGTTGAAAACGAGAATGGTGATCTCATTTCAACTAGAACGGTGACCGGTTGGAGGATGTGCATAGACTATAGACGTCTAAATGCATCCACCAACAAGGATCATTTTCCTCTCCCTTTTATCGACCAAATGCTTGAAAGACTAACCAAGCACAAGTATTATTGTTTTCTTGATGGTTATTCGGGTTTCTTTCAAATCCCTATAAACCCGGATGACCAAGAGAAAACAACTTTTACTTGTCCCTATGGAACTTTTGCATATAGGAGGATGCCCTTCGGGCTTTGCAACGCACCGGCAACCTTCCAAAGATGCATGATGAGTATTTTTGGGGACATGCTTGAAGCCGAAATGGAAGTTTTCATGGATGATTTCTCGGTAGGGGGCCTTTCGTTCGAGGATTGTTTGTCCAACTTGGGCAAGTGCTTGACAAGATGTGAGAAGGTCAATTTGGTTTTGAATTGGGAGAAATGCCACTTTATGGTGGAAGAGGGAATTGTCCTTGGTCACAAGATTTCAAGCAAAGGGATTGAGATCGACAAGGCCAAAGTTGAAGTGATAGAAAAGCTTTCGCCACCAATCAATGTGAGAGGAGTAAGGTCATTCTTGGGGCATGCCGGGTTCTATAGGAGATTCATCAAGGATTTCTCACAAATTGCTAGACCCCTAAATGATCTTCTTCAAAAAGATGCCATCTTTATTTTTGATGAAGAGTGTCTCCAAGCTTTCAACAAATTAAAGGAGGCTTTAATCTCAACTCCAATTGTGCAAGGGCCAAGATGGGATTTGCCATTTGAACTTATGTGCGATGCAAGTGATTTTGCGATTGGAGGAGTATTGGGGCAAAGGGTAGAGTAGAGGCTTCACGTGATTTACTACATGTCTAAGACCTTGAATGAAGCTCAATGGAACTACACCACAACGAAGAAAGAGTTTCTTGCCGTGGTTCATGCTTTTGAGAAGTTTTGGAACTACCTCATTGGTTCCAAAACTATTGTTTATACCGATCACGCAGCCATTAGGTACCTTATTGCAAAGAAAGAATCCAAGCCACGTCTTCTTCGGTGGGTCCTATCTCTCCAACAATTTGATGTTGAAATCCGTGATAAAGAGGGGGCCGAGAATGTGGTTGCAGACCATCTTTCCCGACTAGAGAATGTGCAAGCTAGTGATGATGAAATCCCTATATGTGATGAATTGAGAGATGATGTGCTTTACATCTTGAATGAAAAGGAGCTTCCTTGGTTTTCCGACTTGGTGAACTACTTGGCTTGTGGAGAATGCCCACCCGATTTCTCCAAAAATCAAAGGAAGAAGCTAAAAAGGGAAGCAAGACATTATGTATGGGATGATCCCATTCTCTACAAACGAGGAGTAGATGGTTTGCTCCGTAGGTATGTCCCGGATGAACAAGTGCAAGGAGTGCTCAAGATGTGCCATTCCGATCCATGTGGAGGGCATATGGGAGCCAACAAAACTGCATTGAAAATCTTGCATAGAAGTTTGTGGTGGCCTCACATCTTCGAGGACGCTTGGTGATTTGTGAAGACTTGTGACCGGTGTCAACAAACCGGCAACATATCCAAGCGCAATGAGATGCCCCAACAACCGATTCTTGAGCTTGAGGTATTTGATGTATGGGGTATGGATTTCATGGGGCCATTCCCAAATTCTCATGGGAATCAATACATCCATGTGGCGGTCGACTATGTATCAAAATAGGTGGAAATCATTGCCTCCCCAACTAATGACCACAAGGTTATCATGAAGATGTTCAAAAAAGTCATATTTCCAAGATTCGGTATTCCAAGGGCGGTGGTGAGTGACAATGGTTCACATTTTGTTCATAGTGCTTTTCAAAAGATGCTAAGAAAGCACGGGGTCCACCAAAGATTCGGCCTTACCTATCATCCACAAACAAGTGGACAAGCGGAAGTGTCTAACCGTCAAATAAAGCTAATCCTCGAGAAGACGGTTGCTAAGAACAGGAAGGATTGGTCAGAAAAGCTAGATGACGCTCTATGGGCATATAGAACGGCGTACAAGACCCCAATAGGCACAACTCCATACCGTCTAGTGTATGGAAAATCTTGTCATCTACCGGTGGAGCTTGAGCACCGGACCCAATGGGCGATCAAGAAGATTAATTTTGACTTGGCTAGCGCGGGAGAGCAAAGATGGCTTGATTTGCATGAGCTTGAAGAGCTAAGGTTGGAAGCCTATGAGTGTGCTAGCAACTATAAGAATCGCACTAAGGATTGCCACGACCGGAACATTGAAAAGAAAGCATTTCTAAAAGGCGATAAGGTACTCCTCTACAATTCTAGGATGAAATTGTTTCCCGGGAAACTTTTATCAAGGTGGAGTGGACCTTTTGTTGTCAAGGAAGTGTTTCCTCATGGAGCCGTGGAAGTTTGGGATATGGACGGCAAGAGATCTTTCAAGGTGAATGGGCATCGCCTCAAGCTTTACTACGAGGGTGCTCATGTGGGTGTTTTAGAATCAACTCAATGTAATCTTACCTCCTGAGTGTGGAGGTCGTCAAGCTATTGACGTTAAAGAAGCGCTTCCGGGAGGCAACCCGAGTAAAAAAAAAAGAGAGAGAAGAGAGAGTCAAGAAAATAAAAGGAGTGAAAAATAAAACAATGAATAAGAGAAGAAAAGAATATGAGTGTTGGGAATATCTGATTTTGGCCAATATTGTTGAATTTTGTTCTTGTGGTTTTGATATAGGTACTTGAAGCAAAAAGAGCCGAAGAAAACAAAACAGGAAGCTGTCAACAGCTAGGAGCGGGCGCTCCATCACAACTGCACGCCCGCTCCAAATATCAAGAAAAACTGGCAGGAACTCCATTTCAATTAGGAGCGGGCGCTCCAACACCATTGCACGCCCGCTCCTGGCCAATGCCGTAGCCAAAATTGTTTTAAGGAGCGGGCGCTCCAACACTACTGCTCGCCCGCTCCTGTTTGGGTTAGCAAACAGGTTTCAATCATAGCATTAGTGTGGGCGCTCCTCTATCATTGCACGCCCGTTCCTGGCAAATGCCGTAGCCAAAATTGATTTAAGGAGCGGGCGCTCCAACTCACCTGCACGCCCGCTCCTTGCTGGGTCAGAAAGTCAGTTTCTCAACTTCGGCTTGGAGCGGGCGCTCCAACGTCTCTGCACGCCCACTCCAAAATAGGCAGGAACTCAATTTCAGTTAGGAGCGGGCGCTCTTCCCTCTCTGCACGCCTTCTCTAACTTTGGTCAAAAAGTGGCAGAAACTCCGTCTCAGTGAGGAGCGGGCGCTCCATCCTCTCTGCACGCCCGCTCCAGACTGGATCAAAAACAGGCAGGAACTCTTTCTCAGTTAGGAGCGGGCGCTCCTACCCTTCTGCACGCCCGCTCCTTCCTGTCTGGGTAAAAAAAAAAGAGGAACTTTTCTCTCTTTTTTTTTATCACTTTACCCCTCATTTCTCACCACTCATTCAAACATTCATACTCTCTCTCCTCCTTCCCATCTGCTTCTCTCTCTAAAAACCTCATATTCTCCAACTTCTCTCTTCATTTTCATCATCAAATCTCAACTTTCTTCAACCAAAATTCACAAATTCTTAATCTACATCAAATTCTCTCTCCAAAAACCATAATTTTACAAAAATTTGGGCAAAAATTTCGAAGACTCACAAGTGGGAATTGAAGAAAATCAATAGGGAAAGGGGCAAGCTTGCTAGTAAAGGAGGAATTTGGGTAAATTGGAGGATTTTAGAGTATTTTCATACTCTAAGTGGTATAATTTTCTTCCTTACTTCACTTTCCCTCTTAAACCTAAGGGTTTTTCTTCAATATTTCTCTCAATTTGTTTATTTCATGATTGTTGTGTAATTAGTTGCATGATTAGGTGATTTAAACAAATTTTCTTGCCTTTGATAATTAAATTGTTGATTTTTGTGGATAATTGTGGAGTAAGGGAATGGCTTGTGCATGAAAAATTGATTATAATTTGTGGATTTGTGAATTTTTTGTGTGAGAATTGTTGTGTTAAGATTGTTGGTTGGTTGTGTGGAATTATTACTGAATTGTGAGCAGGTACCTTGGATTAATTTGGGGGTTTGAAGTTAAGGAGGTTGTGTTTATTGAATTTTGGTGCTTGTGTGAGGAGTTTTGAGTGAACCCTCTTTACTCCTTATTCCAAATTTGTCAAAATGATGCTAAGATTATTTGGAGGTGCGGGAGGAAAGAAAAGAAAGACTTCCGGCATCCAAATATCCGAAAACCAAAACCAAACCCAAACTCAAAACCAAGACAATGCTCCTCCTCCCATTAGAATCCCCGAAAAAATCAAAAAATATCACTCCGAGCTTTCAAAACGAAAAATCCTTCCAACAAGATTTTACGACAAATCAGCTTGCCATCTTTTAGGGATAGATGAAGGAATTCGGCGAGTGGCCGATAATTTCGGATGGTTAAAATTCCTCAAGAAGAGGGAGCTAACCTACGAATCGATCACTCTCGAGTTCCTTTCAACCTTAACCATGCGCCGAATCAATGGTGAGGGAGAGCCTCTTGAGTGCGAAATTAAGTTTAGACTTTTCAATCAAGAAAAGACTCTAACCTTAACTCGCCTCAATGAAATATTTGAGTGGCCCGTGTATAATCAAATAGACAACCCCGATAGTTTCTACCTTTCTAGCTACGAAGAGCAAAATTGGTGGAATACTATCGCGGGGTATCCTAATTTCACCACCCGGTCTAGCCACGCTAGCCACATTGTCCACCCCGTACTCCGTATATTCATGAGAATTATGGGGTACGCTTGTTTCTCGAAACAAGATCTCGGGAAGCTAACAAAAGAGGAGATCAAATGCCTCTTTATAGCTTCCCGATTAGAGGGGGACCTTGAGGGTAATGTGAACATGGGATACTTGTTTATCAAAGGTGCCTTGAGATTAAGAGGAGTACGGAGTTGAGAGGGGAGATAAAATGTGGTGGCATGACCACAATAATTGCCAAGGCTTTGGGTTTCACTAATTGGGTTGAGCGATTAACCCCGGTGAACGGGTCCAATGTCCTTGACCTTGCCGGACTTGCCTCAATGCAAATGCTTGTGGAGCTCCATGGCAATGTCACCACATACTCTTGGTTGTCAAGGGTAAGCACCGTTGCATTCCCCCTAATGCGGCGGTAATGAACACCGTGGGGAACACTTGGCAAGTGCCAATTGAGCCACTCCCCGCGAATGTTCCCAACCTTGACCAACCATCTCAACCTCGTCGCCATAGTATTTCTACCGCTCCTAGGTTTTTCGGCGGCTCCTCTTCTTCTTCTTCTTCCTCCTTCGACCTTGAATTGGCTTTTCACCACCTAAATCTTTCCAACCAAAAAATCCTCCAAGAAAATGAATATCAAAGTTATATGTCTCAAATGACATATCAAAACCAAGTTGAGAGGGGAGACTTTCTCCCCTATGTCAACTATCCTAACCGCCCCGTTCAAGAGGGGCCGGTTGCGGGTTGGAACAACAACCAACCCACCTACTCTTATTGGCAAGGACCTCGTAGCTCCGTTTCAGAGCTACGATCCTCCCCTCCCTACGATTATACACAACCCGGGGGTTGTGATTTTAGGGGGGACCCTTCTTATTACCACGTCCCCGAGACATGTGGTAATATGACTCCCGAGGAAATCGATAACCACCCCTTAAGGGGATACTTCGGGTTTCCACCCGGGTATGATGGTGGGTGGGGCACTAGTAATGCACCGGACTACGGTCACTATCGTAGTAGCCCCAACTATGATCTTCCTCCATACGTGGATCAACCTTCCTTTTTTGGCGATGTAGACCTCAACTATAACTACATGCCATCACCGCCTAGGGAGGATGATCGGGAGTAGCCTTTAGACATTTTTTTTTACCGTTCCCTTCTCTTCTTTTCCCATCATGTGTAATACCGAGGCCGGTGTCGAGTTCTAGCTTGGGGGGGGGAGATGTTTCTCATTGTGTCCATCTATCGTGGGAACGGTAATCAAATGTCTAGCTTGGGGGAAGTCTTTGTGTCTAGGGTAGTTTTCGGTTTTGGTAGGAAATGTGCTTTCTTGTGATGCCTTTTGTGCTATGTATGGAGAAGTTTGAGATTGTTTGTGCTATCTATCGTGGAAGGGTAGTCTAACCTTTGGGACTTGTGGTAGGATTCATAATGTATTATGTTCTAGTTTGCGTGCCTATTTTAGGTTGGTTGTTACCCTTTTCACGTTTTTATGGCATGCCTAGGCTAGAACAATTGCATATTGATGTTTTTGTCTCACTTCTCTTTATGTGTGTGCTATTTGGAGCATCTTATCTATGGCTTTGATATGATTATGCTTTGGTTGGTTTGCTTGGTGGTTGGTATCATGGTTGATTGGCATTGTCCTTGGTCTTGCTTGATGATGAATTTTGATGATGATTTCCCTTAATATCCAAATTTCTTTTTCTTATCCTCTAACCCCTCTAACATCCAAATTCCCTAATATCCAAATTCTTTAATTAGTTTCTCTTTCCCCCATCTTCAACCTTTTTCAAAAAAAAAAAAAAAAAAAAGATTTTGTTTGCCTTTGATCGGTTTGCAATGATGATATTGAATTGTATGTGGTGGATGTTTGTTTTCTTTTCGTAATAAAATTTCGAGCATGGTTTAGATGCCCTTGGTTGAACATAGAATTGGTTAGTTTAGGCTAGTGTGAGAATAACTTTCCCGAATGTGCGAAACTTAAAGTCTAGGTTTGTGGTAAGATGGAGTCGCCCATATCAAAGGAATTTGAACCCCAAAAGGTAGTAATTGATCCCACATTGTTCCCAAAAGTGAGGTTGTAATATTTTTTTCAAGCCGACTACATTTTGAATGAGTGGCAAGGATCCTCTTTGATTTAGTACCTAGATCGAGAACTTGAGTCCTGACTCCCAAGATCGCGGCCTAAACTACTCTTAGTAATATGAAGTTGTTATGTATTGTTCATTAGCACAAAGTTAAGGCATGTCATTCTTGTTTCCTTAGTTCAATCTTTAAGTTGTTATAAATAATAGTTTGTGATGTAAATGCCCAAGTTTGAAAAAAAAAAGAAAGAAAGAAAAGAAGTGATGAATAGCCACCACCCTAGCGATTAAACAAGCTTGGGGGTGCGTTTTTGTTTCAAGTTTATTCATAGTTTGTAATTTGGGTCAAAGTTAGAAACCTCTTTAGGTTTGCTCTTAGTGCTATATATCTTAGCTTGACTTTAATTGCAAAGCACTTCTAGTTTTCTCTATGCCTTAAATTTGTGACGTATTCCTTGAGTCTTGTAATGTTAGTAGAATAGTTGAAGCCATAGACGGTGGAGGGAGTTGGTTCACAAGCATATGGAGAGGGTACTTATCATTGAGATGTCGAGTGTTCTAAACCTTATTTGGTCTATTTTTCTTCCGGCTCCTTCGAGGAGTCATGAGACATTACCGAATTTGAACTTTGTGTTGGGGACGCGGTAAGATTGGTTGAATGGACCAAAGTTGAGTACATTCGGGAAGGTTAGCTAGGCCTTGGCTAGTCATGACCGTGGTTGATCTTAGGCATATACCTCATGCTCGAGTTTTATTGCTTAAGGATTCTCATATCTATGCATGTGCTTTTCTTTGAGCAAATTGATCTTTGGGTTTGTTTTTGGGCAATGTGAATTGCTTGAGGACAAGCATTTGGCTAGCTTGGGGGGATTTGATAAGTGGTTTATTTGACCACTTATTGTGTAAATTTAAACCCGATTTTGCGTTCATTTCCCCTCTTTCTAACCCTATTTTGAATGAAAATGTTTTGTCTCGGCTTTCCCCCTCTTGGTTTGTGTTTGTCCATGTTTTGCAGGTTTATGGACTCAATTGGGCAGGCTTTCGGTGCATGAATCGTGTTTAAGACAAGAGGATTGAAGATTGGAGAGGGCGCTCCAGGGGAGCGGGCGTGCACCTCTCATGGAGCGGGCGCTCCTCGACTCTAGCTACATTCTGCTCAAGTTCAGGTGTTGTTAGGAGCGGGCGTGCATCATGTGAGGAGCGGGCGCTCCTCCTTGACTCTTTCAAATCTGATCCTTCATTGAAGCATTCTGGAGAGGGCGTGCAGCCGAAAGAAGCGGACGCTCCTCATTGTGGAGCGGGCGCTCCCTGCTGGGAATCCGTTTTCTTTTGACGGTTTTCCCTATGTGTTTCGGGGAGTATAAATACTTCCCCTTTAGCTCATTTAGAGGGAGAGTACAGTAGCCTAGTTTTCAGAAACCTATCTTAGTTTGAAACATTCCTTAGGATTAATTTAGCTTAGTTTTCATCAAATCAAATCATTGTATTAGTGAAATTCAAGAATTACTCTCAAAGTTTGGCAATTTGTATTCAACATTTGAAGCTTCAATTAGTAATTTCTCCAACCTTTTTCCACTTAATTTCAGATTTTATTTGGTATTTGCATGTTATTTAAATCTTCTTAGTTCTTGGTAATTTGTTATTGGATGATAGTTATTTCAATTGTTAACCACTTTTCCCCAATTATTGAAGTATTTAGAACCCTAATTCTTGATTGCATGTTGATAAACATGAGTTGTGAGTAGTCTTCTTGCTAGGGGTTGGGTGAAGCTCGACCTTTTGGGTTAACTATGCAAATGTGGGAGAAGCATTGATGTTTGTATTGCAATTAAATTGATTATATGAGATTGCTTGTTAGTTCCTCATGATAGGTTTAGCTACCCTTGACTTAGGAGCTTGATAGTATGATATGCCTAATTTGACATGGAAGTGTAAATTGAGTATGTCATTACTTATTGTAAGTTTGTTTTTGTTGTTGTTGTTGTTGTTGTTGTTGTTGTATTTGGTTCAAATTGACGACGGTGGCGACGGTGGTTGTGGGCAATCGATGCTTGCTCCGGATCTAACCCCAACCAGAAGTTGACGACGCTTCTTCGCCTTTTCAGGCGCAGACAATGTCTCGTCGGCCTCGATCTCCCTAATGTTCTTGATCAAATCACTCTTGAGTTTTAGCTATTGACAATTTTTGGTTTGAGTAGAGAGAGTGAGTGATTTGAGGAGAGAGAAAGAGCAGATGAGTGAGGAAGAAAAGAGATGCGGAAAGAGAGAGTGGCATGAGGAGAGAGAAAGAGAAGAGGAGTGAGGAAGAAATGCGGCTGGGGGAAGTGGGAACAGATCGAACATTTAACCCTAGAGAGTTATTTACTTGTAACGGGCTTTATATTTGTCCGTTACAATTAATAACTATCCGTAACGGACATTTATTTGCCCGTTACAATTATTAATTGTTCTTAACGGACATTTGTTTGCCCGTTACGAATAAGTTTTTTCGTAACGATCAAATATTTTGCCCGTTACAATTACTCTTTTTGTAACGGATTTTATCATGCCTGTTACAAATAGGGTGTTACAAATGACAATTTTTCCACTAGTGCTAATTTGACATGGAAGTGTAAATTGAGTATGTCATTACTTATTGTAATTTGATTATGTATCATCTATTGCTAAACTAATGAGGAATCTAAGTTTAGTAGTGTGAGTTGTTTTCTAATTGCATGAGGTTGATTTTACATATAGTCCTTGCTATATCTTGTCTATTTTACTCCCCGTATACCTAATTGCCTTGGTTGAGTGGATCCCATTCCCTAGTATCTTTAATTTATTGATTTAGAACCATAGTTTTTTTGTCTTCTTGACGAACCCCAATTCACCAATTGACTTCGAATTAGCTTAAGTGTAAAGATCTTTGGCAACCATATCCCGTTCCTTGTGGACCGAACTCTTACTTGTCATTATGCTTGGTTTGTAAGGTGTTTGATAATAAATGTGTTTGATTGAGTGTGGAATGTACGACCGTTCTAACCCCATCAATCATCGCTTTCGACGATGGGGCTTCAATTCTTTTCAGCGTCCGAGGTTGTGGAAGATTACTTTTCGATCGTCACATTTATCAGGTTCGATTTTGTTTCTCTCTCTTGATTTAGTTTCAAATTTTTGGGTTTGATTGTCGTGGATTTTTGCATATATGTTCCTTTTGTTTTCGATATGTTCAATGTGTATTCGAATTTTTTTGGTTGAATCTTTGTGGGTGTATTTCAACAAAATCGCTTCGTTTTTATTGGGGTTTATTTGATGGATTTGTTTTCGATTTTTTGGCTTTATTTGGTCGATTGGTTTTCGATTATTTTGGGGTTTATTTGATCGATTTGTTTTCGATTTTTTGACTTTATTTGGTCGATTGGCTTTCGATTGTTTTGGGGTTTATTTGATCGATTTGTTTTCGATTTTTTTGTCTTTATTTGTTCATTTGGTTTTCGATTATTTTAGGCATCATCCAATCTTCTTTTTTTAGTCAATCATAATTAGTAAAATATTTGATATCTTAGAAAAACAGGTCATTGGCTGCAAATTAGGGTATGAAACTTGGTATTCAAATACTTTAATGTTCCTGCTTCTTTATTTGATTGTCATTTTGAATAGAATTGTGCTAACCTAATCATCTAATGATTCCCATCCTTAAGTATGTAGACATTTGATTATTTATTTCCCATTAAAAGGTGCTTACACTGTTACACATGTTATGTAAAGTATTTGGCTTGTCAAATTTGGATATCTTTTCTGTTGATCTTTGGGTCAAAGTCTCTTATGAGATCCCTTGATTTTAGATATATATTTGATGCACAGAGTCTATTACTTGATTCTTTTTATATCTGGCTGGGTATGATCTAGCTCCCTTGTCTGACTGGTGTCCATTATGAATTGTTTGATTTACAAAAAGGTAAACCTTCACAAATTCCAGCAGTTGAAGTTGAGCCTCAAGGATGCTCTTTTAATCCAGAGGATGAGAGTCATAAGGTTATTAGTTATTACCCAATATCTCTTATTGTCTTGCGGTTTTAACCACATCAAACGTTTACTTAATTTTAATCGATGAGCATTTTAGGACTCCTTGGCACAAGCTGTTGCAGAAGAGATGGAGAAAATTTATAAAAAAGAGCTGGAGCCTGAGCCAATTCTTTTAACTGTTCCCGGAGAACCAGTCACTGAAGATGATGTAAGTTTTTATTCATTTTAGCTTGCCTTGTTTGAGCCTTGTGCCATTTGTAGTTGTCTTGTGAAGCAACAGAAGATCCTGACAATAGTAACATTTATCAGAAATATTTTCTGGAAGTGGACAATGAAGACGATGAGGAAATGGACGAGGAAAATCAAACTGAAGATGGGAATATCAAAGATGAAAAAAGGTAAATTTTGCATTACTTTTATAAGTAGAAGACTTGTACTCGCATATATGTGTGCCATAACTAAGAAATTATGTTGGACTCGGAGTTGGTACTTCTGAAATATTTGGCACAATATTTTGATTTTTGGTACAAAATATGATCTTTTTACTCCATATTTTTTGAAAGGTTTTTCTTTTTCTTTCACAAAAGTAATGTTACATACTTCTTTTTCGGTTTTTTTTTTTAAAATTAAACAAAGAAGCTATGCCCAAAATTACCTAAATATTTTAGACAAAATAAATATTTATAATTTGATAATTTATTGATTGTTTTGTGTTGCAGTTACTGAGGATGAAGTGGATCTTTTATATGACTTATTCAATAAACTCAGCAACTCTGTTGTCAAAGATGGTTTTATTCAAAAGGTATATAAATATCCTTGATGTACAAGTGATAATCTGTTTTATATGGTAGCAAATGAAGAGTTGTTATGTATTATATTATTGCTATATCAAGTTATTATTGTTTCTTTATTCTAATACAATTATCAATTATGATGATCAGGAAGAACTTCAACTTGCATTATTTAAGAATAGTATGAAGAGAAGCCTTTTTCTTGACAGAGTATGTGTTTCCTTTTTGTTGTTAGATGCTGATGTCCCATATTTCATGCAAGAATTTCCGATCTATAGTTGTTCACTTGTTCTTTTTCCTTCAGTTTACATAATACTGAAGTATTTTTTGCCTTACAAGATAAGTTGAGCAGTGTTTATTAAGTATGAACTCTTGAAGTTATATTACTTCAGAATTCATAAAACTGGACAACCTTTTAGCAATTTGAACTGTGGGAATATCATTGTATGATCTGATTCACTGATTGCTAGGTGTCACGTGTCGTTTTGGCAGTCAGACTGATATATATGGTGGATTTTATTACTATCTAGGGCCTTGCACATGCTGACAAATTACTAATTCACTACTGTTTTTGTTATATGCACTTCCCAGACTATTGTACTGACTTAAAATGTATCACAGCCTTTTGCCACAGCCTTACTTACTCGGTTAATTGCATAATTGCAAATTTTTGATCTCTTTGATGTCAACCACAATGGCTGCATTGAGTTTGGAGAGTTTGTTCGATCATTGAGTGTCTTTCACCCTAGAACTCCTGACAAAGATAAAATGAAGTGTAAGCGATACCATAACTTATATTTAAGCCCGAAGTTCCTAGATAGCTCAATAACTTGTTTTGCAGTAAATTTAAAGGGTTGTTTAGTGAACTAAGCTGGTTTTTGCAAAAAACTTTGGTTAAACCATTTCTTCTTTTGATTATGTCTACGTTGATTTCCACGCTCCTTAGTGTGGTCACTGCAAGCGTCTCTCTCCTGAGGTATCCCACTTCATTTTTTGGATTGAATTGAATGATTGTAAGTTTTCTAAATGATAAAGTTTTGATTTTGGGTTAAATTGAATGATTATAAGTTTATTAGCTGATAAAGTTTTGATTTTTTTATTATATTATATGCTTTTTGGGTGATAAAGTTTTGAACTTTTGATTTTTATGCTTCTTGGATTATAAACTACTTTTGATTATAATTGTTTTCTTGGATGATAAAGTTTTGATCTTTTTGATTTGGCTTTGCAACTATTCTGGGTTGTCTTTGGTCTTCCTTCTAATGTTGAGCCTTCACTACCGGGAGCGTGTGATAGGTTTGAGCCTTTTTCTGTTCTCTGCTTACCTCATTATAAGTTAAGTGTTCTACATTGGTAACTTTTGAGTTGCTACTTGTTGGTACATAATTGGCATGCTTTGTCACTTTAGAAAGAATAATTACCAGTGAATGTCAAAATGTAAACTGGTGATCTTGAAATTTATTTTTCTAAAGTAAAGGTCTTTATATTGGCTTCTAATCCATGGATGATGATGTTTAGGAATCTAGGGCATCCCTCCCTTTCTACACATACCCCTCCACCACCACCACCACCACCACCACCACCAGTCCACCACAATAAGATAAGTCTTGATAGTGTAACCATTTGAAGCGACTTTTCAAATATTGGTACAACTCTATTGGCATACACTAGAAATCAAAGTTTCTCTGATCAAAATGAAAAGTAGTGCCTGATCTTTTTCCGTGCTTACTATCTCTTTTTTGTTTACAACAGGCTTTGTCTTGCTTTCATGGGTAGAACATGGAGGCTGGTTCATTCATTGGGAACTCTTATCTTAAATGTCAGTCTGCATTATTTCATCTCATCATATTGCAGATGCTGCTGGTTGGCCAAAAGCTTATGAGTGTATATCTTGCAGTTATTTAGATACTATATTATGACTGCTGTTATGCTCTTAAACTAAGCTAAAATTTTGTAGAGTTGGTGGATTTGCACTTGCAAGTTAATGCCAAGTACATTAAGATTAAGACTTTGTTGTTGACCTTTGAACTATGCATCTATATGTTTTCCATTTCTATACAACTATACAAGTATATATGAAATATATATTTGTAATCTTTGAACTGTATTTTTATCCGAGACAAAGGTCCTGACCGTGGAACATGAATATGATTTTCAGTACTTGGTGGACTGCTGGTAGATGTATAAACACTATGAAGTGCTAAACTTCTTTATTGTGTACTTTGTCTCTGAAGAGCTTAGTAATTTTTTATTGAACAATTGAGGACAAAATTTATAATTTTTTTGTTGCTACTGGTTCAGGTTTTGTACTTCATTATCAGTCATTTTTTACTTGATCTCGGGTTTTTGCATATTTTATTGTTGTCCTGTTTTAATCATTTCAGGACGAGCTTAGGCAACTATGCTTATATGTTGTTTTGTTCCTTCCATTAAAGAGCATGGTGTACAGAGATAACAAGAAGAAAGTAGCCTTCAGGACCCATCCCCCCTCCCACACCCAAAAAAAGAGAAGTATAAAAAACACACTTTTGCACAACCCAGTCATAGCATCTACTTTTTTTATATTTTATGTATTTATTTATTTATTTTTATTTGGAGGTCCTAGATTATCCACCAATTGAAAGGTCCTCCGGTACTCCAAGAAAAGCAGTACATGAGGGGTATCAAGAACAAGTTTTTTTTGCAAGAACCAGCTTAGTTCACTAAACAGCCCTTTAAATGTATTGTATCAGTTTACAAACTCTAACAATTATAATTTCCAATAGAAGAACCACTCGAAAATTTTCTACTTTAAATAGTCTAACAAATATGTATACAATTCTTTTATATATTTTATATTTAATCCATTTTACATAACTTTAACCTCTAAGATTGCATTTCCTTATTACTAATCCTTATAATCACAATCATTTTAAAATAAAGCTCTTCGAAATTATTTAGGTACTCAATAAACCATATTATGTTCTGAAATAATATCTAAAACAATAGTATACTTTTTTTAAAATCATTAAATTCTAACAAATTCTAGATAACTTCACTTATATCAATTGTTTTTCCATACATATATCTCCATAGAAACTTTATCACTATTCCTTGTTAGTACTTACAAATTCTTGTATCCTTGCTATTACAACACCCGAATACAACCATGAATATTACAATCGAATTTTACTTATCTTACAAGTTTTATCACTACCCCTTCTAACAACTTATAAATTAAAACGCCTCTATAATCTTAACCTAAACAAAATTACAAAGACCTTTTGGAACAATTTCACGAATCATACTTATTTTGACGTTGCTCCAACGACTAGTATAAAAATAAAAAAAAAAAGATTCCCTGGTTCCCAACCAGGTGTCAGGTTTCAATTGGACCCCTAATTTTAATATCACATATTAATAATAAATAAAATGATATTCTTCCCATATTTAATCTCCCTTCCCCTATTCTTCTCACCTTCCACTCGCCCTCTTCCTCTCCCCCTCTTTCTCTGGTACGTCCCTTTTCTCTCTCCTCCGATTTCCCCTTCATTTTTAGGGTTTGTGCTTCATTCTTCTTTCTCATCGATTCGACTATTTTCTACAATTTCTTTAATAATTGTGTTTTTCAATTTGTCTCAGATCTTTGCTTTAATTTATTTTGCGAGATTCCGGTTTCGTAAATGTGTGAACATTTGACTTGTTAATTTTATTTTTAATTATTTGATTTTCTTTTTGGTGTTGTACTTTGGTTAATTTTTACGTTATTGCTGTTGATTATTGTCGATTATTAATTGGGAATGAAATTAATCTAATGATTTTATGTTTTGTTTATTAATTTTGTTTATCATGTTTTATCAGAAACCATTATTTGAATAATTGTCACATTGTTTGTTTATTAAAATTCAGATACAATAGAATTATCATGGATGATCGCTGAAAATGGGCAATTGAATAAATTATGGGGTGTTTTTTTTTCTTCTTGTTTTTAAATTTTTGTTCATGATTATTTGTTAAAGGTTGCTTTTTAAGCTTTGCATAATAAAGTACGAGTGGTTAATTTGTTTTTTTAATTAGTTGGGTGACATGTAGACTTTGACACCAAATTTCGGGTTTAATTAAATCATTTACCAAATGTTAGAGAAATTATTATTATAATTAAAATGGGTTGGTTTTGTAATATTTTATGTTCTTTTGATAAGGAAGGTTAATGTGAAACAAAGTAAATATTAATATTAGTTTAGGAATTTATGACAAAATCACAAGTCAATCGGTATATGAAAACATAATGTTGTATGATATTTTGGATGATTTGATTGATTGTTTTGTTAGTGATTAGATTTGGTATGAAATTTGCTGCAATAAGTTTAGAGATTTGCATTTGCTATTCCTATTAGCTTACAAGAAAAGTATGTCTCATGTGTTGTGCTTTTATGCTGCCAGATTTTTAATTTTGCTGTGAGCGGTAGAAATGGCGACTGAATCAAGGGAAGACAGTGTTTACATGGCTAAGTTGGCCGAGCAGGCTGAGCGGTATGAGGAAATGGTGGAGTTCATGGAGAAGGTTGCAAAGATGACAGATGCCGAGGAGCTTACTGTGGAAGAGAGGAACCTCTTGTCCGTGGCTTACAAGAATGTGATTGGTGCAAGGAGGGCTTCTTGGAGGATCATTTCTTCGATTGAGCAAAAGGAGGAAAGTAGAGGAAACGAAGATCATGTTACAACCATCAAGGAGTACAGGGGTAAGATTGAGACCGAGCTTAGCAAGATCTGTGATGGGATTTTGAACCTTCTTGAATCGCACCTCATCCCTTCGGCTTCCTCTGCCGAGTCTAAGGTATTCTACCAGAAGATGAAGGGTGACTATCACAGATACCTTGCTGAGTTCAAGACAGGAGCTGAGAGGAAGGAGGCTGCTGAGAACACCCTGTTGGCTTACAAGTCCGCTCAGGTTGGTTCTTCAATATATTTCCTATTCTCATTTGTTCTTTTGGATGGGATTTGCTGACTTATTTTATATGATTTTCCCCCCTATATCCAGGATATTGCTCTTGCTGAATTGCCTCCTACTCATCCAATTAGGCTCGGGCTTGCTCTTAACTTCTCCGTATTTTACTATGAGATTTTGAATTCTCCTGACCGTGCCTGCAATCTTGCCAAGCAGGTATTACATTGTATACTAGTTTTGTTTTGTTAGTATTAGTTTTTTCACTGATCATGTTGATGAATTTTATTGTCCATTTAAATCGTTAGTTCTTCACATGCTTTAAACACAATTATATGCTTGTAAAGCCTTGCTTTATATGACTATCTGATTATGAATGAACTTCTCCGTATTTTATATGACTATTTGGTTATGAATGAACTTAAGTTATTTCGTGTTAGAGAGAAACAAAAAAAGTTTTGTTGACATTGTGAAGAATTATTTGTTAAATATTCTGAACCTTTTAACTTATTGAGTGCATTGTAACCGTGTAAAGGTATTGAATTATGCTGTATCAAGCCCTAACATAATGATCTATGTTAAAAAGTTTACTAAATATCAGAAGTATTTTACTGTTTAAGCTTGGACTGGCCCTTATTTTGCTTGTTATGAGGAGGCTGGCTATGCTCTGGTGTAAAGTGTCCTGGTTTCTGACTCTACAATATTGTGTACTATATAGGCTTTTGACGAGGCTATCTCTGAGCTGGACACATTGGGTGAGGATTCATACAAGGACAGCACATTGATCATGCAGCTGCTGCGAGACAATTTGACCCTTTGGACTTCAGACAATGCGGTATTTATCTGTTCCTAAGGAGTCTATTTATGCCTTTTGTAGCCTACTGTGAAGTTAACTTAAATCTGATTTATTCTCGCCCAATGTGCTGCTGGATTCTCTTTTTGGGCTCTTTTTATGGTTTGTTCTATCATTGATTTCATTAAAGATAGAATTATTATCCCTTTGTTTAAGATAGGTTAACATGTAATAAATATGAAAATTAGAATTGGTTGCTTCTGCTGCAAGGATGAGATGTTTAGTGAGACTTAATATTCAGTAGATTGGCCGAGAGTAGTCAAAATAGGCTATTGTCTGAAGCTATAAGGGATTATACACCTGCTACAAGCTGCCAATTGGTTTCTGATTTTGTGGTTACACATGCAAATAACCCTATTCATTGTCTAAGGCTTTGAGTATCTTAACTACCTTATCTTGAGCATTTTGAACGTCTTTAGGAATTTTCACATCTGGCAGCATACATTTCTTTATATACTATCTTCTTAGTTTAAATTAGTCAGTAATGGAATGCTAACTAGACAAGTATGGGATGACATGTAGGACTTTTCTTACGGGAAATGATGTCTTACTATTTTCTAGGGCACCCTTCCACCATTTTATTTGTCATAAGTATGTAATAGAAGCTTGCATCATCATGAACAAAACTACAGAAGTGTGATCGCCTAAGAAATTTGATCATTATTTTGGGGGGGTTAGTAGTTGTATTTTTATCTTTGCTAATGCCCGATGTTTATGAATACCCTCTCTGTATCATTTCAGAACATGTATCATGTTTGCTTGAGAAGCCTTTGTACTTGTTTGCAGGCAACCTTTTTCACCTCTTGTTTTGGCTGTCTTTGAAGTTTATTGCTGTTTTTATTATTACATACTCGTATTATCATCATCTTAAGCTTTAATTGTGACCCCTACACCTCTGTTTAACTGACCATGCCCAAATCTATTTATTTATTCAGGAGGAAGGCGGTGACGAGATTAAGGAAACCGCTGGAAAATCAGGCGAACAGTGATAAGTTGGAGAATTTTGCTATGTATTTTTGGCATGAGACTCCAGTATAGTAGTTGTTATTTGGATCGTAGTAGCTAGGTTAATATATTAGAATCACATGGTTTTTAGTTCTGGGTATTATCGTACTCGTATTTAGTATTCTCTTTTTCATCTTAGACACTTCAAAACACAGCATTGTGCTATGTTTATTTTATGTTCAATGTGTGAGATGTAGTTGCATATTTAATCTTTGCTTGGCGAGGGAGTATTGATTTTTGTCATCCTCAAGGTTTGGTGTACTCTCTGATTGTTTTGTGACTTTCGTCAATGTTTAATAATTATATGTTTTTTAATAAATTGCTTTTGTTTCAAGCTGAATTAAATCATTCCACATTGCAACCAAACACACATACGAAATCATTTTTTTTTTTTTTTGTATGTACAATCGATTGTACATTGTGCATGATACAATCAAGGCTATATGTAAAGATCCTCGAGAGAAGAATTAAGTTTTCTTTTTCCGATGCGCATTTTTTTGCTTTTTCTTCGGGTTCTTTTCAATGGTGTGGTTGGGTTTAGCTTTATGTTCTTGTGATAACATTTAGTATAAGGTGGTTGCTGACTTGATGTCCACTACCAATTTCTTTTTAGGAGTAGATGGATTGGGGCATCTGGCAGCATCGTCCATGTTTGAGCCATTGATAGGATATGTCATATGTGGTATGTCCACTACACAAATTATGTTCTTAATTGAGCCATCGACTGCTCATACAAATTATGTTTGGTTCGACAGGAAATTTTGTGCTTTGAATCAAATTATAGCAAACTTCAAGTCTTTCAATCAATGACTTGTTAGATTATACACTTGTTGATACAAATGACTAGGTATGAAAGACATCATTAAAACTTTTGATAACATTTAGGAGTATTCCGTACTATTGCGCAGAGACATTAAATGACTTCAAGTCTCAATGTTAGTTCATCTAATTAGCATGTTTAGTCATCATTTGAATGTGCCTTAAATTTCGTTCCCTAAGATGATATTTTTCTCTATACATAATTATATGAAAATTTTGAATTCTTTTAGTTTCTTAGTTTCGGTTTCATATAATCTTTAGCCGTTCACGCAATATATTTTAATTTTAGAGTTTTGTTTTTTTTTTTTTTTGTTTGACGGGAAGCAAATTTATTAAGCAATAATGCATAATGTAATTTTAAAGTTGATTTTGGTTAAATTCAGCTAGTTGTGGATAAAGATTTGAAATTTGCTTCAACAGCGCATAAAACTCTGTAACAACTTTAGGTGATGTATCAACTTCCCATGAAAGTCCAACTTTTCTAATTTCATTAATTTCATGCCAACCGAAATGACAAATACGCAATTCAATTTCTCTATGTCCAATTACTAAATGGTGCACTCAACTCATGTACCGAGAGCTGATACACATACAATCATTGTATGTGGTCCCTACATACAATACCATTAGAGATTTGACACATCATAAAAAAGGGAAGAAAACTATGAGTCAAATATAAATTGAATTCTAATGGAGCTTGGACCCATAATTTTAACTAATAAAAACATGACAAATAGTGGTTGTATGTAGGGACCACATACAATAATTGAATAAAAAATTATGTATGGAGTACTACTAGATTGCAATTTCATAAACAAATTTTTTGAATTAATTAGCAATTTATATGAATAAATACTATCTACAAGACTACAAAGTATTATCTCACAACTTATTCTTCTAAAATATTTTGTTTCCTTTTATTCAACATAATGCTTTTTCAAAGCACATTTGAATGTAAATTTGATTAAATAAATGTATCTTTTGTTACTATGCATACAACATTACTACATCCATTGTTTTAGTTGACACATTTTATTTATTATACTTATTTATTATACCTGCCAACACATAAATTGAACGATTAATATTTTCAATCAACTAACATTGTAAATTTATATTCCATATAAAATAGATAAGAACTATAAATAAAATTTGCATTCAAACCATTCAACTAAATTCCACCTAACTATATATTGTTTCGGATGAAAACAATGGGACCTTGCCGAAGGTCCGAAGAAGTGGACGAAGACTGATCCGGTCCAATGGATGCTGGGCCGAAGGTTTCCTGCACAGCCAACACACGTAAACTGGCCTCGGGGGTGGATCCGAGGAAGACCCCTCCGATGCCGAAGTCAAACAGTGTATTTAGAGAGGAAGCTATGCAAGAGATTTAATGCTTGAGGCTTTTGTGTATATGTCATAAATGAATGAATTGAGGGCTTATATACCTTTGCATATGAGGAGAGGAGAGTAATTGAGCCCTTAAATAGTCATGGGCTGACCATAGCAATTCGGACCAAAGGACTCCTGGCTGACTTGGCTTGATTGGAGGCTCGGGCCTTGACCTTGGAATATTGGATCATTTAATGACCAGACCCAATGAAATAATTGGACCCAAATAAATGACTAGACCCAATTAGATAAATTGGACCCAAACATATATTATCGTAAGTTCGTAGCTATAAATTACAAAAGTTTAAAAACGGAGCAACTATGTTCTTTCGAATGTACAATGACTTACTGAGTTAGGGCCTATTCCCTTTAGTTCACTTCAGCTCAGTTCACTAAATTATAACCGGCCCTTAGCGTCGCAGCGGAGCATGCTTCACCCGTGTGCATAATCTAAATACCAAGCAGGGCAAGTACAGAGGCTTAAGCTTCAATCAAACAACCTCACTACTCAATTACTCGTTTCATACCTTCTTCACATAAAAACCCCGTTACTCTCGCCGTTCTATACATTTTTCTCTCTTCAACTCTTCAACTCTATGCCTTCAGACACCGCCGTCATCGCTTGGTCTCTTTACTTCTTCTTCCCTTATTTCTTCTGTATATTTAACTATTTTATTTTCTGGGTTAGTTTACTAATAGTTAATTAATTGAATGCTAATGAAGTTGCTTGTTAATGGTGGCAGGGGTTCAGGAGAAGATGGACAATTAGGTATAGGCAACAATGAAGATAAAGAATGGGTCTGCCAAGTTAAAGCTCTTCAAAATTACAGTGTTTCCTCTGTTGTTGCTGGTAGTCGCAACTCTCTCGCTCTTTGTGAAGATGGCAAGGTTAATTTTTGATTTTTAGAATTTTTTCGGACTAAAGATTAGATATTTTCATCTGGGTTGTGCTAAATTTTTAATTTTTTGTTTGAAGCTGTTCTTAATTTTGGTGGGTTTTGCTGAAAATTTCATTTTGTGCTGCAAATTCAAATTCAATAGTTGGGAGTAATTTAATCAGCTGAATTGATTGGAATTTGTTGATGTTTTTGATAGTTGTTTACATGGGGATGGAATCAAAGAGGGACTTTAGGGCAACCACCTGAGACTAAGGCTGAGAATGTGCCTACTCAGGTTAAAGCTCTTGCCAATGTAAAAATTGTACAGGTGAAGTCTATAAATTTGCTTTAAATTTTTTTGTGGGTTGTTTTGGTATATTCTGTTTGTGTTAGTGGAAGTAATGTGGATGGATTGTGTTTGATTTCAGGCGGCCATTGGCGGGTGGCATTGCTTGGCTGTTGATGATCAAGGCCGTGCTTATGCTTGGGGTACATGTTTTTATTACAGTTCTTGTTCTTAATTTGGTTTCTTACCTAAGGTTTTTATAGTTGAGGATCAAGCTATTCTATCCAATAAGACTATAAGAAAAGAAATTTCTTTAATCTTTAATTGTTACATAGCAATCTTGTAAGTGAGTAGTTAGTTAGCTCATGTATGTGTACCATTTAGCTGTTCTTTGATATCATTACAAAAACCATTGTTGAAATGGGAATAAGGTAATCCAGAGGCTCAAATGGGAATTTTTAAAATCTGTAAACGAAATTGTTTGCTATCGCAAAGCAAAATCATCTATATGTCTGAGCGACTGAGCTTAAATGTATGGGTTTGATGTAGGTGGTAATGAGTATGGGCAATGTGGTGAAGATCCCGAGAAGGATGAAACTGGCAGGCTTTTGCGAAGGGATATTGTAATTCCTCAACGTTGTGCACCTAAGCTTAAAGTTCGCCAGGTTGGATACTAGAAATTTGCTAGGCTCTTAATTTCTTGCTGCTTTCGGTTGTGTTAGATATTCATGATCATGTTCTTGATGATGTTTTTGACTAGGATGGTTGTTGGATTCTTGGATTTTTTTTTCTTAGTTGTGTACCTGTATAGATATTGTGCAATGAAAATGCTACCCGTTTAACTCCCAACTTTGAGGGGTGTATGAGATCTGCTAGAAAGAACTAATCTTCAAATTCTAAGTTTGAGGGGTGACTAAAAAATCTGCTTCACAGCTTGTGCCTTTATGTTGGACCTAGTAATTTTATTTACCGTTCAATTCTTTTAGGTGGCTGCTGGAGGGACACATTCAGTGGTCCTTACACGTGAAGGACATGTATGGACTTGGGGTCAGCCATGGCCACCTGGAGATATGTAGGTTCCTCTCAATTCCTACTGCTGCATATATTAATCTTTAGTTTTGTTTTGTAGGATAAAAGATGCCAGTCTCCCTTTGTTATGCTAGACAAATTGTTCATGCTTAAGTGTTGTGTTATCTTTTGTTTCATTTTCTTATCCTGGTGTCTTGTCTTCCATTTCCATCAGAAAGCAAATTTTTGTTCCAGTTCGAGTACAAGGACCTGAAAAAGTGCGATTGATTGCAGTGGGAGCATTTCATAACTTGGCTCTTGAAGAAGATGGGACGTTGTGGGCATGGGGTAATAATGAGTATGGGCAGCTTGGAACTGGAGATACTCAACCTAGATCACAGCCTATTCGTGTACAGGGGCTTTCTGGTCTTACACTGGTACATGGTTTCTTATAGTCCATACTCCATACTGCTTTATCATTTTTTTTTGGGTGTTTCTATGAATTCTATCCTGTGTTTGGAATTCTCTCCCTAGTCATCGGTATAACTGCAATTGAGTAGTATTTCTGATAGTTAGAGATGTAGATTTTCTGGATTGTACCTGACCATCTTCTTCGCTAAATGATGGTTCTTATTTATGACATTCATATCTTTATTATTTCTCTTAAAACATTGCTTCAGATTTATCGTTATGTCATATATGATGCTTAGATGGATTGCTGCTTTTGTTTAAGAAGGAACTTGTACATTGAGCCTAACTTTTGTTGTCTGTGAGGGACTAGGTTGATATTGCTGCTGGTGGGTGGCATTCTACTGCTCTGACGAGTGCAGGAGAGGTATGCACTTTCATCTACAAGAAACTTATTCATCCTGGCAAATGTTTAATTAACTCATAATGATTGATATTGTCATGTTCTCTCTGCCATGATGGCTTGTGACTCTTACTGCTGCTTATTCCTTAACTCTTGTCACTACCATGCCCCTAGCACATAAATCATGCTACTTTATCAAGGTGCATGCGTTCCTAGATTGTGATGTTTTATGTTCCGTATTTTATATGCCTTGTAGTGCAGCTATGAAAACACAGGGAAATATGATGCTTCTCGCACTTTCTGTACATTACTTTGCTGGACATAAATTTTCCTTTAATCTTTTTGGTTGCTAAGCACATTCCTCATTGAATGCTACTTGAAGGTGTATGGTTGGGGTAGAGGAGAGCATGGACGGCTTGGATTTGGAGATGACAAGAGCAGTAAAATGTTGCCACAGAAGGTGCAGCTTTTAGCCAATGAAGATATAGTTCAGGTATGATATTTGAAGCTTCAAAGCAATCTCCCTTGTGACGTTTTCTTAGGATAATTCAGCAAGAACCACTTTCTTTAGGAGAGTTTGATTGCTTAGAATGTAATAGATCCTTATCTTCCTCATAAATGGTTTTAATACTTTTGTTCGTACTACCTTAGGCCTTTGCTCGCCCTTTTTAATTTTTTTTTTCATTTGTAATTTGTCTTCCCAATAGCTTCTATAAAGATATCAATCAAATGCTTGTGTTTCTCCAGATTTTAAGCTCTTTTTAGTGTGCATGCTCCATTATGTCTTTGGCATGAATCGCTGATTGTAAAACATTAAAAGCTCAAGATATCTAATACTTTTATGGATTATATTATGCTTATGAGCTTGGTTTTTGAGCTCAAACCTCATGTGAGTGTGATAGACTAGTACTTCTAATGTAATCGAAAGACAATAATTAAGGGGAGATTGACTATTTGATTGACGAATTCATGTAACAGGGGATACAATAGCAACTTTAGGTTGCAAATCTCTCTAGCAACTTGAGGTTGCAACTCTCAATGTTTCTTTGCTAATTTTCTGGATGATCCTTCCCTAACACTATCCATGCTTCTTATACTAAGATGGTCAACATGACCTTAAGGTTTACATGTGAAACTTAGCTAATTTGGAAAAACATATATAAACAACATAAACTAAAGTTGCTTTCTTTCCATCCCTGCTTCTTAATTAATTTGTCATCTTCTTCATTGGAGTTGTCAAGGCATGGGATTGTTCTCTGTGGCAGCCCTTAGTTGCCCTTGATTGACTTTCCCCCTTCTTGCATAGACCTTCATAGGAGGTTGACCCGCATTGAGACTTGGACTACTTGGATCCGTGACAGTGAACTTGTGGGATATCCTAATCCTAAGAGTTAAATTGTTAAAGATTTGTACACTATGATGATGTCTGGGCGCTTGTACATGTAGTACAATATAGATACTCAGTAGAACAGTAGTGTGCTGAGAAATTAGTTCAAAGTTTTTTTTTATTTTAATTTTTTTATTTTCATGGGAATGCTGTTGCTGCTTTTATATGATTGATTAAGAATTTGTTATCGTGAAATCATCGAATCAATTTTATTTGACCCTATTGAGAGTGACGTTGACTTTTGATCATCAGGTATCTTGTGGAGGAACGCATTCAGTTACAATGACACGAGACGGACGAATATTTACTGTAAGCACCCTTCGCTCCTCTCCTTTCAGTGACTACTGGCCACAGGACAGGCTTGGTTTTTTGGTGATATGATTGAAAATTTCAACAGTGCTGTATGTTTACTCAATATTAATGCATCACACATTATGTGTATCCCAGTTTCATTTATTCGTCTGTTCGTCTGAAATACATCAAAATTATACTACTCCAGTATTCAAATCATTTTAAGTGATTACCTTAATATTGCACTGATATGGATTTTATGCCAGTTTACAGTGTGTCAGAGTTCAGTATTTAATTTCCTCAGTTTTTGTTGTCAGCTGTTTCTTCTTTTTCTGTTTGCAGTTCGGGCGAGGTGACCATGGCCGTTTAGGATACGGACGGAAGGTCACAACCGGTCATCCGATGGAAGTACCAATAAATCTCCCACCTCCAAGAAATGATGGTGAGGAGGAGAAAGCTGAAGCGCGTTGGCGGGCTAACCTTATAGCTTGTGGTGGTCGACATACTTTGGCTATTGTTTAATGGCAAGCTGATGATGATGAATTGTAAGCTATATATGAAACCAATATTCTTATCACGGACCTTTTATTGCCAATTATAATAATCTAAAACTCCATGAATTATAATCAGTGGTTTTGTTCTCGGCTTCTCGCTGCCCTGACCTCTGTTTATGTTTGGTTGAAGGAGATGAAACAGTTATGTATTTAAACACGAATGATATACGATGAAACATTGTTTTTATTCATAAATCTTTGCTATGATATGACAATTTACACATTGATATGAAGGCGTAAAACACTCAAATTCTCGAAATATAGGACATCCATATGAACATGTATGTAATAATCTTGAACATGTATTTTTCACATATGAACATGTATGTAATAATCTTGAAATGTTCTATATGTGTTGAGCTTATCGGGTCATGCCGCCCGGCATCGGTGGAGGAACCACCCTCCCCTGGTTTTGCCTCTCCATGTTACCATGCCATCCTATAGACACATAACAAAACAACATAAATACAAATTCCATTAATTACAAATTTCAAATGACACGATCAGTTGTTAAGATTATTTGTGGACGGAAGGAGTACTTATAAATAAGGTATTGATAACGTACCAAGGGAAACATCGTAGCCACAGTGTTCAAGCTCGCGGTACTCTTGGCATAATGCACAAGACTCACACCAGAAATGAGTACAACAATCTGCACAGCAGTTCTCTGGTATCCCATATTGCTTCTTCATCTTTGATCGATATGAACATGAATATATCCATTGACATCCCGCAACTACCATGATTAATGAATATAACGCTCCACTTACCCCACATGCTGCATCCCACAATTTATACAAATTCATTAATTCCATCATATCGACTTTTTTTATGAGACAATTACCGTCAAAATAAGAATGAGACGAAAGGAGTAACATTTTGTAGTGCTACTTACATGATGAGCCTTTGTCAACAATCTCTGCTATACGTCCAAAGGTGATGCAGGGGCACCAGCATGTCAAACAACCTGCATTATTTTGAAATTTATCAATTATTACCATGCAGGACAATTAAAAATTCAATAAGATTTTAAGGTTTTTTTTTTTTTTTTAAAGTCCTAAAACCCTAACCCTAACTTTCAATTTCCGGCAGTAGGAGGCTAGAGCAGAGAGAGAGAAAAGGAACAACAGCGGAGGCTACGGCTCCGGTGAAGGGAGATGGCGGATCGTTGATTTCCGGCGATTGGAGGTTATTTAAGGTGTTTTTTCGAGGGGGAGGGGTTACGAGTGGTTTTACGGGGAAAGGGGAGGGTCATCGAGGCTGTGCAGTCACCGAGGGAGGGAAAGGGGGTCTGAGAGGCGTCCGACGTTCGAGGGGACGGGGGTAGGGCTGGCCGTGGGTTGCAGCGGCTGGTTATGGGTGGTTGAATTGGTGATTTTGGTTTTATTTTTTCTTTTTAATTTTTTTTAATTTTTTTGGGATAACGGAACTTTATTAACGGACACTTAACGACAATTGACAATGAACGATAATGAAAACGAATTTAACAAAATCTAACAACAATTGACAATTAATATAAGTCATACGGCATCTACAATTGACAATGAACGATAATGAAAACGAATTTAACAAAATCTAACAAGAATTAATCGGGGAAGGGCTAAGAACCCAAATACATAAATATAACAATTCGGCATATTCTCGATTCGTTGTCTCATACAACTTTTTAAGTGGATCCGTCGTCGCTTCGTAATTTTGTGAGAAAGTAAATTCTTGTGCTGATTCCGTAACCCGAATCTGAGCCACAATCAATAGTAACTCCGCAAAACCGGAGACCAGATTAAGCTCAAATAAAACCTTGTCTTTCGAAGGAAATCGAAAAAACCTTGTCTTTCGAAGGAGATAAACCCATTATTTCAAGGGAGACATTATTGTAACTTAAAACAAAAAGCTTAAAAAGAAAAGGGAAATTCTACATTATAACCCGCTACTTTTTGAAATTCTACGCTGTGCCCCGACTTTTTGAAACTTCTACAATGTAACCCCAAGGTATAGTAAGTAACTCTATTGTACCCTTGATGCTAAATCACCTTTAATATAGTTCCGTTAGACATAAAAAATTTATTTAATTAAATAAATAAATAAATGAAATATAAAAAAAAAAATCAAAACACCAAAACCACCCCATGGTCAGCCCGTTGCCACCGCCGTCCCACCACCCTTCCCCCGGAGCGTCGGCCGCCTAGATTTCTTCCCCTCCCCCCACGTTCGTGTTGCCCCGACCACCTCCCCTTTCCCCTTTGAATCACCCACCACGAAGTTTAACAAAATCTCTCAAATTCCAACCCCCAAATCCCAAACCCTAACCCTAACTTTCAATTTCCGGCAGTAGGAGGCTAGAGCAGAGAGAGAGAAAAGGAACAACAGCGGAGGCTACGGCTCCGGTGAAGGGAGATGGCGGATCGTTGATTTCCGGCGATTGGAGGTTATTTAAGGTGTTTTTTCGAGGGGGAGGGGTTACGAGTGGTTTTACGGGGAAAGGGGAGGGTCATCGAGGCTGTGCAGTCACCGAGGGAGGGAAAGGGGGTCTGAGAGGCGTCCGACGTTCGAGGGGACGGGGGTAGGGCTGGCCGTGGGTTGCAGCGGCTGGTTATGGGTGGTTGAATTGGTGATTTTGGTTTTATTTTTTCTTTTTAATTTTTTTTAATTTTTTTGGGATAACGGGACTTTATTAACGGACACTTAACGACAAGGGTACAACAGAGTTACCAATAAGACCTTAGGGTTACAGTGTAGAAGTTTCAAAAACCAGGGGCACAACGTAGAATTTCAAAAAGTAGCGGGTTATAACGTAGAATTTCCCAAAAGAAAATAAAGATTGAGGCTTTCCACCGGTAAAATTCGATGGAAGCCCCTTTAAAATTGATAATGGAGACTAGGTTTAGGAGAGAGAAGAGAGAAAAGGAGGATTGTATTTTTTTATTTTTTTTAATTTATTATTATTATTATTATTATTATTATTATTATAATTATTATTATTATTATTAAGATGGACTTACATAGAGGAATATCAGATAAACAATCACAAAGACCAGTAGAGAACTCTCCAACAGCACCACCATTAGTTGGAGGAGCACTCGGCTCGGCCACCGGAAATCCCATTGCAGGATATTGTTGCTGCTTCATGATTCAACACTTAAAAATGTATATGTGCAAGAAACAAATCTTAAGAGTGGAGTATAGAGAGTTAATTGTAATATTGGATGATGAACAAAAAAGATTAGGATTATGAGAGTATATATAGTAAGTGCCGAAGTGGTGGGTACTTTAAATTTATGAGAGATGAAAAGTGAGTGGTGGCTGATTAATTAGGATAGAAAATTCAAGGAACAAGGTATGGCAAGTGTATTAAGAGGGTCCCCTTGGCCCTTACTATGTGTAGTCGATATTAGCAGCTTGATTAACACGTTAGAATTTGGATAGGAAATTGAATTGGTAAGATTTTTCTTAGTCGTTGTTGGTCAACTAAGTATTAATTCATAAACAAACAAGAAAAGTTTGTTTTTGTAATATAGGAGCTTAAATTAAGGTTAAGATGTATATGAAGCCTTTTTTATTTTTGTTTTTGTTTCATTTTGTGTGTATTTTGTTATAATTGAGGTCATATATTAAAAATTTAAAAGTTAAAACTAATGATATAGACATAATTTATAATCAAGTTTTAAGTACTACAAGTATATCATTAAGTTATACGACGTATTATAACCGTATTCCTAAAACTATTTGAACATCTTAAAATGCTCGTAATCTATGTAATTGTATCATTTTGTGACGAGGAATTGGTCAATTAAGTATATATAAGTATTTTAAGTAATAAGTATTTAAGTCAACGAACATTACTTATCTTGTAAGAAGTATTAAGATTGTTATGGAGGAAAAGGAAGGGTACAGTGATTGTGCCAAATTAATCAAAGTCAACAATAAAAAGCTTTGGTCTTGCTAAAGCCGCCAAGCCTATTTAAAGTGGAGATGGTCCATACTCCATATGCACATGGTCCTCTCCTAGTTGATAAATTCGTGAATTGAATTATATTTAGGAAAATTTGTGAGGAACTACAAGCTTAATAGGGGTATTTGGAAATAATTACCCACTAAAAAATTTTAGTAAAAACTACCCTCTAAATTAAAAAAGTTAAAGTAGCACTACCCATTTGCATTTTTCGGCGAGAATGTCCGGTGCATGGGCCCACTTTTTCAGTTTTTCTCTGAAAAGACACGATGCAATGACAAATTGGACCTTAATTCGTAACCCTAAGTAGATAACCAATTTGAATTAAAAGCAACAAATTCAATTAATTTCAAATTATCCCCAATTTCTAAGAACCCTAATTTTTCTAATCGTTACACCCTAACATCAAAATTCATAATTAATGGATTAAAAGAGAAGAATTACCTATGAATTACATACCCTACTTGTTTTCACTTCTTCAATTAGGAATTTTCAGAAGAAAAATTAAAAAAGTGGGCCCCACACGCCAGACTTTTTCGCCGAAAAATGTAAAAAGGTAGTGCTACTATAACTTTTTAAATTTAGGGAATAGTTTTTTTGATAAAATTTTTTAGTGGGTAGTTGTTTCCAAATACCCTTATTTAGCATGTAGTTCCTGACAATTTTTCCTTATATTTATATAATATGATTATTATTGTGTTTAATTTCATATAGAAACTAGTTATAAAAACGAAGAAAGTGGTAGCTAGTTATAAAAACGATGGACTTTTGATGTGTAGTAGCTAGTTATAAAAACGAAGAAAGTGGTAGGTAGTTTCAAGATCAATGTGATCATAATTACAAAACTTTTAGCTCGCGCGAGCACGCGTAATGGAGCCGTAGACAATCAAGTATTCAAGTGAAATCCAATCCTGGGATTTTATTTTCCAAATTAATCTCATTTGCTTTTTTCGGTATATAAAAACGCAACATGTCGAATTTAAAATTGACGTCACTACGTCAAGTACACGCTAAAATGAATTGACGTAGTAAAATTTGAAAGGAACTTAAAACACAATAATTTTCAAAGGAACTTATACTGCAAACGATTGTTTTATATAGGGACTTTGACTTGAATTTTACAAATGTATAAGTAAATAATTATAACAATTTCTTGGATTAGTTATAATGTACCAAGTCAACTTTTTCGATCTTAGTAATGTATAACCATCATATAATAAGTTGTTGGATCAGTTACAATGTATTGTACCAATCTATATTAATATTAGCAGACAATTAAACATATTAATGGTCAAAGTATGCATACTATGTTAGTAGCGTATCATGAATTCTTTGGTGAATATATACTTTTTTGCATTGTATTGCATGCAAATTAATATAGAAACATGGAATTTTGATATTCCACTCCTCAAAATAGTCGTTATTTAAATGATCGAGAGATATAATCTAATCTAAGAAAAATTGTAAAACTGATGTGGAATAGTATGAAAAAGGTTATGCTAGTATTGTAGATTAAATTAGTACGTGGTACAAGAAAACAAATACAAGATTCATATACTGTATACATCTGTTAATTATTATGTGCAATAAATGAATATTTTATTCTCACAAATAATACACTTTGTTGCACATAATAATTAACAGAGGTAGTATATAAGTATAACAAATTAGGTTAACTTGTAGTGTATGATTAAAAATCTTGCAACCTCAATTACTTGATCAAGAAAACCAACTACTAAGATATAAATGATACAAAACACATACGTATGTAGTAGTATTTTGTACTTTGATATAATAATAAGGAGCAAATAAGTGTAATAGAACAATAAAAATTTATAATACAAAAGTAAATATTATTTATTCATCAACCCGGAACAAATATTGTACACAGTACACATGCTCACACCCTCAAGGCCTCAATTATTCTCTATAGAAAAAGTGTGAAACCCTCACAAATTAAAAAATTAAATAATTAAACAAATAAAAGAAAGGAATGAAGCTAAAATTAGACTTTTGATACAAACAAACTTAAAAATTACACAAGAATTTATTCATGTCTACGAGTACAATACAAGTATGCAACACAGTATTTTAATTATCTTTGATTTTGAATTAATTCAATAAATGCTTATCAGATCAGCTTATCGCGTCATGCCTCCTGCCATTGATGGAGGTACCATCCCCTGGTTTTTCCTCTCCTCATTACCTTGCCATCCTATACACATAACAATTTAAAATAAACTAATATAAGTTCAATTTTTAATTGTCAAAAAAATTTCCCCTTTAACCTGTAATAATAGACACGAGTCAACTCTATAAAAGTATGAGCAATTACTATTAGAATTCTTTATCTCGAGGAGGATTCCTAATGCGATAAATATGTAAAGAGAGATTAGATGAATGATAATTACCGAGGGCAAGATCATAGCCACGATGTTGAAGTTCACGGTACTCTTGGCACAAGGCACAAGCTTCACACCAAAAGTGAGTACAACAATCTCCACAACTATTCTCTGGCATTCCAAGTTGAGCCTTCAACTTTGAACGATAAGTGCATGAATATATCCATTGACATCCAGTCAATACCAAAAGTAGTGAATACAATGCTCCACTTACACCACATGCTGCATTAATCAAGTTTCACAAAATCAAAATTAACCTAAATATACTTCTTACTACATCATAATTGATGGAATTGAGTTGATCAATCGATTACTCGATAATTTATATGCATAGGACTTGTATACTTACATGATGAACCTTTGTCAACAATCTCTGCTATACGTCCAAAAGTGATGCATGGGCACCAACATGTCATACAACCTGCGCGTGTATTAAATTTTAAGTAACAAACATTACAAGGGTGCACGGGTTGTTGTTAATTCATGGTATATATAGTAAATTAATATATGGAGACGATTAAAGATAACTGGCCTGGCGAATATATGATAGAGATGAGACCGACTTACAAAGAGAACAATCAGAGAAACAATCACAAAGACCACTAGAGAACTCTCCAGCAATTGCAACTGATTGATTTGGTGGAGCTGAAATTGGAACACCAATTGCATGTTGATGATCTTGCTTCATGTTTTTTATTATCTAGAAATAATAATTGTACACGAAAAAATAAATGTAACGTTTATTAAGTTTCTACTTTGTAAAAAAATGTATACAAATATATGATAAAGTGATATTATATCAAACTTGGAGTTAGTCCATATATTTATAGTAGTCTTGGCAGGATGAAATTAAAGCAAAGCTGGAAATTTCAAGGAAGTAGTATTAACTAAGTTATTTGTATTATCATATAATTATATGAAGTAGTTTATTAATACGTAAAATAATTGGTCAATTCAAAATTAGCAACTTGAATCGGATAACACGCTGGAAATGTGATAATGGTAGATAGTGGTCAGATTATTATTAATCGTCATTCATAGTTGGTCAACAAATTATTAAATAATTTAATAATCTCCTGTTATCATCTTTATTTATGATTTTTATTGCTTTCCTACCAGAAATACTTTAAAATAATACGGAGTACGTAGTATTATTTTAATTTGTTGGCAAGTTGTAGGCCATCTTGACATTTTTGTACAGTACTTTTTTTTTTTTTTTTTTTTTTTTTTTTTGAAGAATAACATTTTTGTACACAAGTAAAGTAGTTTATATCGTAGTATTGAGTCTATTCTTTTTTTTTTTTTTTTGACTGAAAAATAAAAAGTCCCTAATTTAATTTTTAGGATTTTTACTATGGAGTACCTATTATTTTTTAAAATTACTCGTATAAAATCATAAAATTGTAGGTTGTGTGCAATATGCATGCATGGAATTTTAAAAGTTATATGTGTATATACAAAGATTTTGAATTTTGAAAATTAAAACATTGAGTCATCAAGAAATTAGTACTCGTTTTTCTTATATAACAGTGTAATATTCAAAAGGATGTGTGTAGGAGTAGTATTATATTAAGATTTTTTTTTTTGACAAGAGTATTATATTAAGATTTAAGAATAGTATGGAGCAAAATGGTATTGAAATAGATATTATTGTACGTGTTTTCATATATTCATATTGAAATATATTTACATACTTTTAATTTGGATCAATGAATTGAATATAAATGTTATGTATATTATACATCGCGTACTCTTTTCATCCTATAATATAGTGCATAAAAAATTATTATTAATGTGTAACAAAAGATATTAATCGTCAAAAATGAATGTTAAACATACTCGGTATGATTGCATGTAATGAAATATGCACTATTATGTTATAAAATACAGTAGATAAGTACTTCAAACAAGTTAATGATAGGATTCAATTTTTTAAATAATAATTGACCCAAAAATGATGGGAAGACACCCAAACTTTGATAGACACTTGAAACAAATGGTACTCCGTATTAAATTAAAGTCAACATAAAAATTCCTAAGTAGATGGCTAATTGGCCATAGTTTCCGCCATCAAGAACTTTACTAAAGCTAGTAATAATAGTATTATTAGGGTTTAGACACATGGCAAATTGGGAAGTGGCTGCTTTAATTTAGTATTAGCGTAAATCATTGGACTCCACATTAGTCGTTACAAATATAGGCACGTTAGTTCTCTACTGTAGTCGCCAAAATCATTGGACTTTCAATCTCAAATGGTGTTAGAATATACAAAGTAATTGTCTCCATCCGTCCCTAAATTACATTCCTCTTTATTTCTATTATGTGAGGAATAAATGCTAAAAAGAGGAATGTAATTTAAGGACGGAGGGAGTACTATTTTTGCTTTCTTATTTGAAAACTTTGCTTGTCTTTTTCTTGATTAATATTCAACATTAATATACTACGAAGTACTCCGTACTTCGTATAGTATATTATAAGGTGATAATGATGTAACTAATTGGATAACTAATGTATGTACAGACTATGTGCGATGGCATGAACTTCATTTTTGTTGACTTTAGGATGGGTATAGTATTGAGTTTTATTATCATGGTTTTGTCGTTAATTCTTCTATTGAGCATGACGACATAGATTAACGTTTTTTTTTTTTTTTTTTTAATCGTCATTGTCCGTGTGTTTATCTGATTTACTCTTTGGACTAATCTGGAATCGGGACTTAATTTTGAGTGGTTATGAGGTTTCAATCACCTCTTAATTGTTGTAATGGGGGCTCAGTTTTAAATGGGTGATTAGAAGATTAGGTTTGTCTTGAATTTGATAGGCTTTAAATGGTTTAAAACCTTCAGTATTGAAAATTTTACAATAGTCGTTTGAAATCATCTTAGGACTTGGGAATTGGGATAATGGGATTGCCAATTTGCCATTCCATTTTCGTCACTTACTCATTTTAATTTGTAAGTTATAAATATATTTATAGAGTAAAATTTATTGATCATATTATATTTCATATTTTATGAATACTTTTATTTTTGTTGAACAGAGTAAAAAAAAAGTGAAGCTAGCTAATTTATTTATCAAAATAAAAGAATATGAAAAATGCAAATATTTATAAGAGCACTCTCACCAATGGGGAGAAAAATGCCCATGGGTAATTTTTGGGGTTTAATAAAAAAAAATAATTCCCCATCAATGGTCTAAATTAAAAATGCCCATGGGCAAATCAATTTTTGATCAAAGTTTGGGCAAAATTAAAAAACTGACCAAGAAGAAGTGGGCCCCACGTGCAAGCTGCATTTAATTTTTTTTTTTGCTAAGCATACCTCAAAACGCAGCGTTTTGAGGAAGCGTATGCTTTGCTTCACCTCAAAACGCTGCGTTTTGAGGGTAGGAAAAGCAGAAAAAAAAAAAAAAAAAGATTTTGGCAGCCCTGACAGGCGCGTCAGCACGCCCAATTAGGCGCTGACACGCGTCCTGTCAGGTGAGTTGGACCAATCAGGAAATTCCTGATAATTGCAACGGTAACAATTTTGTAACGGGTATTTTGTGCTTATAAAATTAAAAAAAAAAAAATATACCAACGGCTAGAAAAAAAAATTCTCTACAAATAGAGACCCATTTTGCCTATATTTTCATATTTTCAAAATTCACATAAATTTGTGGTATTTACATTTTCTCTCAATTTCTCCCTCATAATTAGTCATCCTTTTAATATTAATATTATTATTATTATTATTATTATTAAAATAAATATTATTATTATTGGAAGTATAATTATTATTGTTATTATTTTAGCTTATTAATATTATTATTGTTGTTCGTTATTATTTTTGTTATTAATAATATTATTATTATTATTATTATAATAGTTATTATTATTATTATTGTTATTATTGTGTTAGTTTTTGAAATTAATAAAAAAAAATAGATATGGATCCCAATAACCCCTTTTACTCAATACTTTCTCAAAATTGTAATGATTTTGATGAGAATTTCATGAATCAACCTCAATTTCAACTTTTCCTACAAAGATTGAGCAACACCTCTCTGCTAAATCCTCCACAACAACAAATACCTCCACAACTTGAAATACCTCCACAAATTCCAACTGAAAACACTGATTACGAGCAATCACCTCCTGTCTACCAAGGAAGTAACTCTCAGTACGATGATAGCCAAGAAGAAAATGTGCCTGAGACACCTCAACACCCTCCGTCGACTCAAAGAATGCGTGTGGGTTCCAACCAACAACTCGCTAAAGCTAGTCGTATTTGGTCGGTCGCAGAAGACGAAGCTCTTATTGGGCTATATTTAAAATACAGTGGAAATGCGATAGTGGGTACGGGCATGAAAGCTGCTGAACTTTGGCGACAAATATCTGCGGCGTACGACATGGTTCAAGCTAAGAAGCCAGAAATACTACCACCCAGAAATGCAAAGAGTTTGGAGAACCGTTGGAGAAGGATGGCGGCAGATGTACTGTTATGGACAAGTTGTTATGATGAAGCGGGTCCGTTAACTGGAAGTGGATTCAACGAAGTTGATCGAATTCAAAAGGCCTCGAAGTTGTTCCATATATCAGCCAAACCACCACACAATTTTGTTTTTCCCCACGCTTGGGAAATGATAAAGAATGACCCAAAGTGGAGGCCGAAACTCAGATGGGCATTGTCACTAAAGGAACGACAGGATTGTCAACTACGTCCGGAAGGGGACACCGAGGATAGCAGTGGAAGTGGAAAGAGATCGAGAACTGACAGTGAAGCTGAAGGAGATGTTCCCGTTGGTGGGTTTTCATCAGGAGGTATACCCAGACCCGACGGGGTAAAAAAAGCAAAGGCTAAGCGTAAGGGAAAAGCTATTGCTCATGATAGTGCAATTTTAAGTATTGGTGAACAGATACAGGCTTGTACTGAAGTTAGAAGCTTTGAGGCAAATTTACGGCAGCAAAGGTTGGAGCTTGAAAGGGAAAAGGAAAAGAGGAAAAGAAGAAGATGAAATTTGATATGTTGCAAGCAATTATGTCCAAAACGACGCCACTTACACCAACTGAAGAAGCGTGGAAGGAGGAACTAATTCAAGAAGTGTATGGTGGAAAGTAGAGTAGTTTATTATGCATTATGATTTCAAGTATTTTGTTTATTTTATGTTGCAATGAATTAATTTTTATTATTAATTATGTTCCAAAAATTTATCAAATTATATTACATTTTCATATATTTTGTTCAATTATAAGTGAAGTACTAGCTACTGTGTAGATTTTTGTCTTATATAATTATGAGTCAAGTGGTTGGTTTTATCAACCATTGAACTGTCAAATCCCAAAAAGTAGTCAAGTCCAATTGTAGTTTTTGTTTTATACAACCATTGAGTAGTCATTTCATACATAACTTCAACCGTATGACAAGCATTGGTATTGATTATTAAGAATTGAGTAGTCATGTATTTTGTTTTTACTATACATTGAGTAGTCAGTTCACACTCAGTTGAAGGACATGCATTGATAACATTTCCTATTTAAAGGTGTGAAATCCATAAATTGATCCACAACACCAAAACATTCAAAAACCAAACACAAAAAATGTTTTCCATAAGCTCAACCTCAAGCTCAAATTCTTCTGATTCAGATCAATATGCGGAATTTGATAATCTAGTTGACGAATTTGTCACAAATCACTTCCCTAACATAATGCTTCCTCAACCACCTCCATCCGAGACCGAAATTGTAAATGAAGATGAAACAGTTCCGCAGCATAGGGGAGATAGAGAAAGGGAGAAAGGGAATTTGCAATTGTACAATGATTACTTTGCAATAAATCCTGTGTATTCCGAAAATCAGTTTCGGCGTCGATTTCGAATGCACAAACCTTTATTCTGTCGGATTATGAATAAAGTGGTTGAGGGCGATTTGTTCTTCCAGCAGCGTAGGAATGCAGCTGGTAGGCTTGGCTTATCACCTCTGCAGAAATGCACCGCTGCAATAAGAATGTTAGCGTATGGTGTTGCTCCGGATGCCGTAGATGAATACATACGCATGGGTCAAACAACATCTAGAAAATCAATGCAACATTTTACTCAAGGGGTGATCAAGCATTTTGAGGCCGAGTACTTAAGAAGTCCAACAGATGAAGATTTAAGGAGAATCCTTCACCAAAATGAAATGCGTGGATTCCCGGGCATGATCGGTAGCATCGACTACATGCACTGGGAGTGGAAGAACTGTCCTATGGCTTGGAAAGCACAATACGCAGGTCGTAGCAAGAATGCAACCCTTATCCTCGAAGCTGTTGCGGATCAAGATTTATGGATTTGGCATGCATTTTTTGGAATACCCGGCTCTTGTAATGATCTGAACGTCCTATACCGCTCTCCGGTGTTTGACGATGTTTTGAAAGGTCGGGCACCACCAATTAGTTTTATGGTAAACGGCCATGAGTACAACATGGGATACTACTTAACAGATGGTATATATCCGAACTGGGCAACATTTATACAAGGTATCACATATCCTCAACTCCAGAAGGACAAGTTATTTGCAGATAAACAAGTTGCAGCTCGGAAAGACGTTGAACGTGCGTTTGGAGTTCTACAGGCTAGGTTTGTCATATTACGACAACCTTCACTTGCTTTCGACGAAGACATTTTGAGCGACATAATGAAAGCTTGTATCATTATGCACAACATGATTGTCGAGGATGAACGACACAATTACACTCGTGCCGAAATTTTGAGAAGGTATTACGAAGAAGATCGCCCTCAGCTTCATAGAGCAAGGTCCGGTCCGAGTACAAGTGCCACAGTGAATAACAACGAGCCTTTCGAATTTGACGTTGGCCGACCACCAAACGTTGATTTTGACGCGTATATTCAAAGAAGAATTACCCTACGTGATAGCCAAACCCATTTTTCTTTGAAAGATGATTTAGTTGAGCATATTTGGAAAAAATACGGTCGTAATGAATAAATAGTTTTGTAATCGTTAATTTATTTGGTTTGTATGATTGGTGTACGATCATTATGTTCCAATGTTGTAATCGTTATTGTTGTACTAATGAAAAATGAAATTTCGCATAAAATAATGACACAAATAATTAATATTGTACTCATAAATAATTTAATCAATAAAAAAATTTAGTTAAGAATAAATATTATTATTTTATTAAAAAATACATTTTGCAAAAATTAATATTAAAAATAATTAATATTGTACTACTCATAAATAATTTAATCAATACAAAATTTTGTTAACAATAAAATTAAGAAATACTAAATTACAAATTTAATGATGTGTAGGAGAGATAAATATTGGTGGGGTATAGGGTTAAAAATAGGAGAGAGAATGGTGGGGATTATAATTTTTGACCATTATAAAAATGACCAAGAAAATGCCCATGGGGAGGAGGAGGGAGAAAATGGTTAGAGAGAGATTGGGCAACCAAAAAATACCCATTAGTGGCAATGCTCTAACAGCTTGGGAGATAGACGATCTATACAAGCTCATATATTCTTAGAAAAAAAAAAAAGACTATTTCTTACATAAGCAAGTTGAGTAATCAAACTAGCTCAAACTTTACAAAGAAATCTTGAATAAAATCACATAAGATGATACATTTAATTTCTCTCTCAAATACTGGTAAAAAAAAAAAAAAAAAAAAACATACATTCGATCAACTTGAAATCGGGAAGAAAATTCTAACCACTAGAGTTATCCCTCACTTTCATAAAACATACATTCATCATAAGGAATAGTATACATTCATTATGTTATTTTACAAATATATACGATTTTTTTTTCAAGTTATCTCCCAAGGTTACTCATAAAATAAATCATCCGGCTTATCGAGTCATGCCACCTGGCACCGATGGAGCCATCACGGTTCCTTGATTTTGTCTTTGCACATTACCATGCCAACCTATAATAAACAACATAATTTATGCATGATTTTGTTGAAAATCTATTTTAATAAATGTTGAACAATCAAATAAAAGAGAGATTAATATAATCTATAAACCTATACTAAAAGCAAATAAGTAATGACACTTGTCACTACATGATGAATAATTTTCCCGTCTTTTTATTTTTCCTTTTTTCTTCTCCTATATTTTATTTTAGGAAATTAAGGAAAACAATTGGAAGGTGGAACATATTAAGTTAGTAACATACAATATAAGTAAAATAAATAATTCAACCATACCATTTACAAATTTGTACAAAATATTAAATATTTTAAATTAAAGCTTGACAAAAATTGTGTTATACTAAACATTTTGCATACTAGATTTTTTTATTTTTTTTTGAACGGTTTTGCATACTACATCAATACTAGCTAAATATAACTTTGTCTTTACATATAAAATAATTAATAGTTTCATAGATCATATCAGGAAAAAAAAGAGGCTTTGGATATAGCTCGATATAGGGCTAATATAGCTAATCTATGTATGCATTTTTTAAAATAATTATTGATATTAGAACATTTTAATTGTGTAAAATATTATGAGATAAAAGAGGAATATTAAAGAGACATATGTATATTTAAAAAAAAAAAAAAAAAAAAAAAAAAAAAAAGTAGACATGTGTAAATAAGTCTTTGTTCATATAGTTGTCATACATACATTTTCTAGCTTTTAATTGAGGAATAAGTAAACTATGAGGGAGTGCAATTTAAATTTTATTGTTGTAAAAACCGGTGGAAAGCAGGAAGTTATGAACCCAAAAGGATATGCATACAAAATTAACATTAGAATCTTCATTTAAGTTGTAGAGGCAGTTGGAAAGATTTTTTTATTCATGGTTTTGATTTAAAATTTTATGAATTAGTAGTTATGATTTCATTTTTCTTGAATGTATTTATCTTTCTGAAGTCTCACTAACTAATACGTCTTTCAAGATGGTATCCATAAAAATATAAATATATAATAAAAAAAATTGGTAAAGACATAGATTAACTTAGCCGAATTTAAGATGATAAAAAACCAAAGGGAATGAAATAGTGATAGAATGCGAATGCTCCAATAAAGTCTAAAATGTCGCGTGTTTGAACTTGTCTATTTAAATATGTCTAAAACCGAGTAAGTTTATATATTGAACTATTGCTTTACATTTATTTATTTTTTTAATTTAATTTGTTACATATAACTATTTTTTTTTAAAAAAAAAACAACTTATTTAAAATAATTTTTTTTAAAATTTATTATCGTGCATGGCACGGGACTTAAAACTAGTCTAATATATATTATTATTATATAAATAAAGTAGGCATTTTTGGAGAGCATTGGGAGCGCTACATAAGAAAATGTATATTTTCGACCAATTAAAAATTAGATGTCTATTTTATTTTAGAATTAAAAAAATCACTCGCCACTTAAACAAAAGTGACGAATGAAATTTTAAATTTTTTCCACGTAGGTAAAAACGACGAATAGTTATTTATTAAGATTTTAATTATTTAAGAGCACTAAATTTTTTCATTTTTATTTGTTACAAAACTAACAATTATCTTTAGATATTAGGATTTATATTATTTAAAAAACTAAAAATTATATTTTGATATTTAAAAAATATAAATTATCATTTGATGTTAATGGTTTTATGTAAATATTTGATGATACGATATTTTCATACAAAATTTAAAAACTTATAATGCAAGAAAAAAAATTAAGAGATCACCAAAAAAATATTTATATACAAAATGTATATAAAAATTCGTGCATCGCATGCCACATAAGCAAAAGTAATATTTCGACCAATGAAAAATTAGATTTATATATTAATTTTGAATTTAAATTTTCATCGCCATTTAAGAAAAAATTAGCAAATGAAATTTGAGAATTGAAAACAAAAAAAATAGTAATTTAAGATTTAAATTATGAAAAAAAAACAAAAATTATCTTTTTTATTATCTTTTACATTAGGATTTATATTATTTTAACAAATAATTAGAAATTAAAAAATATATTTTGATTTAATGATTTTATCAATCAATTTATAAATTCAAGTTCTATATACGTAAAATTTGAATAGGAATAATTTAAAACTTAACAAAATATTTTACCTTAAATTAATGTTAAAATAATAGAATAGAAAATAAAAACAAAAAATATTAAGAAATTACAAAAAAAAATATACAAAATGAAATATTTAAAAATCGTGCATCGCACGGGCTTACATCTAGTAATATATTACCAAGGGGAAGATCATAGCCTAGGCGTTGAAGCTCACGGTACTCTTGGCATAATGCACAATACTCGCACCAAAAATGGATACAACAATCTCCGAAACAATCCTCCGGCATTCCCATTTGGGCCTTCATTTTTGATCGATATGCGCATGAATATATGGATTGAAACCCCGTCAGGCCCAAAAGTAGTGCATATAACGCCCCACTCACTCCACATGCTACATTTCACGACAAAATGTACAATCAATTGACATGTAAACTTTTTATTAGAAACGAAGGTAGTAATTTATTTTAAAGATAATGTTTATTTATAAAGTAAAAGGTGAAGATCGATATATTATATTATAGTATATTAAATATTATGGTGTTATACTTACATGAGGAGCCTCTATCAACTATCTCGGCTATTCGTCCAAATGTGATACATGGGCACCAACAAGTCATGCAACCTGTTTGTGTACTCGTACGGAGTAGAATGTAAGATGGTGTAATTTTGTGTATTATATTATACGTACCTAGGCCGGGTCAAAGGGGGACTTACAAAGAGAAGGATCAGAGAAACAATCACAAAGACCGGTAGAGAAGTTTGCAACAGCAGCACCGGGTTGATTCAGGGGTTGAAATGGAGGAACATTCGGCACGGCCACCGGAACTCCCATTGCTGGTTGTTGTTGCTTCATGACTTAATGATACAATTAAGCAATAAAATTAGCCACAAATTATAATTATTGTGGCTTATAAATTTGGATTAATTGCTTAATGAACAAAGTTGCTTAAGAATAGGAGAGTATATATAGGTAGAGTGTATTGGCTTGAAATCTCAAAGAATATGTCATACTTTTACTGGTCTTAGAGGCCAGTTGAATAGGTACTTAGTCAGAGAATCAATTCTCCCGTACTTAATCAACGCTTAGTTCATTTAAATTTTAAAATGTATAATTCTTAGTTAATTATAATTAAGCTACAAAATAAAGATGTTTATACATAGTAAATAACTAAATTTAGCTTAGTCAAGATGTACATATCAGGAATGTACTGTCAAAATATACTCTAAGCTTTAAATAATGAATGAAACTAACATGGAATCATACAATGGCTCCATCCTTTATTTATTTATTTATTAGAAAGGGTAAGCTAAGGCTTTAGGCTTGACTTTTAAGTATTTTTTTTTTTAAAGGGCAAGTGATGTAAACAAAATTTGATCTCAAGTCTTGAGTATCACCCAGCTATTAAAATTTTTAATCAACTATGTTAGTTAATTATCTACAAACTTTAGTAAGCCTGATATAATGAGTAAAAAAAATCGTTGAAGTTTAGTAGTTCAAAGACAAGATCCATAACACTTCGCAAGTCCAAAAAAAGTTTCATCTCAAAACTATATGGTAATAGGAAGAGTAGCCTTTTAGCATTATAAAGTGTTTAATTCTCTTTTCTTTTATCAATGCGAGACTCTTACATATGTTATTTGGTGGGATAAACTTCAACAGTATTGCTTCGCCATATGATTCATCGCATTGTTTATGCATGGCTTCGCTTTGCGTACAGTAGCATCACTAGAAAGCTCGCCTAGTTTCGCAATTGAACCTCTAGATATTATATTGCATGGTACTCTTTGATTGGGTGCAGAGGCCAAACATATTGTGATAATAGAGTCCGAACATGACAACTTAATATTGGTACCACTAAGATGTGAAATGTTCCATTGAAAGTGGAGTAGTATTATAAATGGTTATAAATTTATAATGGTATTAAAGATTGTTAGAATGATATACTTTTAAAGCTAATATATACTACGTATGTACCAGTAGGTTGTGGAATTGTACCACTAATAGTATAACAGTATTATAGTTGGTTGTAATGGAAATTAAATGGCTACAATGATACAGCTAAAATCTGAAAATTAAAATAGAAAAAATGTGATCCTATCACCTTATGCTCTTGTTATGTACCAGCAAATTAAATAATACATAACAATACTCCATTTAAAACTCCTACAAGGTGTTATTAGACAAGCAAACAAGTAGATGAATTAAAAATTATACTTGTATTAGATTATGGAAATTGGAAAGATAGATACAACACCAAGTCTATGCATAAGTATTATTATATGATGAGAAATCTCTTATAACAAATTACAGCTTGCAATGCCACACACAATACCAAAATAATTGAATTGGGAAAAATCACAAAAGAATCACACAACCAATAATGAACTATTCAACATTCTTAACACAACAGATGAATAATATACATATCCCAGATAATTATTAATTAATCACCACCCCCACCATCGCCGCCGCCACACCCTCCTCCTCCTCCATCTCCATCTCCACCGCCAAAACCACCACCACGACCCCAACGCCGCCGTCTTCTTGGATGACCAAAGTGATTAGCACAAGCAACTAAAATCATTGACATGATTGAAATAGACAAAACCATCAAACATATCAACACCAAGACACCCTCAATACTTCCAAGGAACTCAAAACCACCATTCCATACTAAAGCATTCTCACCATGCTTAGAACTTAGAAACCTCACCATTTGATCACACTTAATAAATTAGCTCCTCTATTATTTTCTTCCTTAGTTTTTATACATGGGCTCTTACATATCATCATATCTATATATGTTGTTGACTAATTAAAAATATTAAATTACAGTAATAATGTATCTTAATATATTGTGTTACCTTCTCTGAAAGTTCAGCAAGTTTATAGACATTGATAAAGTCTTAGATCGATCAATAAAATTATTTGACAACGAAAATAGATAGATAGATGTACAAAATTATAAAATAACAAGTGTATGTATTTACATATGATATCTATCACTTACATAGTTACATTATTACAAGATTACAACATATACAACAAATAATAATCAAACAATTAATATGAGGATAGAAAGAGACTACACAACCAACAAGGTTTGACTTTTTCAAACGTACAACACCCCCTCCACCACAGCCACATCCTCCTCCTCCGTCTCCATCTTCATCGTCGACATCACCATCACCACCACATATACAACCGCGTGCGTCGTCTTTGAGGTTACTGTATAAAAACTTGAGTCATACTCCATAGTTCTTTAATTTGATGATATATTAATTTGTACACCGTATATATGTTTTGAGTACGTCTCACTGTTAATCACATGTGAATTGTTGTTGTTCAATTTCTTATTAGAGAAAGATAGAAGACAAAAGATATCACTTTACACTTTAGAGCAATTACACTTATTGTTACCAATTATTGGTCCAATTAATTTTATTATAGAATATGAATATCCTTTAGGCTTGTAAGTAGCCTAAATTTAACAATACGTATAACGCAATACAAATCAAATGCACAATGGATGTCAAATGGTAATAATCACTTTATTCTCTTACCATATACTATGTATATTTTAAGCATTTTCTATGATTGCGTATAAACCACAATCATGTGCTTCAACCATCAGCTAATCTAAATCTTTTGGTTGAGATGGTCCTTTAACACATTATATGTGGACTATCAACATAAAAGTAGATGATGGACATACACAAGTAATGCATTGATACAGAAATTGAGATAGACTAGGGGTATATCAAAGAAAATTAAAGCTACATACAACATATAGAGTACATATATATTATCATACCATATACTCTGTATATACATACGAGTATACATAGAGAGCAAAGATAATTTCTCATCCTCCATTTTGTTGTACCTTGTACGTGAGATTTATTATCTAATCATGCCCACAGGTATTTGAGGAGGCACAGTGGAAGGCTTTTGTCTCTCCATATTTCCTTCCCATCCTAGACACAATACAATGACAAACTTTAATTATTATCACATAAATTTCTAATAAAGTAAATATTCATTTTTAAAATATATATATATATATTAGTGTTAGTGGACCATCTCAACCAAAAGCTTAAGCTGATGGTTGAGACCCAGGAATATGTTTTATACTCTATTAATTAGAAAAAGTAAAAGACTATTCAATGAACCTAATAAACCCATAACATGTCCCCGATCCCACCTTAGGAGCTAGGATTATTGCGACAGAAGGGATAAGGGTAAGGGAATCCCCAAATAACCTCGATGATTTGTACGTCAATTCAAAACTAATGTATATATAGATAAGAGATGGGTTATAGATAGTTACCAAGAGCAGGGTTGTAGCCACGGAGTTTAAGTTCGCGGTACTCTTGAGCCAAGGCACAACATTGACAAAAGAAGTGGATGCAACAATCCTCACAGGTGCTTTCCGGAATCCCAAAATGAGCCTTAAGCTTTGCACGGTATGTGCATGTGTAAATCCATTGAAACCCTACAAAGGTTGCAAGTACCAAGTAGAAGGTTCCTGCAGCACAACATGCTGCACCACCAAATTCATTTTTAATTTAAACATTTACAATTGAACAATTAATTTGTTACAACTTTGTATGTAGTAGTATCAGAAATTAATTCATATACGGAGTAACATAAAAACAATGGTACTCCGTATATGTTATGTACACGATTAATCACATATGGAGTACTTGTATTCTTTTTTTTTTTTTTTTTTTTTTTTTAGAAAACTGGAGTACTTGTATTCTTATATACCTAACGTATATCTGGTAGCATATCGATCGATGTCAATATAAAACTTACATAATGAGCCTTGGTCGACAATCTCTGCAATTCGTCCAAAGGAAATGCAGGGGCAACAAAATGTAAGAAGACCTGCAAAAAATTCTGAATTTTGAATTTTGAAATAAGGGTGATACTTTAACATTATACGAAGTAGCATAAATTATTAAATTATTTAATACTACGTAGTTTATACTATTATCATGTAAGATTTTGTTCAATTAATGTGTGGTCCGAAATTGAAATACTTCATATTTACTTTAAATCAATTTTTTTACATAAATAAAGATAATTATTAGTTATGGTAAAATTAAAATCATTCATATTTTGAAATCATTTTGTGAGATAAAATCGAAATGAGTAGTAGAATAATGAGTTGATGAGCAGTGCTTACAGCTTGAACAATCGGAGCAACAATCACAAAGACCGGTAGTAAAGTCACTAGTAGCTGGTTGATGCTCTGCCTGTTTCATGGTGATGAATAATGTATGATAGATAAACCAATCAAACTAAAATTATTAATTGAAGGACTAAAAAAAAAAGTGAAAGATTTCTAATGATTTAGTTGGGGAAATTTAGCAACAAATATATAGTGCTGGTTAAAATGCATTTGTATGTAGTGGAAGGTAGGGTCTTCTATGTGTCCATCAAATTAAATCACACTATTATAGAAATGTTAGAAATCCAATAAAATATTATTGTCATGTTAGTATGGGTACAAATTATGTTAAACAAATAAGAATGACAATTTATGGAGTAATTGTAATTTAAATGAGTAACTAATTTAACCATAAACACAATAATTCTAACTTTATTTTTAGAATGGGACCAAGTCTCAATCTTTAGTCCAAAAGAGTATAGTAGGTGTGTGGGGTGAATAAACTTGATGATTAGAATGACTTGGATTACATTTTTATAATCATTACAAAATAGTATAGTAGGTGTGTGGGGTGAATGAACTTGATAAATAGTATGACTTGGATTATATTTTTATGATCGTTACAAAATAAGTTTGAGTAAGTTTAGGCATATATATTCACAAGTTTGAGATGAATAAATCGTATAGCCATAAATGAGTTTTATTAAACTATGATAGAATATAAGTCAAATAAAACATAATTTTGATCATTATAGTAATTATTGTAGTCTCATTATTTTTTTATTTTTTGGGGGGGTGAAGGACAGGGGCAAAGGCCCGAATTAAAGCCCCAAGCAGAACAAGTTAGTTAAACTAAAAAAAGAAAAAACTGAAAGAAAGCAACCCATCATCCTAAGCCAAAAATGAGTCATGTCACCCCTCCACAGCCCTCCGACACCAATTTAGGCCAAGTCACTCCACTCAAGTCCTCCAATAAAACGGCATAAAGGTTGAGTATACTTCAGGACCATCTTAAAGAGCACTAAAGATTGTTTGTCATTTGTTAGATGTATGATTGGAACTTTGTTGTGCTACATGCTAATCAGTTTATAGCCAAAGAAAAGGGCCAAAGCATATCAACAAGTAGGAAAGCCAAAAAAGAAGTGTTCTACTTGTCTGCCACATGCACAAAAAATGTACTAGTCGTACTAGTTGGACCCCGTTAGTTAGGAAGAGTTTTGGTTTGAAGCGTAGACAACATAGTCATATAAACACACGAAGTGACAATCTTTAGCCATATCCATCCATCCTAGGCTCCTGTATAGACATGGACAGACGGGTACGTTTGATTGCATTTTGGTAATTTGGTATAGAACTATAGATGGCCACCATACGGGCTTGATCGAGCATCCAACTAGCTAAATTGGGACAATTTGGACACAGCCTAAATACAGACTCTCTTAACTAACTATTACTTGGCTTAATGGTAAGGATTGTGTCTTATAGATAAATTCTTATTAGAGACAACTTAGAAGTGAGGATTCTTTTAATTATTCCTCCTCCCTTGGAATCTTCGACGCACTAACCTGAGTTGGATTGGCTTATGAGAGATTTGATCAGTTCATTAGTAAAGTCCATCCACACTAAAATATTAATGGTATGCATAAAGTTTGATATGATTTACCATGTCCATGTCAAAAATTGTACTGTACAAACCACCAACCATTCCAAGGGAAAAAGTAGGCTAAAGTAATTACTTTTTGTGCTATTGTTGTCAATCAAATGACTATGTAATGTGGATTAAATTTCCACTTTCATTTTTGGTGTCAATCAATTAATTTCTTTATTTCACTAAATTTATTTTATGATAATTTATGTTAGTCCACATTTTCACACCAAATTCCACACTAACCAAGTCACCACCTTGTATGTATTTGTGGTTAGGGGCCCGGATAAGATAGGTCATGACCCGACCAAACCCTTATAATTTTGGTCACAAATAACATATTCTTAAGGATCCACTAAGATATTATGCTTGACATCATGATTAAAGTTGGGGTTTCGGTGCTCAATCATATAACTGTAGTGCTCCAAGTTATCATTTGTAATATGCAAAGGAATTAACAATTTTTATTTTTATTCTTTAATTTAGGGTTTTAGCTAGGAGATTATTTAGATATATATTTTGTTTTATAGCATATAATAATCCGTAGTTTTTGAATTATTTATAGTATTTCAAAGAGGAATTATTGAAATGATACCGCTGGTTTTTAAAGAGTACAATCCGTCAAAAAAAAAAAAAGGAGTATAAATAAATATGACCATTTTTTTCCTCTTTGTTATTATTCAAATATAAGATTCTATAAGTTTTTCAAGAGCCTATCAATCTAATTACTTGTCTATTTTAATTTGATCGCATTTCCAAAATTTATCTTCTTACAATCATACAATAGAAGCTCTAATCTGGCTCATGATAGTATTACTAATAGTTAGATAGGGTGCAAAACTTAAAGCGAAACACAATTGTAAATTCACATACCACAAACACTCCATAATAACAATATAAATATTTTAAAGTACAATACACTTTTTTGCATTAATTAGCTAATAAATCTTTTTTTCTTAGTAAGTTGTTTTTTTTTTTTTTGGAAAGAATTAAGTTGTTAATAAGGAAACGATCTTAAACATTGGGACTTAATGAAGGTATAATTTAGTTCATAAATAGAATTACATAAAAACACAACATACAAAATAGCCAATCAAAGCTAGAAAATGAACTATAAAAGCATATGCATCTTTGATCTAACGGGTCATACCACCCGGCACCACAGGGGGATTATCCATACCCGTGCCCCCGTTTCGCTTCTCCAAATTACCATACCATCCTGTAAACAAAACCATGGATAATAAATAAATTTATAATATTAATTTAATATTACGAAATTTATAAATTAATTCATTATATACAAGTTGACTTACAAATTTGTTAAGATAATTTTAAAAATATATTATTATTCTTCCTTCATTTGTATAATATACTCTACCTTATTGACTTTAAACATAATTTTCATTAATTTTTTAGTACTCCATCTATACTTTAGTTAATACGGAGTATGATTTACCTACTATATAAGAAAAAGGACAAAAAAAAATTAAAATCAATTTCTTGTGAGATCAATCATGATTATTAAATTAGTCTCAAGCTATATGTATATGTTCAACACAAAGATGTTAATCAATACTTATTTAAGAGTTAAAGTTGTGTTTTAACCATTTTCATAAGTCGATGTGAAAAATTATTAAAAATACTCACGAAAATTAGTCCTCATACATTGTACATAAAAATAAATAAATAAAAAGACAGTGAGTACGTACCGAGAGGAACATCATAACCACGGTGTTGAAGCTCACGATGCTCCTGACATAGGGCACAAGGGTGGCACCAAATATGGGTGCACAAATCTTGAATAGGACTTGCTGATATTCCATATTGTCGTTTGAGCTTGGTTCTATAGGCGCATGCGTAAACAAAATGTAAACCCGATAGAAATCCAACTATGCCATATAGAGCTCCGCTCACCCCACACGCTGTCATTATTTACAAACTTAGGTCATGTTCGACAATAACTTTTTGAAGTTAGTATTGTTTAAGTTTAAAAGTAAATTAAAGTCCATTATTATATTAAGGGTATTTTGACTTTTACCACCTTCAAATAACCACTTAATTGAATTTACCACCTCCAAAAAAAAAAGATTTACTTTACCACCTCCAAAATTTCCAAAAATTCGATTTTACCACCAACTAACGGATTCCGTCCATGAATCCGTTAGTAGGGCCCACCTTTTTGACGGTTCTTCTTCATCTTCCCCGATTTCCATATCAACCCAGCCAGCAACGAAATTAACACACCATGGTTGGTCGGAATTTCGTGTGGGGGCAAGGGAGGGGTCGGAATTTGGTGTAACCTAGGGAGGTGATCGGAATTAGGTGGTGGTTAGGGTTTTAGGAGTGCGGAATTTGGTGGTGGCTAGGGTTTTAAGAGTTGTCGGAATTAGGGGGGCTATATGGGTGGTCGGAATTTGGTGGCTAGGGTTTTGAGGTCGGAAATTGGTGAAAGGGGGTCGAAATCCGGTGTGGGGGCTGTGGCTGGGTGCGGTGCGATGCGGTGTTAGCGGTTAGGTGGTGGGGTCGTTGGTCGTAGTGATTAGGTGGTGGCTAGGGTTTTGAGGTCGGAAATTGGTGGAAAGGGGGTCGAAATCGGTGTGGTGGTTGTGCGGTGCGGTGCGGTGCGGTGGTTGTGGCTGTGCGTTGCGGTGGTAGTTATTAGGTGGTGGGGTTGTTGGTCGTAACGGTTAGGTGGTGGGGGCTGGTAGCGGTTAGGTGGGGGGGGCTGGTCGTAGCGGTCAGGTGGTGGGGCAGGTTGTAGTCGGTCCGGTGGTGGGGTCTCGACGATGGCAGCAACCACCGGTTGATGGATGGGGTTTTTTAATTTTTTTTTTGTTTTTTTTTAACTTTTTTTTCTAAAGCTTACCCAATAATATGGCGACACGTGTGCAAGGTAGGCCCCACTAACGGATTTATGGACGGAATCCATTAGTTGGAGGTGATTGGTGGTAAAACTGATGTTTAATTTTTTTATGAGGTGGTAAAGTAAATCTTTTTTTTTTTGGAGGTGGTAAATTCAATTAAGTGGTTATTTGAAGGTGGTAAAAGTCAAAATACCCTTATATTAATGATATGCAAAAATAATTAATAAGAATTTGAAGGACAATAACATACATGATAATCCTCTATCAATTATCTCTGCATTTTGCCCGAAGGTAATGCATGGACACCAACTTGTTTGACAACCTGTACAAGAACATACATGTAACAAAGGTCAGTACGTACGTGTAACAAAGGTTAGTACGTATATCGGATAAGATCTATTCTAGTAATTTGAAAATAACTTTTTGTATACTTACGTACAAAAATTATTATGTGACAATCTCATATATAACAGGTTTGTACCACCTTTGATTTGATATATATACGTGTATAACATGTTTAAATATGTATGTATTGTGAACACGAAGATAGCAAACTTACATAGTTCGATATCTGAGGTGCAGTCAAGAAGACCATTAGACCATTGGCCGTGATCATGAGATGGAGTCCCCATCAACGGAGCATATGCCGGTTCAACAGCCGGTGAACCTATCGGAATTACATTTCCCGGCTTCTCCATGTTAATTCTCAAAAAAACTAGAGTTGTGTGGTGATCAAATGAATTAAATGATGACTACTTTATATAATAAAAAGTTTTGCCAAAAATCTTACTTAGTAGATAGCCACTAATTATGTGGGATTAAGTCGTTAAAAAATTAATTCAATAATTTATGATTATGCAGCATTATTATTATTTCAACTTGGCAAATTAATAACGTAACAGCAGCATTAAATTTTACAACTTGTTGGTCATAGTCTTGACTTTCAAACTTCCAATTATTTTTAAAAAGTCAACTAACCCTTAAAACGTAAATTACTCATCTGATTATGGAGACTTCAATTAGTTATTAAGGAGTAGTATATATATAACGGAGTACCTAATATTTTCACACAATCAATATTGAGAATATTCTCCCTAATGCTAATAGTCAAAAAACAAAATACGAAATTAATACTTGCCTACTTGGTAGTACAAGGAAATGATTCCTACAAATCAAAATCATAATTATAATAAGGAAAAATTGTTAAGAAGTACCCATTTTTTTTTTTTTTTTTTTTTTTTTTTTTTGGTGTGTGTGTGTTTAGAGAGCCACAAGGGCGGGGGTGAGAATCGATCCCAGGATCTCTTGGAATCGGGAGGGAAATTCTAACCACTTGATCTATCACTCACTCTCTAAGAACTACCCACCTAATAGGTCCGATCATTTTGTCAACAACTACCCGTTTAAAATTTTTATCAAAAAAACTACCCACTAAATTTAAAAAGTTTGAGTAGCATTACCCATTTTGGTTTTCCGGCAACAAAATCCGGCAAGTGTGGCCGAATTTTATTTTCTTCCTCCAAAACTTAAGCCGAAACCTCGTATATAACGACCAACATTATTTCCTTTACAATGAATCAACCTAAAAACACAATATTTTCCCAATTAAAGAGGGTGAAAGTAATAGTGATTTTAGTTAAGAAATATGTAATGCTTCTAAATTGATGTTGAATTCACTTGTTTTGGCTTCTTAATTGAGTTATTCATCATTTTCTGTTTAAATTTTTGAAGAAAAAAACAAAAGTGAGCCTTACTCGCCGGATTTTGTTGCTGGAAAATCAAAATGGGTAGTGCCAGTCAAACTTTTTAAATTCAGTGGGTAGTTTTTTTTATAAAAATTTTAAGCGAATAGTTGTTTACAAAATGATCTATTAGGCGGGTAATTCCTGACAATTTTTCCTTATAATAATCCATAACTTATTAACTTAATACTAAAACATAATAAATCGACCAAAACGATACAAAAGTATAAGAAGAAAGTACATAATCTTGAAGAAAAAAAAATAAAAAATCCAATTCTAACAAATCAGACACAATTGTAATCTACGCTAACAAAACCACAACTTATGAAATTAAGCACTAGGGTTTTTCACTTGACCTTAAAGGGTATCAGAAACTTTTTTTTAAAAGGTGAATTAAAAGACCCTACTAAAACGACACCTCTCACGAATTTAGCCAGCCCGTCTATGGAATTACACAAAATATCAGTACATAGCAAAAGTACACTGGATTAGAAAAGGCTATCAAACTAGCTTAGTACGACAAGTATTAGCAATATCAAAGTTTAACAATATACAATTCCGGAGTAAATGTCACGACAAAAAAAAAAAAAAAAAAAAAAAAAAAAGCCAATCAAGCAGCAGGAGGAGGTTCGCTTTCGGTAGTCTTTTGGGCTTCACGAGTTGAGCTTCCTGGGCCAGGCCCACCATGACACAGCCCATATCTCTGATTAAAATGGCCAGCATAAAGTAGAATTATATACAACAAATGGATCAATGTAGAAGTTATTATGAATACTTCAAGCGTTTGCAAACGTTTCCCTCTATAACCACCTAGCCTCACCTCCTTCCAAGCTAACCCAAATGCCAAACCCGTTAGAGCCCATGAGATGACCGCGACAGAGGTGGCTGCTGCCATGCTTGACACCGACCATGATCGAAAGTGTGCTATGCCCACTATGACCGATGCGATCCCGGTGGTTCCGGCTAAGAGTGCAAACATTAACATGTAGTTTGTAGCCGCATTTCCACCTAACACTGTGATCAAACAACTTATAATTAAGCCTTTCATTTGTTTTTTAGAGCACTATCTAACACATTATGTATATTGTGTTACACTAGATAGGGTATATTGCTTATGAGTTTATACATTAAGAATAAATTTATTAGATCATTAATTAATTATATGGTATAGAAGCAACAAGAGACGTTAATGTTAACGAGATTTGTGTTTAAGTCGTGCTACAAGAGACAATAATGTAAGCAAGATTTGTATTCATGTCACAGACTTGTACATATAGCTCTCATTAATTTTATAAACAACTTGGTTGACATCCACATAAATTTAACTTATTACCGGAACTTGGTTGACATCCACATAAATTTAACTTATTACCAGTCCTTCAATTCCATTATTGTAAATGTTTTTTTAAGGGAAATTTCATTGTAAAATTCATTATAATATTTTTTATTAATCCTTACAAAGGTGGTTTAGATAATGAGTAACAACTTTTATTTATATAGAAAAAGCACTTGAGAGTTGAAATTAACTTCTACTCCCTCTGTTTTTAAATACTTGCTCCACTTTCTTTTTTCGACCGTTTTTAAATACTTGTTTTATTTCCTAATTTGGAAAGCTTTTATAATATTTTATTAATTTCTATCACCAAGTGGACCCAACAATATTAATTTCATATTCTCTCTCTTTCAATTCTCTCAACTACTTTTGATTTTTTATAATTTTTTATTTTTTCACCAACCCCATTACTTCCATATTTTATTACATTCTTCAATTTCTCCTAAAACTCCGCGTATGAGAAATGAAACAAGCATTTAAAAACGGACGGAGTATATTCTTATCCGTATGTAGCACCGGTAGCCCAAATATTAACAAATTTTGACTTAAAAGAGATTTTTGCAACTCGTATTTTTGTACGGATAACTAATAAAGTAATAAGCCTTAAAAATTGAAGCAATTATTAATCCAAATTATAATCTAACAATAAACTATTGAGAAAAAGATATTAGACATAACGTAGTTTTTAATTTGAAGGTAGCATTAAACGATGTTATAGTAGGTATCAAAACTAGTAACGTTACAATTAAATTCGAATGAATACGATATGTATATTGAATATAGAGCAAGTACTGAAAACGTATAAAATCATGATTGGCGAACATAAGAGATAAAATCTTGATTCATGGAGCCGATTCCATTATTGAGACTATGTCTTATGATATATCATATTGAAATTGTAAAATAAATTTATATATCATCATAGAAAGAAAAAGGTGAGACTTACAATGGTGATTTTGGTGACCATCGATATATTTGTCAAGGGACCAAGAAGCAAGGCTTAATATTAAAAGATAGACTACCAAATCTACCACCAATATTGGCAACATAAACTTCCTCCCTAGCTTTCCATGCTCCATTTCTTATTTTAGCTTCTTCAAAATTATAACTAAATCACAAAAAGAGGACAGAGAAAGAACTAGCGGTGGATTTTGTCCTGATTTATTAGTTGTTATTTATATCAAATTATTAAATAAAATAAAAAGAGGTGGGGGTGTTTTTGTACTTTACTTCTTTAATGAGATGGCAACTAAATGTGGAAGCTTCTTGATTTATCTTCCTTTGCTTTACTAAAAGAGTAACTGAATTGCTAAACATCGCCCGCGAATCTCCACATAAAGCCCACAAAATTAGAGTGAATTGTCACTTTTGCCCTCAAAGTAAAAAACACAATTTCTTCTCTCAATTCTCTACTTCCACTTTCTCTCTCTAAAAAACTTTCCGAGCGATGTCGAGGCGGCCCGGCAAGGAAGTGGCGGCACAGGCGGCGGGTGGACAGCGGTTTTCCGGCGAGAAGGTATTTTTTATTAATTTTGTGTTTAAAAATTAAAAAAAAAAGGTCGGAGGCGGTGGCGGCGCCTAGGCCAGACGCCACCACCACGGCGGCGGCGTCTAGCCCAGACGCCACTACCACGGCGGCGGCGCCTAGGCCAGACGCCGTGACGGTGGCGGTGGCGTCTGGCCCAGGCGCCAGAACCACGGCACCGGCGTCTGGCCTAGGCGCCGCCGCCTTTTTATTTTTTTTTTTTAATTTTTTTTTGGTTTTAAATTTGAAATTTAATTTTCGAAAATAATTATTTTTTTTTTGATTTTTTTTTAAATTTGTTTTTCTTTTTTTTAATTTTAAATTTTATGTTTCTGATTTTTTTTTTATTTTGTTTTAAATTTTGTTGGTTTTTTTTAAAAAAATTTTATGTTCCTCTTTTTTTTTTTTAATTTTTAATTTTATGTTCTTGTTTATTGTTCTTGTTTTTTTTTTTTTTGAATTAGTTTTTTTACTTAAAAAAAATTTTATGTTCCCTTTTTTTTGTTATAAATTTTTTTTAAAATTTTGATGTTCTTCTTTTTTTAAGTTTTTATAATTTTATATTTTTCACTTTGTTTTTTCCAATTTGTTTTTTTTGGGTAATTTTTTTTTTTGCTTTGTTTTTTCCAATTTTTTATTTATTTATTTATTAGGTTATTAATTTTTTTATTTTTAGGTTGTTAATATTTTGTAATGTTTTTAATTTATTTTCCATCATATGTATATTGTTTTATTTATTTATTTTAATTACTTTTTTTATGTTTATATTACATGTTTATATTGCATATTACATGTTTTGTTATTTTGTGTTAGGCATCGTATTTTCGTTCTGGGGCTGGGAAGAGTATGGACATTATGAGAAGTACGATGAACTCAATGGAGAGCTCGGGGCCCAGACACGTTAGATCCCGTGGTATTTCGGCCTCGGCTCGTAGAGAACGGGTGCACTATTCTGAGGATGATGAAGATGATGATGGTGATGAGGAGGAGGAGGAGGAGGATGCAGATGAGGATGTGGACGATCAGAGTGGACCATATGATGATTACGGTCCATTCAGTCAGAGGCTTGATGATGTGTATGAGACGCGTAGGGTAGACGTGCGTAAGGGTAGAGATGGTAGATTTGTTAGTAGATCTGGCACATCATCTGCGTCCACTGTGTCTGCGGTTAGCAGAAAACGGTCGAGGGCCGTTAATGATTCTTGGGTGGTGAGGGGCGAGGTGGCTGGGGGACCTATAGACGGGAGTGTGATTCCTAGCTTTCTAGGACACATCGCTACCCGTATTTGGGAGGACCAAGAGCGGGCTTTGGATAGCGGCATTTTGAAATGCCAAACCCGGGAGAGGACTTGTAACTTCTTGTGTAGTTGGGCTGAGGCTTGGCCGGAGGAGAGCGAGATGGTCGGCCGATTGAGGGCCACTAGAGTGAGCCACCTTCCTGCCACCATGCATGAGAGGATTGACTCGACGCTGATCACGGCTTTCGTTGAGCGATGGCAGCCGGACACGAACTCTTTCCACCTTCCGTTCGGTGAGATGACGATCATGTTGCATGACGTCGAGGCCATCCTTGGGATTCCCGTAGAGGGAAACCGAGCATCTGTTGTCACAGATGCGGATCAGGCAGATTTATTGGCGGAGCTGTTGGCGGTGGATAGGGCTGCGCTGTACACAGCGGCACTTGGTGTGTGGGATCACGGCGGTGTTAAGATCGCAGCAGTTTTGCAGCGATGTTTGCACCCCACTTCACGTAGGACGCAGGACACACAGCTGGCTGCATATGTTTTTCTTCTTCTCGGGTGTACCTTGTTTCCGGATAAGAGCGGAAACAAGCTCAGGCCACGCGACATAGTTGACGCGTGTGAGCCCGACAGAGTAGGCCAGTTTTCTTGGGGGTCGGCTACATTAGCGTACATGTATCGCCAGTTAGGATTCTCGAGCCGGGCTGATGCGGCAGGTATCACTGGATGTATGACGTTGTTACAGACGTGGATATACGAGTATTTCCCGGCGTTTCGACCACACCGCGACCCGGTTCCTATTGGGGATGGCCAGCCACGTGCCTGTGCGTGGAGTCCGCGTGTCGAGAAGAAGTCCATTGACCGCCTGCGATCGATACGGTTATTGCTTGACAGGATGTCCCCATTAGAGGTAAAGTGTTTAAATTATTTCTACTTTTATAGTTTGATGTGTTTATTGTATGAATCTTACTAATTTTAAAAAATGTGCAGGTGAACTGGATGCCTTTCGGCCAGAACCCTAGTAATAGGGTACCCAGGACCCTCTACACGGGACTGATTCAGTATCGTGAGATCGTAGAGGCGTACATGCCGCAGCGCTGTCTTCGCCAGCTTGGATATGTCCAAGTTGTTCCTCCTCCACCAGCATGGCCCAGTAAGGCCGTCCGATCTGCGTCGTTGAAGGAGTACGTCGTCCAATGGCCGGCAAGCATGATTGGCACGTGGGAGCAGTTTCCGATGGTTGCCCGCATATGGATTGAGCAGTTGCAGCGGCCGCCAACTGGGGTGGCTGCCATGTGTGACCAGCACTACATGGAGTGGTACAACCGGCACTCGCACCCGAGGTTGATCAGAGACGTCCACCACGGCGACGACGCCGATGATGATGATGTGCCACCGCCCACTGCCGTGGATGCGGTACGTCTCATAAAACATTTGTAGTTGTGTTTTTTTTTCATATAATACGTCTCATAATACGTCGTTATTGAATTTTATGTGTTTTGTTATGTGTAGTGGATGGGAAAGATGACGCAGTTGGGACACAGACTTTTTGAGGAGAGGGACAACATGACGACTGCAACAGGCAGAGCTGTTATTGATGAACTGGAACGGGCCCTTGAGCAGTGGCAGTGGGCGTCACAGAGAGATTATTGATATGTCGGCAGTGAATTTATAAAACATTTTCCTAGTTGTTTGTAAAAGTTAACATTATCTGTTCTTATAATTATTATTTTAAGTTCTTAGAATTTGACATTATATTTTTAGTTTTTATAACTTTTATTTTAAGTTGTAATTAGTGGGCATACGAAAACTAAATACAGGTTCACATTTAAATGGGAAAACTAAATACGAAAATTAGAATCCGAAAATTAAATAAATGGGAAAAACATAGCAATAGCAATATTAGGTCACATAGAAAAGGCAACTAGATTGTTCCACTGCTGCACCCGGTCATGATATAACGCATCCCAGCCCTCTACGCTTGCTGTACGAATGGTGTACCACGTTGGTATAATCGGTGGGACCGGAAAATCGGGTGACAGGTCCAGTCGGATGAAATGTCTGTATGACGGCCCCAGAAATCCAATAGCAACCTCTCTTACCGGTCTGGTGACGGTCTCACGCGAACACCAAGGCAGAACCGTGGTACACGGATAGTAAGCTCGACCATGCAAACCAAGGCCGAAATGCATCACTGCACACTTGTAGATGTTTGCAACGGCGAAGAGATCAAGGGGCGCGTCGAACCAATGATTTTGACCGCAACGTCCTCCTCCCCACCGGATACGCTGCAGAGACCTATCCAAGTCCTGTCCGTACACGTGGCGATAAACAGCTCGGTTTGAGGCGATTTCACTGTACATCAACTGACGCACTAAACCGTAGTTGTCTTCACCCATCTGAAACACATCAGCCACAACCCGAAATCCACAGTTACCATCTGCAACCACATCATTCCACCCGTCCAGGAACGGCATCATGATGTTAGGGATCCTGTCTTTATATGGAAAATGTTCAATGTCCATTCTGCCTGTTGCACACATCAAAAAACACAATTAACAAGTTAGCAGAAAACTAAACAAACACTCTAAAAAGTAAATTAAACTAAAGTACCGTACCGGTGCCGGGCATATTCACCGACGAAGATGTTTGACTACCACTTGATGACGATGTACGACCACGGCCACGACCACGACCACGACCACTTCATGAGTCACCGATATAGCACATCCGCACCGAATAGCCACTTCATCACCCAACTCCCTCATCCTGGTGTGCTCGCTCAGAATCAACCCCAAGCAGTAGTGTGACACACGACCATGGAGAATCTTAAATATGAAATGGCTATACATCGTGCCATGTCGCCGTCTGGAGTCCTCGAGAGAGTTCTTGATGCCGTTCCTCTGAGTATCAATAGCCTTGTTTATTCTCTCGAACAGTGTATCCAGAGCAGAGGTGGAAGAATCAATCCAGTCCTTCAGAGCTCTATGAGCGCTCTCAACTCTACATGTAGTAGTGTTTCCAAAATGAAGAACTTGGTTTGTCCAATATTTGACAAACTTTTCCCTCTGAGGCACCCACTGCTGCATCACATAGTCTACGATTGCCGGGCACCATTGGTATGCATCCTTGAAGTTATCCAAGGCTCGGTCGTACTCTGCCTCCGTGGTAGCTTGCAGGATCTTCCGCCACTTACCATTTACCAATCTCTCTGCTGAATCTAAGTTCTTGTTGAAAAGGTTTTAGGCTTTGACTTTCACGCATTTGTTGATGTGCCATGTGCACAGTAAATGGCTCGACTCCGGAAACAGCTCCGCTATAGGGGCAAAGAGACCTCCCTCACAATCGCTGACGATGGCCGATGGCTGAACACTTGGGCCGATGTAATTTCTCAACTTCTCCAACACCCAACGGTAACTCGCAACCGTCTCATCCTTCATAACTGCATAACCAATCAAAAAGTTCTGGTTCGTTGGAGTCATCCCAACCATCTCAACCAGTGGAAACTTATACTTGTTTGTCTTGTACGTTGAATCGATCAGAATCACAGATGGCCAAGACGAAATCATATCAGCACAATCAGGATGCACAAGGAACAAATGAGTCACCTCCGATGTGTCTTCATCAGATTCAAACCAGTACAGGTAACCACGTGCTTGTGCCTGGTGTAGAAGCTGCTGTATAGGGTTCCTTCCCTCTGACCGTTCAAACCTCAATTTATGTCTGACGTTGTAGATGTGTCTTCGGTTTGGCTGGTCTTCAGGAAATTTCTCCAACACAGATGCTAATATTTTAGCAGGCTTCACTTGAGCATCACTCATTTCTTTTACAATTAGTTTCGCAGCAGGACTTAGGCCACTTAACTGTCGATGACCCACTTCATATGCGATCATCTCATGGTTGTGATACCCCCATTTACCGTAACTCTTCACTTCCCAACCGTCACCCCTTTGCTGTTGTCGAACCTTTACTCTGAACTGACACCCACAACCTTTCCGCTTTGTATCAAACCGAATCGCTTGACTGAAATCTCGTTCCTCCCTTTTGCGATAACGGTCGCATCTCAAAATGCGATCCATTCTACCATCCCGTTGAGATTTATGAGTTGCTACTACTAAACAAAAACCTGATCTAATTGCAACCTGTTTCGCCCAATCAACCGCTTGTTGAGCATCTTCGAACAGACCATCGTGTACAAAAATCCCACTATAATCATTTCCGTCTCCACCATAATCCTGCAACAATAACATATAAATATAATCACATAAGAGTAGATTAAATTAATACATTTGACACAACATTAGCACAAAAGCAAAAACAATAATAAATTATAAACAACAAACAAAGAAATAAACAAAAAGTATTCAAAAAAAAAAAAAAAAAAACACAAAAATAAAAAACATAAACAAAACTTTAGATTAAATAAATAAAAATAAACCAAAAAAATAAAAACAAAAAAAAAACATAAAACGAAAAAAATTGTAAAAAAAATAATAAAAAATAAATAAATTAAAAACAAAAACAAATTAAAACAATTAAAAACAAAACAAAAAAAAAACCAAAAAAAAAAGAAAAAAATTGTAACACAAAAAAAAAAAAAAACAAATTTTAAATTAAATTAAATAAAAAAAAAAAAAAAATAGTGGTGGCGCCTAGCCAGGACGCCGCCACCGTGGCGGTGGCGCCTGGCCAGGACGCCGCCACCGTGGCGGCGGCGTCTTGGCCAAACGCCACGGCCACGGTGGCGGCGTCCTGGCCAGGCGCCAGAGCCACGGTGGCGGCGTCCTGGCTAGGCGTCACCACTACGGTCACGGCGTCCCGGCAGGACACCAGCCGCCAATTCGTGGTTTTAGATGGCTTCGTACCTCCTTTTCCGGCGTCAACGGCGTCTCTCCGGTGCATCTACCCGACGTTGAGGGCTCTTCGGTTTCACTCGGCGATCCAGTCCTGCTCCACATTTTTTATGAGTGAAAAATTTTATTTTCGGTAAAAATTAAAACAAGGGCAATAATGTCAACATTTTTAAAAAATGTGGGCTTTATGTAGAAAAACGCGGGCGATGTTTAACAAATCCCAAGAGTAAAGAGCACTTTGATTTTACTAAAAGAAAAGGAATATAATAAAATTCCTCTTAGCATTAGCATGTCCTAGAAGTGATTAACGCCTTCCTCTATAGTGAAAAAGTGAGATTAGTGCAATTTTGTGAAATATTTAGCAACTCTCATATATTCAATCCCAGGTAGAAAAATTGTCGTAAATGGTTGTGGACCTTGTGGTGGTACATGTTTGTGGTGGTATTTTAAATGAATGTAATACGTGTATGGAACATTACTTAATAAGTTAATAGTGACATTCTAAATTATTGTGGATTTATGATAGTGGATTTTGGACTAGATAAACTAGGATGGTCTGAAATTAGAATTCTGGACTTAGGTTGGGTCATAGGCCCAAGGTCAAAAATTTGTTGGATTATTTTTTGCAATTGGTATTACATGCACCTTGGTGCACTTAAAAATAGGTGCACCAGGCCCAATTCTCCGCCCAGCCCAGCAAATTCGCGCCCAACAGTCTAAAGGCCCAGTCATTTTATTTTTTTTTGGTTTTGACCATTGAATTTTGATATTCTCTTTTTTCTACCTCTAAATTCTTTGAAAACCTAAATTTAAATTTTCAACAACCCTTTTCAATTTTTCTGTCTCCTTTTTTTTTTTTTTTTTTTTTGAAGATTATTTTTGTTTCCCTCTAAATTACTAGAAGCTCTAAAAATTTTATCAATGGGGAAAACTCAACTTTCTCTATCCACTTTAATATAAAGTTTCTTGTATTTTGTTAAAAAAAAATGGAGATTTTTTTTTTTTTTGGGAGCTTTTTGACCAATTTCGGTGATTGTGCAATAAAATTAGCAAATTTGATACTAATCGTTCCATATCCCTTACCTTCATTTTTGTGTTCATACATTTCATGTTTGATGTTCATATACGTTGTCTTTTTAGTTCATATATATGTGTTGTATGAAGTAATAATTTGCGTATAAATTTTATCAAGTATATTGGTATGAATTAATAATTTATTTGGATATTATGTATTTCCTTTTTTTTGTTGTTTAATATTTAATTATAGACCAACTACTGAACACCTTCAAGAAATTTCTGAACATCCCCTAGAAACTTCTGATAAGATACCAAAAGCTACACAAAAGCCCCCATAAACTTCTGATAAGCCCCTAGAATTTATGATAAGCTACCAGAAACACCGAACCAACCTCAAAAACCTCTGAATCCCCTACAAAAACTTTTGAACCACAATTACAAACTATTGAACATCCTTCAAAAACATTATAACCACCTTAAAAAAACCTCTGAATCCCAACCACAACCAACTGAACACCCTACCAAAACCTCTGAACCCCCTAAAAAAACTTTTGAGCCCCAACCACAAACCACTAAACACCGTACAAACACCACTGAACCCCAACCACGAACCACTAAACGCCCTACAAAAACCTTTAAACCCCCTACAAAAACTTCTGAACCCCAACCACAAACCACTGAACGCCTTACAAAAAGTTTTGAACCCCAACCCCAAACCACTGGACACCCTACAAAATCTTTGAACCTCAACCACAAACCACTGAACACCCAACAACAAATTCTGAACCCCAACCACAAACCATTGAACACCCTACAGAAACCTCTGAACCCCTACAAAAACTTCTTGACCCCAACCACAAACCACTGAACACCTTACAAAAACCTTTGAACCACCTACAAAAACTTCTGTACCCTAACCACAAACTACTGAACACCGGTACCTTTCAAAAACTTCCGCACCTAAAGACACTGCTCAAAATGCTGCTCAACCTTCAGACTATCCTTATAAATGACTTCATATCTTATACATGTAATAAACAAACACAGTTCATAATAACCATTACTGAAGTTCAAAAATAAAACAACAAAGTTCAAATACAGGAAAATGTTCATAATTACGTTTACAATTATTTTTTAAAAAGCATATAATATATATGCTTAGAGAATTATGTAAATCAAAAAGGTTCATTAAAGTAACCTAAATGTTCATAAAAATAGAAACAGTGTTCATAATATGATATTGCTAATAACAATTTTGATAATAAATAAAATGAAAAGTGCGTCACTCAAATTATATGAACAAAATGTTCAAAAACATGATATAAACAAATTATATTCATATAATACATATTAAATCATCAATTCAACAATTAAATTATAAATGAAACTGAAAATCATCAAAAATAAAAAAAAGCAATTAAAATAAAAAATGAAATTCAACACACTTTCAGCAGCTTATTTAACATTAAATCTCAAATTAATCAATAATTAATAAACAATAACTAATTAATCACATAAATTCTGCATTAAGTGATAATATGAAGCGAATGTTCAAAATCATATTAAACAAATTCTAACAGAATTGTTTAATAGTTTAATCAACAAATGATCAAATTCATCACAAATTAATAAAAAAATGAGAAATCAAAATCTCATCGCAAATTTCATCAGCTTAATTAAAATTAATCAATTGTTTGATCAATTCATCAATTAATCAATTGAATTATATTAAAACTAATTAAACCTAAAAATTATACAGTCACTTCAAATCAACAATCACTCAAAAAAAGTATTAGAATCAACAGCAAAATGAAAAATCAATAACTAACATCAACAACAAAAAAACCTAATTAGCGATAATTATCAAATACAATAAGAAATCTAACCTGTAGTGTCGAGAACCTCAAGTACATAAATTAAATCCATCGCGATGAATAGCAGTGATGAACAAATTTAATAAAAAACAGAGGAATCAACAATGGAGAAAAATTGAGGAGAGAGAAAATCGAGGAGAGAGAAATTGTGTATGATGATTAAAAATGGGAAAAGAATTAAAAAAGAAGAGAATTGAAGAGAAGGAATTGAGAAAGTAGGAAATAATTGAAAAGGAGAAGGACATGCGAAATAATAGAGGAAGAAAGCCGAGAATTTGAAAGATGAAAACTGCAGCTAGCAAATTAATATGTGGCGTTAATCTATTGGTGGAGCACATAGTTTAAGGTGCACCATGGTGCATATTATAATTTGCCTATTTTTTGGGTTTTTGGGCTGGGTTTGGCAAGAGAAAAGCCCAATGAAACAGCTTATTATGGACTGAAGCTTCGAGCCTTTTTGAGTAGATTGTCCAGCCCAAATTTGTCTCAACTTAGGCTATATGAAATCCTTTTTTCACTCACCTTGCCTAATAATGAGGAAAAGAACTTGGCATCAAGAATGGTAGTAAGGCAAGCTATGTGCATATGCCAATTGTTTACGGTCAAGTTAATCTGGTAAATCGCCTTCCTAATTCAAGTTTGTTTAGTTTCCTGAAAGTCTAAACATCGTAGAGGCCTATGATAAGATTGATAACAATCACTTGCTCACATTATATACAAAGTATAGTATAATATCTATAAAGTAACACACTAACATTTTATTTATGTTACAGAACTGTATAGGTAACATATGCATAGGTGCTATCTTACAGAAAAAGGAAGAAAATTACTCGATAATCTGGATAAGCTCTTCAAATTCCAGTTTATCAAGCGAAAGCTCAGCAATTAACAGCAAGGAGCTCAAAGCAGAAACAAAAATTGTGAAAATGAGAAAAGATTTACAGGGTTTAGCTGCTTGTGTGCTATTAAGTGTGATTTCTTCTTTCATCCCACTATTTCTTTCTTGCATGGCAGATGCTGGTGCATCATCTACTTGCACCACAGGACATGTTAAGTACCCGTATATGATTCCTGATACCGCTGCACCAAGACTTGTCCTGCCACAGTTAACAAATTGAGACTTTCAGAGAATTGTTTTCTGATAAATTTCAGGCCTGTTGATGTGACCTACAGAGTTGAAGAACCGAGCAACTTACCAGTTGTCCACAGGCCCAAAGTTTCCGAGAAAAAAGCTAAAAGCTGTAGCAATGACTGCCTTCTGAAACATACTATCAGACAGTTCCTTTACAATTACATCTTTGTTTTGCATTTGATAAACGAGCCAAGCTCCAATGACAGCAAAAACTGGTCCCTAGAAATGGCGTACAAGACTTGGTAAGTCAGTAACAGCAGCAATTGTTGATAGGAGTAAAGAAAAGGAAACAAAGAGGAACAAAATTCTTACTGATCCACCAACAGTGGCCTCTGATGTATGAAGGAAGCTTGAGAGGTTTCCTGAAATGCCTCCTAGAATGAATATCAGGAAGAATGTGAACGAGCCATATCTTTTGCAAACTTGAGGTCCGAAAGAAAGAAGCACCCATGACCCAAGTGCAATGTGCAAAAGTCCTGAATGCTGCATACATCAACTGGTTACATTAGTAGTATACACTGAATTAATCTGATCATTCAAAATCACATAATCTGAATACTAATATTCAAGAATACGACATTATAATAGTTAACTCAGTTCTGTCATGCTCCTCTAAGGCTATAAGTATTGCCAGTTTGAGAATTCTAATCATAAACCATCACTATATTAGGAATTGTGACCAACTTCTTACGAACATTATTAAGAACCATCATGTGTGAATAATAATTTCAGATGGATGGAATTATAGTTATTTAACACTCGGAGTCAGAGAACAACCACTACTTTCTGCATTCTGAGCTCAATCCAGACAGCTTAAAATTATTTATATTCTCATGATTATGCTCAGATTTTCTTACATGAGGCCACAGATTAGTCTGAATAGCCTAAAGAACAAATCCTAGAGATTTAATTAAGGACATATCTTCAATCAAACACAAAACAGAAAGGAACTACGAACCAAATCACTAATCGTGTACCAGAAACATTGGTGTGACAAGCCTCCACCATTGGCCAACCATGATCAAATCATTAACCTTGGCACCGTACATCAGGGGCAGTGAATAGAGGTTGTAGTCTGAGCCTTTTACTGGACTAGCTATCTCAAACAGAAACACAGCTATATTTATCGACAGCAACGTACTTCTGTATGTAAGAAAGTACGGAGAAATTGTTAAATCAACAAAAAGCAGACATTAAACTAACAGAAAATTACAGCAGAATCTTAGCAGATAATTACATCAGGTATAGATTGCCACTCTCTTTTTCGTCGTACATAGGAAATGATGCAGCCTTCCTAGCAATATTACTGCTTTTCTCAAATTCTTGTATTGCCATGCCTTTTATCTGATTCATGCTCATAGATTCATCAGACTTGCCTGATGCATTTCTGTCAGGAAAAGATGACAAACCATCTTCAGACTTTCCATCTGCAAGGAGGAGAAGACAGTAAGATTTCACATTTTTTCTGAAGATTCATAACTTAATGCAACATACAAATATACTGAAAACTCGCAACTACAACAATCAAGCCCTTTACTTAAGCCCTTAACATCTAATTACCTTCTTTAACTGATTCAAAATACTTCTCGAGTAGTCCAAGTTCCTTCCTTGCTGACAGTTGACTGGTTTGATCATCCACATCGGAAACATCACTGTCATAATCCTGTGAAACCTGTTTAGCTTGGCTCTGAAGTTTCTTCAAGTATAATTCTAAAGAACTCTTATGCTTATCCGTGAAATCGGACTCTGAGGCATAAAAAACAGGACTTAAAACATCCTTGCAGGGTGATCCTTGAGCACTACTAGCTTGGAAACACCTCTTTCCAAGATCATCTTCTGTTGAAAAACTAAACCTTCTACTCAACTTTGTCCTCGATTTACTCGAGATGTTATCTTTATATGGTAAAAGACTATTGTTTTTCATACTAATGTTGATAGTTGAAGCTGAAGACGAACACTTGAAACCGTCTTGAACAACATGGAACTCTGAACTGAATCTCCTGGACATAGGTAGTGGTGCAGCCATCCTCTTCGTTGACAAAGCATGCATATATCATTCGAAGCTCGAACACACTATCAAGTATCAATGGTTACCTAAACATTCATCAAAAGACATAGAATAACTTCATAAATATGTTTCACCAAAATAAAAAATAACTTCATAAATATGTTCTTTTTATATAAGGTATTACCTTAGAACATGGTTATATTTAAATTAAACCATATTGGATAATTTAATTTCATGTATATAATTTAACAATAATAATAAAGATTTGTCATAGATGAAAATATGCTGTGCAACATTAAACAGTAGATTTTATCAAAAAAAAAAAGGACAGTCTAAGAATAGTAACTTAGAATATTCCTAAAAAAGATGTAATTATCATAGAAAACAGAAGAAATGATGTAGCATACCTTGTAAAATCATAGTACATGTGAGAGGGGGGGACAGTGGGAGTGAAGCTCATAAGTACTATAAAGGTTGTATTAATGGATTGTCATAATCAAACTAAAATGAAACAGCTAAGGGATACATCCAATAAACTAAATCTTCTCCTATCCATGATGCCCTGTCGACTACTGCCACATGTAATGGAATCAAATAATTTTCGCGTCTTAATGGCCAGACATTTTAGTAGGAGGGATATAATGATGAGGAACTAGAAATGGAGAAAAGTTATGCATTTACTAATGCATAACATTTATTAAAATATTATAAAAATACATGGTAGAAAGAGAAAAGAGGAGAGAGATAGGAAGAGAGAGGCATGTAGGTGGACCACATATATTTTTTGGTTGGATTGCATCACGTGATGGGGGACCACATGCTGATTGCTCCACTAAAAGTTTATATAGTACCATTGAATCCTCAGTGGTACTATCTACGCATAAATTTAGTACAATTGAATGCATATATATAATATCATTATGTGCACATATAGTATCACTGTATATTCAATGGTACCATTTGATCATCCAATGATATCAGAATATTTATTCGTTTACATATGTATAATTACATGAATACCCTTTGTTATGCATTTCTAAATGCCTAACATTCCTCCCTTTAAAATTCCTCATATAATGATATTTCATATTCATTTATCAAACATTTTTAGGCAATATTGATGACTGAGTTCAAGGGCTCTATTTCATTTTATAATGGAGTATTTTATTTGTGTCTCGCGGTTAATCTAATTTTGCTAATTACTTGTTAACTAGTTTAGTTGGTTTGAAACAAACACATTGTGAAATTTGTTTATAATACGGAGAAAAAAGGTTTCTACTACGTAAACTTTTTGTATGCATGGCAAGTATTTTTATACTATAGCATATTGCTTGTAGAATACTAGAGCTATCAAAAGTTGACCTAACTCGAAATACCGCCTCAAACCCGATTATTAACCAACCCATCTAAATCCGAAAAAATGGTGATCCAAACCCGACCTGACTCGACCTGAAACCAACCCTAGACTCGAGTATGTGAGACCCGAACCCAAACATGAACTGACCTGGAGATGACCCAAACCGAATGTAACCCGTAAATTATTGACCTGAAACTGAACCCGACTTGAACCGAAATTGACCCAAATCCGTTTTAACCCGTTAAAACCCGAATTTAACCCGACTTGTTACTAACCTGACCTGATTTCAACCCGAACCATTCCTTACCCGACCCGAATTTAACCCAACCTGTTACAAACCCGACCCGAAATCAACCCGACTTGATATTGACCTGACCCGAATTCAACCCGACTTGTTATTGCCCTGACCCGAATTTTATCGGACCTATTACTAACCTAACTCAAAAATTCAACCCGATCTGTTACTTACCCGATTCGAAATCAAAACGACTTGTTATTTACCCGACCTAAATTTAACCCAAATTGTTCCTGACCCGATTTCAAATCACCTTAAATTCAATTTAGACCACCTTATTATTGTTGATCAAAGCATTTTGTCTAAGGAGACCAAGTCGGTCCAGGCCAGCAAAAGAAATAAACATCATCCTCAAATTTAAAAATTAAATATAGTATATAATTGTTGTATGTCAAAGGAGATAATTATCTTTCTAAATTATAAACTATATAGTTCCCTAATATATTTCCATATATATTATAGTCAAAGGAAATAATTAGCTTGATAAAAATGATAATTATTTATTTACAGTTAGTTGAACCACAATATGAACTCACTTGGAAATGACCCGACCTCATTGTAACCTGCAAATTATTGACTTGAACATAACCCGACTTGAATCCGAGAATGACCCGACTTGAAAATAACCCAACCTGATTATAACCCACAAATTATTGTCTTGAATCGAACCCGACCTAATTATAACCCGCAAATTATTTACTTGAACCGAACCCGACTAAAACCCGAGAATGAACCGACCTGATTATAACCCGCAAATTATTGACTTGAACCGAACACGAATCGAACCCGAGAATTACACACTAACCCGTGAAAACCCAAATTAAATCCGACCTATTGTTCACCCGACCTGAATGTAACCCGACATGTTATTAACCCGACCCAAACCCGATAAGAAGTATGACACGACATGACCCTACTAAAGCATGACCCAACCTAAACCCGACCCGCATAGATTATGGAATTAATCCGAATTAACCCGACTCGAGTTGAGTCGACCAACTCTTACCGACCTGAACCCCATCCGATTACTCGAAACCTCCAAAATTTCTCAAAAAGCGTGGATATTAGTCTTCAATTTTGGAATATTTTGACTTTTTTTTCACCCGGAAATAAAAATTTCCGAAATGTTTACCATGGTCCCTAATACCCTTCTAGAGTCCAATTGGCTGGGTGGAACCATCCAATTTGCCTTTAAACGACTAATTTACCGATTTACAACTTGCACCGATTTCAATAATTTAAGGCTACCACGAAAATTTATTACAACAAATAATGATCATATATGATTCCAAACGACATTATATGACCCCGAGATATATTCCCAACCATTTCAAGACTTTCCAACACTGGGCCCCGAATACTCCAAAAATTCTCAAAAAGAGTGGTTACAGCGTTCAATTTATGAATTTTTTGACTTTTTGTGGCCCGTAAATAAAAATTGCCGAAATGTTTACCATGGTCTCTAATACCCTCCGGAAGTCCAATTGGCTGGGTAGAACCATTTAATTTGCCTTTAAATGACCAATTTACTGGTTTTCGATCAACTTGCGCCAATTTCATTAACTCAAGTCTACCACAAACATTTATGACAACATATAATGATCATATATGGTTCCAAATGGAATTATATGACCCCGAGACGTATCCCGTATAATATAAAGGCTTTTCGACACCGGCCCCCGAAACCTCAAAAATTTCTAAAAAAGCGTGGATATTAACCTTCAATTTTGGAATTTTTTTTACTTTTTTTGCCCGAAAATAAAAATTGCCGAAATTTTTATCAAGGTCCCTAATACCCTCCGGAAGTCCAATTGGCTGGGTGGAACCACCCAATTTGCCTTTAAACGACCAATTTACCGGTTTTCAACTTGCGTCGATTTCATTAACTCAAGTCTACCACAAACATTTATGACAACATATAATGATGATATATGGTTCCAAATGACATTATATGACCCCGAGACGTATCCCCTATAATCTAAAGGCTTTTCGACACCGGGCTCCGAAACCTCAAAAAAATCTAAAAAAGCGTGGATATTAGCTTTCAATTTTGGAATTTTTTTACTTTTTTTTGCCCGAAAATAAAAATTGCCAAATTTTTTACCAAGGTCCCTAATACCCTCCGAGAGTCCAATTGGATGGGTGGAACCATCCTATTTGCCTTTACGACCAATTTACTGGTTTACAACTTGCACCGATTTCATTAGTTCAAGCCTACCACGAACATTTATGACAACAAATAATGACGATATAAAGTTCCAAAAGACATTATATGACCCCAAGATGTATTCCCTAAAATTTCAATACTTTTCAACACTTGGCTCCGAAAACTCCAAAAATTATCAAAAAACATGGATATAGCCTTCAATTTATGAATTTTTTTGAGTTTTTTTCGTCCGGAAATAAAAATTGCCGAAATGTTTACCATTGTCTTTATTATCCTATGGGAGTCCAATTGGGTGGGTAGAATCATCCAATTTGCCTTTAAACGACCAATTTATCGGTTAACAACTTGCGCCGATTTCATTAACTCAAGTCTACCACAAACATTTATGACAACATATAATTATCATATAAGGTTCTAAACGACATTATATGAACACGAGATGTATCCCTTCTAGTCTAAAGGCTTTTCGACACCGGGCCCCTAAACTTACAAAATTTCTACAAAAGCGTGGACATTAGCCTTCAATTTTAAAATATTTTTACTTTTTTTCGCCCGGAAATAAAAACTGCCAAAAGGTTTACCATGGTCCCTAATACCCTCCGGGAATCCAATTGGGTGGGTGGAACCATCCTATTTGCCTTTAAACGACCAATTTACTGGTATACAACTTTCACCAATTTAATTAACTCAAGCCTATTACGAACATTTATGACAACATATAATGATCATATATGGTTTCAAAAGACATTATATGACCCCAAGATATATTCCCTAGAATCTCAAGACTTTTCGACACCGAAACCTGAACACTCCAAAATTTCTCAAAAAGCGTAGATTTCAATTTTGGAATTTTTTAACTTTATTTCGCGCGGAAGATTTCCGAAATGTTTACCGTGGTCCCTAATACCCTCCGAGAGTCCAATTGGGAAGAAGAGATCATCAAATTTGTCTTTAAACGACCAATTTAACGGTTTACTACTTGCACCGATTTCATTCACTCAAGCCTACCACGAACATTTATGACAATATATAATGATCATTTATGGTTCCAAATGGCATTATATGACACCGAGATGTATCTCTAAAATCTTATTTCTTTTCGACACCGGGACCCGAATCCTTCGAAATATCTAAAAAAGCATGGATATTAGCCGCCAATTTTGGAATTAAAAATTGCCGAAATATTTACCATGGCCTCTAATACCCCCCTCGGAGTCCAATTAGGTGTGTGGAACAATCCAATTTACCTTTAAACGACCAATTTATCGGTTTATAACTTGCACCGATTTCATCAACTCAAGCCTACCACGAACATTTATGACAAAAATTAATGATCATATATGGGTCCAAATGACATTATATGACCACGAGATGTATTCCCTAGAATTTCTAGACTCTTAGACACCGACCCTGAACACTCCAAAATTTCTCAATAAGCGTGGATATAAGCCTTCGATTTTTGAATTTTTTGACTTTTTTTTCGCCCGGAAATAAAATGTGCCGAAATGTTTACATATAATGATCATATATGGTTCCAAACGTCATTTTATGACCCCGAGATGTATTCCCTAAAGTCTCAAGGCTTTTCGACACCGTGAACCGAAACCTCCAAAATTTCTCAAAAAGCGTTGATGTAAGCCTTCAATTTTTGAATTTTTTAACTCTTTTTCGCCCGCAAATAAAAATTGCCGAAATTTTTACCATGGTTCCTAACACCCTCCGGGAGTCCAATTGGGTGGGTTGAACTATCAAATTTGCCTTTAAACGTTTAATTTACCGGTTTACAACTTGGACCGATTTCATTAAATCAAGCATACCACGAACATTTATGACAACATATGATGATCATAAATGGTTCCAAACGTCATTATTTGACCCCAAGATGTATCCCCTAAAATTTAAAGGCTTTTCGAAACCGGGCCTCGAAACCTGCAAAATTTCTCAAAAACGTGGATTTTAGCTTTCAATTTTGGAATTTTTTTTTTACTTTTTTTGCCCGAAAACAAAAATTCCTGAAATGTTTACCATGGTCCCTAATATCCTCTGGCGGGATTCCAATTGGGTAGGTGGAACCATCCATTTTGCCTTTGAACGGCCTATTTACTGGTTTATAACTTGCACCGATTTCATTAACTCAAGCCTACCACGAAGAACTATGACAACATACATTGATCATATATGGTTCCAAACGACATTATATGATCCCCATAATTATTCCCCAAAATTTCAAGACTTTTCGACACCGGACCCCGAAACGTCAAAAATTTCTCAAAAAACGTTGATATTAGCCTTCAATTTTGGAATTTTTTTACTTTTTTTTGCCCAAAAATGGAAATTGCCAAAATTTTTACCAAGGTCCCTAATACCCTCCGAGAGTCCAATTGGCTGGGTGGAACCATCCTATTTGCCTTTAAACGACCAATTTACTGGTTTACAACTTGAACCGATTTCATTAATTCAAGTCTACCACGAACATTTATGACAACAAATAATGATCATATATAGTTCCGAAAGACATTATATGACCCCAAGATGTATTCTCTAAAATTTCAATACTTTTCGACACTTGGCTTCGAAAACTCCAAAATTTCTCAAAAAACGTGGATATTAGCCTTCAATTTTGTAATTTTGACTTTTTTTCGCCCAGAAATAAAAATCGCCGAAATATTTACCACGATCCCTAATACTGTCCAGGAGTCCCATTGGGTGGATGGAACCGTCCAATTTGCCTTTAAACGACCAATTTACCGGTGGGTGAAACCATCCAATTTGCCTACCACGAACATTTATGACAACAAATATTTATCATATAAGGTTCCAAACGGCATTATATGACCCCGAGATATATCCCTTAAAATTTCAAGACTTTTCGACACCGGGCCCCAAAACCTCCAAAATTTCTCAAAAAACGTGGATATTAGTCTTCAATTTTGGAATTTTTTGACTTTTTTTCGCCCGGAATTAAAAATTGCCGAAATGTTTACCATGGTCCCTAATATCCTCCGAGAGTCTAATTGGGTTGTTGGAACCATCCAATTTGCCTTTAAACGACACCGGTACAATTTACACGGATTTCATTAACTCAAGCATACTACGAACAGTTATGACAACATATAATAATCATATAGGGTTCCGAACGTCATTATATGACCCCGAGATGTATTCCCTAAAATATCAATACTTTTCTACACTGGTCCTCGAAACCTTCAAAAATTTTCAAAAATCGTGGATATTAGCCTTCAATTTTGGAAGTTTTTGACTTTTTTTCTTCCGAAAATAAATATGCAGAAATGTTTATCATGGTCACTAATACATTCCGAGATTCCAATTGGGTGGGTGCAACCATCCAATTTGCCTTTAAACGACCTATTTACCGGTTTATAATTTGCACTGATTTAATTAAATCAAGCCTACCACGAACATTTATGACAACATATAGTGATCACATATGGTTCCAAACGTCATTATATGACCCCGAGATGTATTCCCTAAAATCTTAAGGTTTTTCGACACCGGGCCCCGAAACCTCCAAAATTTCTCAAAAAACGTAGATATTAGCCTTCAATTTTGGAATTTTTTTGACTTTTTTTTGCCCGAAAATAAAAATTGTCAAAATGTTTACCATGGTCCTTAATACCCTACGGGAGTCCAATTGGGTGTGTGGAACCATCCAATTTGTTGTTAAACGACCAATTTACCGGTTACAACTTGCACCGATTTATCGGTTTACAACGACCAATTTAATTAACTTGCACCGAACCCGACTTGAATCGAAATTGACCCTAACCCGTTTTAACCCGTCAAAACCAGAATTTAACCTGACTTGTTACTAACCTGATGACAGGGTAAAGTCATCCCCTAATCAAAAATAATTCCTAGGTCCTCTAACTAAAGTAGATAGGGAGATATGGTCGATCTCCACAGGGAAACAAATCTTTTTACTCCTAATTAATTAATATAATCTAAATTATTTAAGTAACCAATATTTATAATTAAGTAAGAAACTAAACTACTAAGGTTGAGAATAAGAAGAAAATAATATATGAAAGGATCTAAGGCATAGGTTCACCAATAAATAATACTCCAGGGTAAAACATAGTAATCAATCATTGACATAGCATAAATAACATGATTAACAGGCTCTCGCAATTTATTAATCAACATAGATCTAACAGGCTCTCGCAATTTACTAGATCTAAGTTCTTATTGAAAATAGCCTTTAATATCAAATTAACATCTGCTCGATTCATCAATTTAATATTGCTATACTTTTACAAGCCGCAATTGTAAAACATTAAAACAATCCAATAAGAAATTATCATGCAATACCAATAATCAATAATAGTCAATCATCAATGCATCAATTAACCAGATTGTAAAGGGCTCTCGCTACATATTACAATCACACAATTAATTTACCGGTATTAAATCTCATCTCTCGAATATTGACTTAACCATTTATAAATTAACTTGCCTATTGAAGCTATACCTAAACATTAATTCTCATCTCTCGATTCTTGAATCAATATTGTCAAACTCATGCATAAAAGATAGGCCTAATCTAGTCACAGAGCATTCAATCAATCAATAGGAAATTAATCTAGCATTGATAACAACAACAATAATTTACCCCTTCATATTAATTATGGATCCCCATAACCCTAGAATGAAATTACTCACACATAATTAAATATAAAATAAACAAAGTAATTGAAGGAGACATGATGAAAGAAAGAAAATAAATAACTGAAATTAAACCAAGAGTTGTAGAGATAGAAACAAGAGAGAAAATAATACTAAGAATTTAATTAAGGGAGAGAGAGAAAAATTAGAGATAGAAAAAAAGAAAAGAAAAAAACTAAAACTAAAACTAAAAGAAAATAAAAACTAAAACTACATAATCTACCTCCTGACCTCCTCCCTTACATACTACTACTACTCTTATTTATATCAAACCCACCGACTTAACTACAAACAAAGCCCACTAATGAACGAAACCCACAAATCCCACTCACCTTAAAACTCTAAAGGAATTTAAACAACATGTACCAATTTTTAAATCTGTACGCCTGAGTTATTTAAATCTTTGGCCCAATTTTCCCCTTGGTTAGTCCATAATAATTTGTGGAATCTTGTACCTTCTCATATATTGAGCCCTTATTCACCGAATTAAAATTCTCCAATTCGGCCTTGGGCTTAATATATATAGTCATAAAATACGATCCGACTCTAATATTTTCATAGTGGCTCAATAAACTCGGAAATTGTCATAAATCTGCAAATTCCTACAAAATAATACCAACTCTACAAAAACACTATAAAATGTGTTTTAGTAACAAAAATAGCTCCGTAGAACTCAAATTAGCACAAATACGACCATGGGACGGGGAATAAAAATATATATAAAATAGACTCATCACCTGACCTTTATTCAGCCCGACTCATTCTTAACCCGACTCGAATTTAACCTAACCTGTTACAAACCTGACCCAAAATTAACCCGACTTGTTATTAACCTGACCTAAATTCAACCCTACTTGTTATTGACCTGACCTGAATTTTACCAGACCTGTTACTTACTCGACCCAAAAATCAACCCGATCTAAATTCAACCCAAATGGTTCCTGATCCGATTTCAAATCACCTTAAATGCAATTTAGACCACCTTATTATTGTTGATCAAAGCATTTTGTCTAGGAAGACCAAGTTGGTCCAGGCCAGCAAAAGAAAGGAGCATCATCCTCAAATTTAAGAGTTAAATATAGTATATATTTCCTGTATACTTGGATGGTCAAAGGAGACAATTGTCTTCCTGAATCATAGACTATAGTTCCCTAGTATATTGTCATATATGTTATAGTTTAAGGAAATAATTAGCTTCATAAAAATGATAATTATCTATTTGTAGTTAGTTAAACCTGAATATGACCTGACTTAGAAATGACCTGATCGATTGTAACCTGCAAATTATTGACTTGAACATAACCCGACTTGAATCCAAGAATGACCCAACCTGATTATAACCCGAAAATTATTGACTTAAACCGAACCCGACTTGAACCCGAGAATGGCCCGACCTGGTTATAATCCTCAAATTATTGACTTGAACCGAACCCGACTAAAACCCGAGAATGACCCAATCTGATTCTAATCCGCAAATTATTGACTTGAACCGAACCCGACTCGAACCTGAGAATTACCCTAACCCGTTTTAACCCGTGAAAACCCGAATTAAACCCGACCTATTGTTCACCCGACCCGAATGTAATCCGACCTAAACCCGACCCAAACCCAATAAGAAGTATGATCCGACATGATCCGACTAAAGCATGACCCAACCCAAACCCGACCCGCATAGGTTATGAAATTAATCCGAATTGACCCGACCCGTTTACCTTAATTAACAGCTCTATATTTACCCTCGTTATTGCTTTTGTTGCTTAGTGGCTGTTTCGTTAGGCTGGTTTAAATTTGGTTTAGATGTCATTATGAAAACCTATAAAGTTTTGATAGAACAAAAAAAGTTGGTTCTCAAATTTAACTAGTGATAGTTGAATATGTTTATTGACACTTGTATTTTTTTTTTTGAATAGCAAAAATATTTCATTCGGTGTTAACAAATACATAAAATATTGAATCAAATAGAATTTTCCTTCATAAAAACTACGATCGTCAAGTAGATCTTGCACTGCGGAGCATCTCCCGCTTATATCGCTGAAAATTACAGCCTTGTTGGAGAGACAATCTAACAATCCTTTGTAGCCGTGAGGATGTTTTCCTTCTGATTCATTTGTTCGTATTCGAAAACTTGATAACTTTTTCACCAACGAAATAATTTCACGACAATCCATTAGATCTGCTACCATGGATTCAAAACTAAGAAATTTTTCCCTCGAAAAGAAGAGATAAACCTTGTCTTTCTTGTCTTTCGAAGGAGGTCGAAAAACCCTTGTCTTTCGAAGGAGATCGGAAACCCTTTTATTCGAGGGAGAAAAGTTCCTCCCAAAAGGAGAAAGCATTATTATAAACCTAAAAAAACAATAAAGAAACAAGGATTGAGAATTAATTTTATCTTGATACGGTTTTGGAGAGAGAAAGGAAAAGAGGTATTTAATTCAACAATGGAGGCTAGGGTTTTGTAGAGAAAAAGGAAGAGAGGTATTTAATTTTATCTTGATACGGAGTATTATTATTTCCTTATGTACATTAACAGTTGTAATTTAATGTCAGCTTTTCTAATACGATACGAAATACTCTACAACATTACATGAGAGTATGAGATGGGATAAAGAGATGGAAATATTGAATAGTTTATTTAAAAGTACTACACTACAATTGAACATTTGAACCCAAATGTAACATGGCACCCTAGCCCAAAATTTTGGCCACAAAAAAGAAGTTGGAATGAAATAAATCAAATTGGCGCCCAATTCCTTGTTCCAAAAATCTTTCCCAAAAACTTCGAAAAATGTCCCGCCTTTAAATCCAATTTCTCTGCAATTAATACAACACATTTCTCCAAAACCCCATTTCATCTTCTTTCTGAATCATTCTCTCTCCTCAACTTTCTCTCCTACAACCCCACTTAGCTTTTTGCAGAGGGATTTTAATGGCGGTACCTTCTAGTCCTGTAGCTGCTGCTGCTGCTTCTGAGAAGAAGAAGAAGAAAGAGGAGAAGACGAAGGTCGTCAACAATCAAGTAGTGGAGACGACAATGGAGACCCAGAAAGCTGAAGATCTGAATCAACCTAAGCGTAGTAAAGATCCTGGTGTTCGAGTTGTTGGTGGTAGAATTTATGATTCTCAAAATGGCAAGACCTGTCATCAGGTATATATGTATATAATTCCCCTCTTTTTTAATTTTAATGGGTTTTTATCATTTCTTAGGTTTCAAATTTTTCTGGGTAAATCTTGTTTTTGTGGGTTTTTGAATTGATTGCAGATAAACCCTAGATTTGATTTTGTATCATGTTAATGCTGTTAATTTTTGCGATGATAAATACTTGTGATAGATAATTTTTGTTAGGGTTTAAGGGGGGAAATGGGTTGAATATTTTGGGGTTGCACTTGTTTATATTGTATAAATTGGTGATAATTAGAGCGAATATACCCTAAATTTATAGTACGGTATAGTTTAGTTTTGTCGGGTATTCAGTTATTCGTGTGTTTTTGTTATGTGTTTGTTGGGTCTTAATGGTCGAAGTTACAATGTACATTTCATGAATTGGTGATCTTAGAACTATAATTTTGGATTAGGTGTTAGCCCTAGTACTTTGAAAGTCGTGCGCTCGAGTTCTCTACACTTTGTACTTTGTATAGAATGGTATAATTTATATTCATATGATTTAAGCTTAATAGTTAGTATGAGGTATATTGCGGAGTACTTTGTATAATTTAGGTTTTCAAGGCTTTCATGCTGCTGAAATGTGTAGATTGCCTTGATTGAATAGTAGAGGTTGATTAATAATGCATCAGTATATTATTAACTTTTGTCGCCGAGGATAATAACATACGCGTTTATGAGAGAACTAGATGGAAAGTTGGCAACTATGGTGCCATATTACAAGAATGGTATAATTTCTGTAAGTTTAATGTAAGAAATGATCATGTTTGTTGCAGATTTTGAAGTGTTATTTTCTTCTCAGATGGCATGCCTGAATTTTTAGTGTTGCCATTTAAGTAACGTGTAGGACTTGTTGGAGAGGTTATACGTGTTTATCAAATATAACTGATAATCTGATAATGTAAATCATTAGAATTGAAGTAGTTTACACAATTGGCTTTCTTTTGGCTGTATTTGTTCTAATGAATTGACAAAATGTTTCTATAGTGCCGTCAAAAAACAATGGACTTCACTGCAGGATGCAAGAACATGAAGGGAGATAAGCAATGTCCAGTCAAGTTCTGCCACAAGTGCCTCCTGAATAGGTATGTTACGGAGATGAAAGGAATTTTTAGTTTACTACAAGAGGATCTAATGTAACCATAAATGTTATATTGTGTTGGTATCAATATTGTTTTTATTTTTTTTTGTGTTGTCATCTTAGGTATGGAGAGAATGCAGAAGAGATGGCAACTCTTGATAACTGGAATTGTCCTAAGTGCAGAGATATATGTAACTGCAGTTTTTGCAGGTAATTTTCTCACCAACTTTGATCCCTTGGGTATATTTTGCTTATATATATTTATTTGTGTCAACATTGTTTTAAGCTTCTAGGTAAATTCTTGCCCAAGGTGGTGTTAGACATATCCAGATCTGAATGTGAAATTTTAATGTTGCAATTTCTATGACAGGAAGAAAAAAGGCCACAAGCCCACTGGTATTCTTGCCCATACAGCAAAAGCAACTGGGTTTTCCTCAGTTTCAGAGTTATTGATTGTCAAGGGTCATGATGTGTGTCAGGAGCGGATTGTCAAATGCAAGGCAACTTCCTCTAAGAAATCAGCAGCTTCAACTGAGGTGGATGTGATGTATCTTATGGCATTCTATAGTTTTTATTGAAATTGGACTATTGTTGTGGTCACTAACTTGTCGGGGATTGCTGTGAATATAATATTGTTGGCAGGGGACGAAACAAGGGAAGGAAAATTCTTTTGATGGATCGTGTACTACAACCTTAAATTCTCAATCTCCACCCTCAAGTCCTAATGATAAGAAGGCAAAAAAAGCCAAGCAGGAGGGAGTGGTGGAAGGGCTCAAGGAGAGGGTTGAAGTTGCTGAAGATAATGGTGCTGTGAGTAGCCCCAGAAAAACTACTGATATTGCCCTAAGAAGAAGTCCGAGAAAATTCAACATCCCCCAACAAGTCATCAAAAAGGAAGAGATGGATGGTAATGATGACAAGCATAATGTGAGAAGAAGTCCTAGGAAATTCAATGCCCCTCAGGAAGTTACTAAAACAGATGAGAAGATGAGTGATAATACTTGTAAGAAAGAAACAATGAAAGTTAAAAAGGCCAAAGATCAAGCAGAGCCAAAGGTGAAGTCTCGCAAACGCCAGAAAGAAACAGATACTGATCATATTGCTGTGGAAGTTATCTTGCCCCCACTTCCCCCAGGCAGCTTGTTGACCAATGTGGCTGGGATTGACTTGCTTCCTGATGATGCTGGACATGCTTTGCAATTTTTGGAATTCTGCTCTTCTTTTGGTGAGGTAATATATTGAAATATCTTTCTTATTAATTTATTATTAGAAAAACTATATTTCTTGGTTAAGGGTATATTTTTCAACTTTATTGCTCAACTTCGTTGACTCATGGATGTGGATTTAAGTCCTTAGATCAGAGCTACTAAGGTTTTGATCTTAGAGTATGAGGTGTTACGCAGTATAGCTGCATTTGTGATCTGGACAAGCTGTTATTTACTGTACAGTTTACATAAGCCAACATTGCTTTTAGTTGTACTTGTGCTTTGTTTTTGGTTATTCATCTTTGTTTCTCCTCCTCAGCGTGTATGTTTATTTCATAGCTGTTTTATGTGGGTGATGTCTGTGTTTGATTACTTGGATTCAATGATATATATGGTGGTTTTCCGCTTCACGTGTACAGTGGCAACTGACTAGTAATGGTGGACAAGGTTTAGTGCCTTTTTTTTTTTCTTTTATACTTAACTTATCTTATTGCCTAGGTTCTGAACATTAGGAAAGGACATCCTGAATCTGTACTGAGAGATATAGTGTGCGGACGGAGTAGGCGCAAGGGAAAATGCTCTTCTACTGTCCAGTTTCTTATCCAGTTATCGTCTTTTGTTCTGGAGGAAATGGATGAAGAGAAAGAGGAAGAGGAAGACGAAGAGTAAGAACTTCTCTTTCCAGTATTGATGCTTGTTAAATTAATTCTATCATCATGGTAATGTATTGTCCTTGTAACCTTTTCAGATCTCTTTCCTTAAGCCCTGGTAATGACAAAGATTCTTGGATACATTCCCTAAAAAGATGCCTCTCTGAATCTGAGCTTGAATTGGAGGACTTCCCTGAGGATTGCTTGGACAAAGGATGTGATGGGTATGAGATGTTGGAATCCTCACAAAAACTCAGACTTCTAACTTTTCTTTGTGATGAGTCACTTTCTACCAAGTAAGTGGAGCATATGATTTATCATTTCATACTTCCAGAAGAGAAGAGTGACAGCTAATATGTCTTCACCTTTCTAGAAAAATGAGGACTTGGATAGATGAACAAAAGATGAAGTTTGTTGAAAGAGAGAAGGAAGCAAAAGAAAGTATAAATGCAGCTAGGGAAAAGGTATTGTATTCAGCAACTTTATGATAATAGGTGCTGAGCTAGGTGTTTTATTTAAGCTCTGTAACTTATGCAGGAAAGGGAGGCAAAGCGCAAGCTGCAGGAGAAAATTGCTACAGCAGTGCTTGCAAAAAATGGTGTACCTCTTACTATCTCTGAACATGATACTATCATTTCAAAGATAAAAGAAGAAACTGAGCTTGCACGTGCAGAGTTGCTGGAAGCCATGGACTCAATGCCTAAAAGTATGACTTTGCTTGGCTTCAATTAGTCTAGCTTTTTCTTGAATTAATCTGCCATGGATTTTATGGTTGGACATAAGTTCAGGGAACGTCACATGTCTTTCCAATGGTTTTGCACACTAGTAAATCATATTGTGATGGAGATACAATCCACATTAATGCATTGATCTCTAATTATGTCATATTTATTATAGTTTCCTATAAAGTTTCAGCACGTTTTTTTTTTATCATTTATCTTGTTCATTACACTTCATTTCAAAGCTATTTGTGTTTAAATGACTTGGTGAGTAATACATACATAAGGCTTCAAACAGATGGTATGTATTTCAGCTGTTGTACCGACTTCAGCTTAGCTATTGCAATGGATGGATGATGTCTTCATGTGGAATCTTAGTTTTTTTGAAAAAATTACTCTAACAGTCGTGGGATTGTAATTTTAAACAATGGTCAATATTTATTTAGTTTTATTTATTTCTTTTTTTTTACTATCTACTCCATTAATACACTTGGCTAAAAAAGCTGGTTGCCTTGTTTGCATAATTCTTTTGTCTGATATATAGTTCCTAATATATACCTTGATAATCCCCATCACCTCACCTCTGCATTGAAAATTAGATAACCAGATGCCAAATCTAGTTGCACAGTAAGTATGAATGCATATACAAAGTATTTGATAGCCTTTGTTTTCTGAATTGCCAAATTATGGGATATGTGTGAACTGTTTGATATCCGATATCTCATCTGTTGACAATATTTTACAGAGAGACGAAGATCAGATGCTGTAAGGACAGATTCAGTCTTTTTAGATGACAGTGGCCATGCTTTTTGGAGGCTTACATGTTATGGTGATTCAAACTTACTTCTTCAAGGTCAGTTGTAAAACTGTAAACTTTATTTCCACTGTATATTTCTGCTGTCGTTTGAATTATTGCATATGATTCGTTTAAATCTTGATCTGAGTCCTTTGTTCAGAATACTGACTGTTTAGCTCTTCAAATTTACAGAAGTGGGAAGTCCAGAACAAATCGACTTCAAAGACAAGTGGTTTAGTTATAATGCTGAAGAGATAGAGCTCGTTGAAAAATATATTTCTTCTATAAGGTAAATCATAGTTTATTGCTTGATATGTCAAATGAATTTCAACATATTTACAATTAAACTAAGTTAACGCTTGACCCTAAGTATTCTTTTATCTTGCCTTCCACATAAGCATTCGAGGTGAATGAAGTTTATTTTAATAACTAATGGTTGTTAATATGTTTTACCTCCTAGGAGGTTTCAGTGTAAGTGTTGCAATTAGAGCATTTATTGTCTGAAATAAATATTCCCTCTACATCTAAGCATTTCTATTGTATGTTAAGCAACTTCTGTGTGAAAATTTGGTAGCCTATATGTAAATGGTAAGAATAGATAAACAAATTGCTGCTCCATTAATAAAAGTAGGTTAAATGTGAATTCAACAATCTGCTTCCTTTTTATGATATAAATACTTGTTTCATGTTTGTACTGTTAGATAGTTGTCTACAATTGATATTTTTGTAAAAAAAAATCCTTGTAAGTGCTCAAAACTTCAAACCAATTGGCTGTCAGCCAGTCAAATAATTGAGTATTCCATAGTTCATGATCACAAAAGGTATGTACATGTGTTCAACCTTCAAACTTGTATATTCTGATTGTCGAAGCTTAATTTTTCATCATTTATGGTTTACCTTAATTTTGTGCGGATAGTTTTGGATGATGCTCGTTTACAAACAGCAGATTAATTTCATGATCTTATCTAATGTGATTGCAGACTTAATAGATACAAGCGCGTTAAGCTTGTTGATAAAACAAGGGTGAAGAGTGATTCTGAAATTGAAGTAGAATCAAGTTCCAATGATGATACTCCACCTGGTATGAATTCTTACTTGATGCATTCTTTTGTGCATTGTTAATTGTATTATTCAATCTTACACTAATGGTCTTCTACTCTTCTGTATGCTCCTTCATGGTCTCTGCCTTGAAAACTATTTCTTAACCCTACCTACAGAAAAAAAGGCTTAATTTTGATCATGTTTGCAAACCGCATTGAACAACTTTAGCTAAAGTGTATATCATACAAGATGCATGAAAATCTTCAGTTGCTGGATTATCCTCTTATTTCAATAAGTTAGGAGTTACGAATAACAATAATATACTCATTTTTCCTTGTAACCGGAGTACAGGACCTTCTGTTATATGCAAAGGATCCCACTTTCTATAAAATTTCTACATTCATTTTCTTAAATGCTGCGCTTTAGTGATGAAAAGATTGAGCTAGTCTTGGTCTCTTGGATATGGAAAGTTGATGAACTATTTTGGTATGTTTGCTTGTCAGTGACTCAGCAGGTAGTTGATCAAAGATGATTCTGGAAGACTTGTTATTTGCTTCTTAGTCTCGATAGCTTATCAAAGATGATACTGGGATGATTCTGGAAGAGTTATTATTTTGCTTCTTAGTCTCGATAGCTTATCAAAGATGATCCTGGGATGATTCTGGAAGACTTCTTATTTTGCTTCTTAGTCTCGATAGCTTATCAAAGATGATCCTGGGATGATTCTGGAAGACTTGTTATTTTGCTTCTTAGTCTCGATAGCTTATCAAAGATGATCCTGGGATGATTCTGGAAGACATTATTTTGCTTCTTAGTCTTGATAGCTGATCAAAGATGATATCCTGAGATGATTCTAAAAGATTTGTTATTTTGATTCTTGCTTTCTTAGTCTCAATGCTAGAGTAGTACAGTTTTAGGACTTTGTTAGACTTCATATATGCTTGTAGCAAAATAGCACAGCCATTTTTAGTGTAGGCTTTTGTGAGGCTAAGAACCCTAGTTGGGCAGGAAGATTTTCCAACTATTTGTATGTAATTGCTTCCAAAACTCGTAACATGAATCAACTTTCAGATGTTTCAATATATCTCCTTTGTTATCATGTCTTGCTAGTTGCTACCAAACATTACATACGAGTATATAGTTTGTAAGTTATTACTCCATTATGAAATACTTCATAGTTCATACTGCTTGATTTTTCTGTTTTCAGCTGTCAGCGTGCTTATCACACTGAGCAGCTGGTAAGCCACTTCTCATAATCACCAACTCAGATGTCTGAAAGCAAACATGATACGAAGTATAGTTTTTGATTACCAACAAGTTCTAAAAGTCTGATCTTGAGAATAGACCATTGCTTTATTTTTCAGTCTTCAAATATCCAGCAAAGAGATTACGGCTTTCAGTTGAGGCAGGATATTTTACAGTATTGTGTGCTTAAGTTTCTAGTCTTTTTCCTGTAAATAAACTTGTAAGTTGCTAGATAAACTTTTAAGTTGGGGTCAATTGGACATGTCTTACTAAGTTCACACTTCCGTCTGTAACTCACTTCACCCTTTCGTCGGCTGCATTGATTTGAACAAGCTACTACTTATCCTGTAACCATTCTATAGATTAAATATGCCCAATTAAACATATTAATCCCAATTCAATTTAACAATCATGCACAAACTGAATTCTGGCAACATAAAACCAATAGCTCCCTTTGATATTTCTTCTACTTACATTTACATTTTTGCTAAAAGAAAATGTGCTCAATAATCTAGAAGCATAAACTCAAAGAAGCTACATATTCTGTTCATACCCACATACTTTAATACTTTGAACTACCAATTTCCCCTGCTTAATACTTTAAACTACCAATTTCCCCTGCTTAATACTTTGAACTACCAATTTCCCCTGCTTAATACTTTGAACTAAGGTACTAACAAATTCACAGGGGTGGAAGTTGCGACGAACACTCATTAACATTAAAATCTGCAGCCAGTTCATCCTCGAGACACCAGCTTTCGGGGGGTGACATATATTCCTGTGGTACAACCACCGGAACTTGTTGCTGCATGGGCTGCACCTCGACGAAACCCTCCTGAAACATTGCCTGGTTGATGGCAGAGTTCATTTCATTTCCCTTAGGAGCATATTCATAATTGCTACTGCCACTGCCACTGCCACTGCTACTACAACTGTAATTTTGTATGCCTGGGTGAGCCTTATTAGGAGCAGTAATGTCGAAAATACTCCATCTTTTGGTGTCTTTCTTCAGCTTATTAGCCTGCCTCTTAAAGTACTTTTGTGCATGACTTGCAACTTGAGTAGCTGACCTTGTCTTAACAAACTCCTTGGATATGCTTTTCCAATCTCCCTTGCCATACCTGTCCAATCCTAACAGGAATTGGCGGTGCTCAGCCTCTGACCACGGCTGCCCTTTACGCGACTCCCACGTGTATTCCTCTTCAGTCACAGGGACCTCGAAATTATGAGCTCTGCCACTAGGGGTGTATGATGGTATAGGGACCATGCCTGATTCAATTGCCATGATATCTTCAAATAACACATGATAGTGTTGCTTGACATCTTCAATGGTTTTGTTTCCTGGGATTTGTGATGCAATTTTCGCCCATTTAGCTTCAGAATAATCCTCAAAATGCATTGCTAAAGCTGTCTCAAATGCCTTGTCTTGTTCCCATGTCCATAAAGAGCTCGAATTTTCCATCTGATAATAATTTTTTGAACAATAATGTTTAAAGTTACGATAAATTATTAACAAATTAAGATATATAATTTTCGATATTTGCCTTATATATTCAATCGTTAGAAGGTGTACTCGGGTGCACAATACCATCTAATCCATCTCGATGCAAAAGTTTAATTTCGATACATTAGAAAGTATATAATTTTTTATATTTCCCATGATTAATTATTATAAGGCTCTAATCACTTAAAGTAATTGTGTCATGTACATTCTTTGAATACTAGCCTAATAATTAATTGATTACCTCATTCATAAGAATCATAATAATGTTTTCTATTTAAACTAATAGATTTTGCTGGCTTTTCGAAGGATAAATAAAATCTTGATGACTACCATTACATATACCAGAAAACAACACAAGTAAGAGAGTATCCTTTAATTTGATTGATTAAAATAAAATCAAAAGCATGTTTTTTGTTTTATTAAGTTATTATCAGACTTCTTTCAAAAAAAAAAAAAAGTTATTATCAGACAAAGATCCTAAGAGTTTCACAAAATTATTAACATATATCAACTATCAATAAAATAAAATGAGTAATAAACTATAAACAATAACCAATGAGTAATCAGACTTATCACCTGATTAGAAGAGATACTCAAATGATAATTTCAAAATTAATTCCCATGTTTTTTTTATTCACTTATCCATATTGTCAAGAGTACTTTTCCTAAAACTAACACTGCTTGAAACTACTTAACATTAGTACTGATTTTAACATTCATTAAAATTTAATCAACCAAACTTCTTACTCTGCTTATCTAAGACAGTAAAAATTAATTAACAACGCTATTATTCCGTATAACAACAACAAAAAAATTACTCCATGACAATTACTCGTACTATGTTTTTACTCCTAGAGCGCCGTAAATTGTAATCTGAGAGAGAAAATTCTTATGCTTTAAAACAATGTGCAAAAAAAATTGAAGTGATTTCATAAAAGAATTTAATAACAAATTCCCAAATTGTTTTTAGGATTAAACATCATACAATCAAATTATAATTAAACAAGCACTAACCTCTCCTTAAACAAATGGATGGATTCCTTCCCAGTGAACAACTTGAAAAAATAAAATGTGTTTATGATAATGTTTTGGATGATAATTATATTTTGGTGAAAATGAAAATAAGAATCAGTGATAATTTATAGTCCAAAATGGGTATACTTCAGATTATTAATTAAGGTAAGAAATCATAATACCAAGTGAATATAGAAGAATATTGTAATCCTTAGAATTGTGATCCTTACAAAAAAAAATTCTGAGATTTGTCTGAGTCAGACAAAAAATGTTATTACAAACAATTTGGAAGGGCATGGGCCTTGGGATTAGCAAAAACATCCATTAAGATTTATAATACTATTTTTTTAATAACAAAAATAAAAATAAATTAAAATTACACCTCATGTTTAATTTTACAAAATCTTATTTAATATTCTTTCATCTAAATGCTGACTCATAGTAGGGAATAGGGTTTAATACATATATTTTCTTTTTGAGGAAGATAATAATGCATTTTGTAGACATAATTAATGGAAAATCCAGTTTGATCCTGTTTTGATATCCTTTTTGATATATTTTTGATTTTTTTTTCTTTTCTTTTTGACAAATCTACTTATCTACTCTAAAATTCTTAAGGCCTTTTAACAAACTACTTCATAATCAATTTACAGCTTTGCTATTGTAAAAAAAATAAAAATAAATAAATAAAACATATTCAATTTACAGTGGCATTTCTTAAACAAAAAGGTATTTATAGTTGCATTATTGTAATTATAAAAAAAAAAAAAAAAAAAAAAAAAAACTCACAACCCATCCTTTTGATACGTATAAAATCTCTCTGATTTATGTACCTAGAGTCCTAGATCATTATCAAACATGATAACAATCTGTTCAGATAATAACACCATGGATAGTGTTCAATATTAGTTTGCTAAGAGAACATGAAATAAATAAAATGAACTAACGAAATTCATAGCATAATAAATTAGAATCATTAGTGGTACCTAGGCACAACGATACATCATACATGACACTTGCTATAACTGTTAAAAAGCAATACATGTCATTTACTATAGAATGTTTTGCTGTTGTACGCGTGCTTATATGTAACAAATCATACTAATTGCAGAGTAGGTTTTAATTGAAGACTTGTAATACAATTTTATAAACACACATGAGTATATGGCGAACTCAATGACCATATCATAGATAAATGAAACATTAATTATATAATCTGCAGGTTTATTAACATGCTAGTATATCTGGTATGTATACAAACTATACAAAATTCTTACAAGGCTCATAATCAGGCTGCTAGAAGAACTAGTTCCTTAACTGTTGGTTACTCCTTTATGCTTGTGTATTAGATATGAGACGAACTTCGTAGAGATCATCCGCTCCTTTACCTGTAAGCGAAGAAAAATCAGCACGTCATTATACAGGGTTTCTATAGAACCAGCGCAAGCCTTGTTTTTGACAGAAGCATTGTACATGTAACATGTCAAAAAAATTTGGGCACAATCTGAAGTATTTTAGAGGAAGTCAGATCTTACTTAATACAGGATCACAGGAACACAAGATTCTTCATTAGGACTTATACATATAGTGCCGACAATGATAATAATTAATGGTTGGGTCTGGTTCTAGTATGACTTAGTTGACATATGGTCAGACACAGGGGCTTGGATCCAACATATGGTTAAACCTGGTTACTTTAGTTACTACCATTGTTAGCACTTAGCATTTAATGGAGATGATTACACCTTACAAATTTGTAATCAGATTTACTTTAGTTGGTTAATTCTGTTAGGGTGTGTATGGGACAGAAATCACAGAATACTTTACTGTTTTTCAGATTAATTTAGAGGAAATTCAATCTTATTGATACGGGGAACAAGTTCTTCATTAGGGTTTGTTCCTTAGAACTGTAATAAAACAGTAAAGACATATGGTCAGACCCAGGGACTTGGTTCTGATATGTTTGAACCTATTTTAACACACTTTAGTTTAGTTACTACTGATATTGTTAGCATTAAAGACTTAATATTTCAAGCTTTACAAATTTGTATTAGGATTTACTTTAGTTTGTTATTTTTGTTTTTAGTGAGCGAGGGACAATATACTTCAGTGTATTCCATCCAGCTTTTGTTCAAGTATTTACTTGGATTAAGATACTGGCACTATTGAAGTTTAATCCTAATGTTAGGTCTTTCGGTGTTTTATTAGGCTTATTTCAGAGCAAATAAACATACATCAGATTTTGGGAACAAGATTTTAGACCTCTGTGACAATCAGTTTTCTTTAAAAGGCCAAAACCAAAATCTTGCACAATCTTTGTGAGTCCAGAGACTTCATTTTTGAATTTTAATGAGCGAAAGATAAGGTACAATTCAATTTGATTTCCAAATTGGACTAGAAAGGGTGGAAGATTCAAATCACTTACCAACTTCAGCAGTGATCCCTGGTCCAAAGAATGAAGCAAATTTTGCCTAAGAAATAAAAGCAAGAGTTAGTCCATAATATGCCCATGAGGTTTGCAGTATAATGGGTTTGGAGCGTGATGCAAGAAGATAGAAACTCATTGTCACATGATTGCCAGTTTCAAGCAGAAACTTCATGTGCTGAAAGAGTTGAAAGGTTTGTTACCTGTCTTCGTTCAAAATCTGAAAGTTGCAGATCTTTTGCCTTAAACGCCAAAACTAAGCAGTATTTGCCATCTTCAGTCACCTAGAATAATTAGAATAAGTAGCCAAAAATTAGTAAAATGACTACAACTAGAATCCATGTAGGATCCACTAATAGGTGAATACAACCCTATAGTATGACAAACTACCCCAAAAAGCCATCGTGTCACTTTATTATTATACAAGGAACATAGCAGTGAAGATGAATTCATTCAACGAAGGAAATTACACACATAGCTGAATTACAGTAAGAAAATTCAAAATAAACACTAGAAGACATCCAATCATTAGAAATTCCTCATGATAAGGGCTATGGGAGGCAAGCATACCTCTTCACGTATCATTTGAAGGACAGGGGCACTTCTTCTTGCTATACCACCACCCTAAATGGGAAAAAACAAAAAACAAAGTCACAGATCATATGGTGACGTGAAGTTCCAATTTGTAAGCTCTCCACTGAATTGGAATGCTAAATCAATAGTTATATTACATAATCAGGTTGACACAGTTTGAGGTCAATAAAGCAGATGTTTGTATATTAACATGTTGGCCTATTCATCCAAAACATCAATTATGGAGGTGATGGTCTATATAATTAAAGCTTCAGTTTCAACGAAAAATTGATGGTGCTAAATTTTTTATTTGTTGTGTGGGTGGCAGAGAGGTGTGGGGTATGTGTGAGGAGGAGAGACCACTGCTTATTGGGTAGGAAATGAACTATGGGCCGAAGAAACAAGAAGGAAGGGAAAAAAAAAAAGAATGTGTATTGGTTTTCAGAATGAATTTCAGTGCTAAAATTTTTCCATCTGTTCTAGCCTCTCATATTAAATTGACTGCAATAAAATAAAACATTAAAGTCCTAGAGAACTGAAAGATACTATTGCACTTAGGCAGAATGGAGAGTGAAGCAAGTTCTGGCAGATAGATGGTATCTTGTGAAGAGTTCCCTCTTTGACTTCCCATACCTAAAGCTCATAATTTCAGCTAGGTCCAAAACTCCAAATGCAACCCAGCAGAATTCCCCCAAAAAGTCAAGAGGGCAACTTTTTCAGGGTCATGTTTAAAACCATTGACCAATATGATAGAAGTTGGATGCAGGCATGCAGTAGGAATGTCGGAGACAGAGCTACATAAGTAATACTTTAATATGTGGTAACTGGTAAGAGATTGACATGTCTGACACTATTTTTTTAGTGACTGAATAAAGTATCAAATGGCACAAATGGATTTGTAGCCAAACCCTCTATAAGGTTGTAAATGGATGAAGAGGATAGAAAAAATTTCTGAAGATCAGTTTATCCAGATAAGGATAAGCTGATGATTGCACCTTAAATAATGTCCTTACAGGTTACAATTGGAGTTTTCTGATCATATCCGCTTAAATCACAACTCAGCAATCTCTAAATCAATGTCCTTACTTGGAGACTCTGATAGCATCCCTTCAACCATATTCATTGGTCTGGAAAGCTTTGTTAGTAATGTCAATTTTCTTGTTTCAAAAGCTGTCATTAAGGCTTTAACTGCTTTTTGCTTGAACTTGCTAATATGGTAATCATCAGATTGAAGATCTCTAAATTTTATGAACAATACAGACTAGTCTTTGGTTGCACAAATCAACTGAGCGTAAGACTGCTTGAGACAGTCTTGGTGTTTTTTTTCCCCTCATATTCACAAGGTCAGATATAGTATTTTGTCAGCATGTCACGGACAGGAATGAAGGGAAAAGAAAGTTAGGTCAAGGGATAAGTCAGAAAGCACACCTGGCCATATTGGAAAATCCGTTTCAACGCTTCATCAAGGTGTTGTTCATCCCCATACCGAAATCTGGTAACATCTGTCTTTACCTATAATATTTTGGAAGGGTCAGTTCATCCAATATCACTCAGGGAAGAGCAGATAAATTGGTTGTCACATCACATGGTGGATAAAAATTGCATATGAAAACTGCAGCTATGGTTTAAGTTTCCACTCAGCTGAAACTAACCTGCTTAAGAACTGGAGTGGCACACTTTTCCCGCACCATTTCAGCATCAGAATAAGTCACACAAGGCACAGGTTTAAGTTCTGCATACTGCAAGAAGTGAATGACAAATATCACGATTAAAAAATAGAGCATACACATGATTTCCCAAGCTAGTTAGGGGCCGAGTAAAGATAATATGTCAAATGGTCCACTGAAACATTCAAAACTTGCAACTCTACTGATGTAACTACAGCGCAATGCTAGATATCAATCACATTATCTACTCCCTTGGCAACTTATCAATATGTTTTGGTATGGAAGTCCATAATATAGCAGTTATCCAATAAGAGTAGCTGAGTTAGGCAGTATATTTCACCTTGAGAGCCATGCCAATAACTGCAACAGGGAAACCATAAGTCAACATTAACGCCGACCATTCTGATCCCGGAAGAATATTAAAGTAGGCACCAAAACCATACCTGCACAAAGAAAACATGCTAAGAAACTATAAATCATTATGCTAGGACAGAACTTAAATATATATTCGGCCTCCAAAGCGCTCACGCTAGTAATGTGACTCCACTTCCAAGTCCCACGACACCAAAGGAAATCTGAAAAGTAAAGGGCAATGCCATTTAGATTATGTAGAGAACATCCTCTAAAAGGGTACATGGTAGAACTCAAACAATCCATTAATGTAGTAGTCATCATTACGCTTTCCCTCTCTCATTTGATTCCATTTCATTCGTTCCTACATCATAGGATCAACCTAACACTCCAATAAGATCAACGATGAACTCGATTACTCGAGTAATTTTAAGTAAACACAAGCAGCACCAAATATATCACAGTGATTCACAATTGAATTTTCCTAGTAATAGAAACGTCTCCACTTATCCACAATTTAACTCTTAATTTATATAATAATTCCTCCTTTAATCACTCTCAATAATCAAACTAACCAAGCTATAAGTAATTCAACTAGCATAAATTAGCATTGCATTACAAAATTAGAAAGATTATCATTTAAAATGGGAATAATCAAACAATTTAACCCTAATTCATTTGTTATTTATTAAATAAAACAAGAAGTATCCAAATTATCACTAATACATCAAAATTTCAAGAATCCAAACACATTAAATTCAAATACAACAACAAATTAGGTTAAATAAATTAGAAATATATAAACAATTAAAATACGAAAATAAAACCTTGGAGAGAGATAATTGATCATCAGAAACGATTGATTTGTCGGCGGCGGCGGCGGAGGCGGTGGATGGCGGAGAAGAAGAAGTAGACGAAGAATCAACGGCTTGAGCAACGAGGACAAAACGGCGTCGTTTAGAGTCGGAATTGAGTCTACCTTTGAGTAAGAGAGTAGATGAAGAAAGAGGCGGAAGCTGATGATGCTGACTAGGAGAGAGAAAATTGCTCCGGTGAACGTAGAGCGGAGCAGCCGCCATTGATGCTGCTCTTAGAGGCATTTTGATGCGTAAATTCTGGGTTTTTTTAGAGTAACAGAGTTTGTGTTGAAGATGTGTTGTAAGATGAGGAGAGAGAAAATAAATAACTAACGGCTCTCAACCGCCAATATGTGATTACTTGTCACTTGGAATTCTACTCATTTTTTATTTTAATTTTTTAGTTTTTTTTTTAAAAAAAAATGGGCCTTTTCAGTCCATTTTGTTATGAGTTTGGAAGTTGGGGAAGTCCAGTGAGCTATGGGTATGAGGTCCAAACATAGTAGTAGATCGTGCCTACTGCGTAAGTGTCTAGACCGTATTACTGTTGGAGAAGTACAATAAGGCATGACCATGATATAAATGGAAGTTGATCGAGGCACATAAGCTTGACATGAACTGATACGATGGTTATGTGAGCTTGGGTTGTCATTTGAAAGACAATACATCATGTAGGCTAGTGAACATCTAGCCAACTCTAATGCATTTACGCATGATATAACCTAGAGCCATCTTTAGCTGATTGAAATAGAGAGTCTCTTCATATTTAGGGCATGTTCTAATAGACTGAAATCAGCTGAACTGAACTGAACTGAAGTGAAATGAATATTTTATAAGAGAAGGAAATTAGGAGTTGAACTGAACTGAACTGAATTGAACTGAACCGAACTAAAAATAAATGTTTGAGAACAGGCCCTTAAACCAAATCTTGAATATGGGTTTGTTTATGCAAGTCTTAAAGCCAATCAATATTTTGTCTTAAGTTGGGTTACCTTTGTATTGTCCATTACCATTTTATACTTTTATAGGTTTATATTTATTATAGTCACTTCATTGTAAATGGCTACATTATGTATTCATCAAGGTTTTCAATAAGCCCAAATTTAATTACCATAGGGGTTTTTCAATCCAATATTTATTGTAGCATGAACTAGAATAATAACTATGTGTTGTTTTGAAGTGAGTTATTGTAAACAAAATATTCGACGTAGTTTAGGAAAATGGTCATCATACCTTAAACCTTCATTGTTTCCACACTAGAATTTATAATATTAATTAGCTCGATCAACACACACGTAAGCAAAATGAGTACTAATCGAATACGATCATAATCAACCCCCGTTGCGAGTCACAAGCAAGTCCACTCGGATCTTCTAGGTGGCTAAGAGTAGAAAATAGATTCTCCACTAAAACAAGTAGACAAACTTGGTCCCAAAACAATACCTACATGACAAATTGGCTAACATAGAAGTAGCAATTCATGTCCTTCCTTTTGATGATACAAAAAGTAGCACCATCAACTAGTGCTAAAATAAACCTAAAGCTGTTAAAAGGCATACATTTATAGGGATCAATCAACAATAAGTATGACCTAAAACAAGACAAATACAAAAACATAGGCTTATAATATAATAATAAATCCATAAAATCATAACCATAAGAATATTTGATGAAGCAAGCATAACATCTTTTTGCAATCACTAGTCTCTACATCAAATGTAACAGTGAAGCACGTGAAGACCTCAAATAATAGTATATGAGTATATTCCAACTTAGTAAACAACAAAAAGTGTTACATCTTTCGTTACAATAGACATACACTCATATAAATCCTAATTATTTATTTTTATGCTTTCTTTCCTTTTTCTTGCTCCATTTTTTCTGACCAACTTACCAAACTTTCTCATCCTCAAAAATCATTGAAAAAATAATGTTATATTACTACTCTGTATATTACATTCATTAATTTCCTGTAGGAATCTTTTGGCCTGATTTATATATATTCCACTTATTTCAAGGCGAAAAAAGGTTTTATACGTAATAAAACATTTCAGGTTTAATATAAAAAAAAAAGTTTGATCTAGTAATTGAAAATCAAGTGAATAAAACACGATTTTATTAGTCTTTCGATCAGAGTTAAGAAATAATTTAAGCATGTATATATAAAAAATTAAACAATTAATACTTAGTATCATATAAATTAATCTTATTATTTATTTTTTTATTATCGAGATCCAAATAGGGATTTGGGAAATTTAACTCGTTACAAGTAACCAAGTGGATCCATTTGAATACGTAATATACAATGTAGCTCGAACTCAGGCTAGTTTTGGTCTTACCACAAAATAAGACATGATTTATATATTCAAATAAAGAAATTAATTAATTGAAGCTTGAATTTGTCTCTCTCTTCTCTTATTATTGATCCAAAAGCAGGTCCATGATGATGAAAATTGTAAACATCCATTAAAAGGGCAGCAATAATAGCATAATTTATGCCCTTTTTCACTCTTCTTTTTTGAATTCTTCCTCTTTAATTGCCCGCTTTTTTTTGTTCTTCTTTTTGTTTCTTCTCCCTCTCTTGTTACTTTCACTTCCACCTGCATCGTGCACTTCAATAGTACAGTAAAAAAAAAAAAAAAAATTAGTTACGTGCTTTTACTTTTTCTGTACATTTTTCATACGTTACAGGCTTTTTAATGTTGTTACAAACAAATATAGTAAAAATGTAACATTAAATATGTATATTCTTTTAAGATTATTCATTCGAATGTTTCGTAAAAGTAGCCTATGATAATTGAATTAGAGAAAGGAACACATGAATTATGAAAGTGCTTTAGAGATACTATTTACGTGTAATTTCTATCATGCATTCATGCATGCATGTGATCGATGTGCAACAAGCCATAAATATAATACCAAGTATAAGTATACGTACTACTAATAAATTTGAACCATTTTTTATTCATCTATTAGTATAATATATACGTAATGCACGTTAACTTTAATAATCATATATACGGAGTATTTACTTAAATTTTGACCTCATAAAACATCATATATTTCATATGTTGATGAAAGACGAGAGAGATATTCACTTTACAATTATCAAGCCACTTCCTTTTTGTTATATGGTACTCACTCAGTAATAAGTTACTAGAGATCGAAGTTAAAAATTAAAGAAAGTATTTCAATTAGTGTGAAATCCTCTTTAAATTTAAAGGCTCATCATATATTTGTGGGTGTTACTACCAAATCTTTTTCAAAATTGGAGAAAATGGTCCCTCCATTTTCAACAAGAAAATTAGAATACCCACTGTATTATAGAGTGTGGTACCAGTAGAAAATTTAACTTCTAGTCATTGTAACCACTTATTCAAATGAGTATTTCTTATCATCACATGATGAGAAAATTTCGATTTTTCTTTCTTTTAATTTTCAAATTTACTATCGGACATGATCATTTGAAATAAATGTAGCACTAGCACCTCAATTCTTATCCATAAACCCGCAAATTAAAAATCATAGATACAATCAAGTCTTGTTTCACTTAACGGTAAAAGTTTGACCAATGAAATTTTACATTTACATCCCTCATCAATTCCTCCTCTTACATTGAGAATTTATGAGGTCGTGATGAGGGATAGTAACGAACAGAGCCATTCATCTTACCTACCAACCAAATAAAATTTAGCAGCGAGCATGGGATAATTAAAAACGTCATGTCTGTTGTTACCCTCGGCCCCGTAGTAAGTATGTAGCTAGGGACCAAGCATTATTAGGTCCCCATCCTATTAAGAACACTGTCCCAATGAACAACAGTATCATGAAACACACGCACCCTAAAATTTGTTTATCTTGAGAAATACACCTTAAGATTTAAGGACACTTCTCCATCAAAGTATTGGCATACTGGCATGCGAGAATAATCAAGTGATTTACTTTGTCTACCTCTTCATTTATGCCACTTTGTTTGAGGTGTATATTTGAAATATTATAATTTTATTGCTCAACATTTTATTACTCCGTACTATTATTAGACATGCAAGCTGTTTATTTTGTCACCAAATGTCAAATGAAGTTAAATTAAGTTCTCAAAAGTCAAACTATCACCTTATAATACTTTTCAAAATAAATAAAAAAATATACACCTTTGATGTACTATAGTAAATTACCTTAATATTTTATTTGTGGATGAAACTTGTGGTATTGTTATTAAATATAGATGTTACGCTTATTAAAAAGGAAAATACTATACGTGTCAACTAAAAATGAAATATAAATAAACAGGATTACTCGTATTACTATATCTGTTTCTTAAATAATATTTGATCGATCAAGGGTTGTCATATATACGTACCTCTTCCACGGGATTCAACTTATTAATGCTAGAGCATGAATTCTGAGTATCTTGATCTCCATCTTCAGTCTCCTCAAAATGCTTCATTTTTCTATCTTTAATCGAAGGAGTTGATGTTGGACTTGGACTACTTGAACTCCCCTCTGGAGGTGTACTTTGTGTTCCAACATCCCTTGTTCTACTTCCCATTAAATTCTTCTCCTCTTTATTAATTCAAAAACATAACTAAATTAAAATTAATTTAAAAATTCCATAAGTGGGGTCGGATACATAAACCAAATTCAAACATTATTATTATGAAATATATAATTACCTTGTTGTTTAAGAGATGTAATTTTAATAAGTTGTTCTTTAATGACAGTAGCGGGCACGGCCACGGGAGGTGGTTTAGAAGGGTGGTGGTTGGTGTTTGTTGTTCTTCTTGGTTGCATAGAATAAACAAGGGGTGCAGACATGGTGACTCTACTAGCCATGTTGCTCCGAAACGACCGCGCGCTTAATGTTTTAGCTGATAAACACTCCATTGGAACTTCTCCTGATAATGGATTACATATAAACCTCTCTGCATCATTCCATTTTGAGTTTAATGCAAATCCTTCTGGTGATAAACATTCCCATACACACCCTGATTTTGCTTGTAACGCTTTTATTACCAAAAAAATAAAATAAAATAAATCGTTAATTAATTAGTATGTACAAATTGAAATTAAATGTAAATGTATGTGATGGAAATCAAATTAAATTAAAATTATTAGATTAACTATAATGTACCTTTGAGAGCTGTGGTGAACGAGTATGTTGAAGGGTCGATTTCATCTGTGTATAGTGTACAAATTCAAAATTACATATAACAAGACAGTCCAATAACATATATTGTGCTAGACTAATAGAATATAAACGACTTATAATGTTAATAACGTGTTACATACGTGAATGTTAATTAGTATGTACCTTTCAAATTGTAGCCGGGGGAGGAGGCAGTGCTAGAGACGGTAAAATTGGACTTGAACGATGTCCTCGAATCCTCTCTAAAACTTCTAATATAAGAGGCGGAATACCGCCTCGAACTCGTGTTTTCTCGACTAATTCGAGCTCGAAGGTGCCATTCTTTTAGATTGAACTCTTGCTCTTTAGGGTGTTGGGTGCCTAGAGGGGAGCCTTCCATGTATTGGGTTCAATTTACTTTGTTTTGTGTTATTTTTTTTGAGTGTGAGAAATAATGATTATTTGAAGTAAAGTAGAGAAATGAGAGAATATGTATATATGTTGTTTGTTATGAGAATCCTTCTCCGATCCTTTTAACTATTGTGTCCAGCTACTAAAAGGCGGTATTTTTCCTATGGGAAATTGAGTTCAAAAAATATTGGTCCTGAAAGTGACATTTATGAGAATGATATTTATTGATATATATACTTTGTAAATAATAAATATAGTACTCTCTTTAATATTTATTTCGGTTGTTTTACTTTTAACTGTACATGTTTGCCCATATATAATTTTGATCACTAATGTCGTTAATTATTAACTAGCTTAGTAACATTATTATAAAAAGTCGATAATTTGAAGTTACTAGATCCAACATGCATGATCGACTATGTTGTTCTATATACTTTGTACTTTCGTAATATCGTATTGTATATAAATAACAGATAACAATCATAGAAATAAAAGGAGGTAAATAGTGTCAAAAATCAATATACTATTATACTGTTTAACACATCAACGGCCCACATACAATATTATTGTTGACATGCAATGAGCCGGCCTAAAGTTGTAACACAATATACTCGGTTTTTTGTTACGTGTATGCCTATATTTATACATAGACATCTAGCTAGCTAGTAATAATAATTCAGATTTGTCTATTTGGCCTTGTTTCTTAGAATAACATAATACAACTAACAGAGTTGTATTCCATTCAATCTAACTATTCAATTAGTGTCAAGTTTATATTGTCATTTTCTCTTTGTTTCATCTCTTTCAATTTTGCTCAATTTATGCTGAATTTAAGATTAATTTGCTCAATTTTAAATGGGAAATAGTAAAGAGTTATTCCTATTAATATCAATATAAGCTAAGCTTAATTTACTTCTCTATAATTGTAACGGTTTGTCAACTATGTAGTGAGGACTGAGGAGTGTGAGCTATATCAGATTAAAATTCTATCATTACTTAACTAATATTTTAAATGCCGTGAGAGTGAGGGACAGCTCAAGTGGTTAGAGAAACCTTCCCGATTCCAGAAGATCTTGTGATCGATCCTCACCCCTGTCCTTGTGGCTCTCTAAACACCAAAAAAAAATATTTTAAATATTGCACGTACACCATGTTCTTTGTGTAAGCAAACAAAAAATGAACCTTCTCAAACTTAAATTATTGTACTAGAACTTGTACATTACGAATAATTATCTTGGTTAATTAAATAATACATGAAAAGACTTGAAATTTAAGCTGGTGGAGCCTTGTTATCTAGATAGATTGATGATAACTCATTTTCTGTTATCAATTTTAGGTGAAGCAATAATATTCACCAACTGTTGTAAATTTATAAATGCATTAGTTGGAAATAAATAGCATTAAAAAAAGTAACGTCAAATGATTATAACATCTCACATATACGTATCTTATTAAAGGGATGTGTATAGTGTTGCACGAATAAAGAGTTCGTACTAATCATGTTATATTACACAGACGTGGACCAACCCTTATGTCCAATTATCCAAAATAAGACATAAAATTAGGATTTAAGCTACAAAAATTTTGGGGTGAATATGAATGAAATGAAAAGCAACTTTAACTATTTGATATGGTAGGATTGTTTATTTATTTGATTTTATTTTTTGTAAAAAAAATTAATATACACGAACTTGCAACAATTTTATGACACGTACTATAAGAAATTGCTAAAATATAGAGAGAATTTGATAAATTGAATAAACTCAATCACTTGAATTACAATTATGCAGAGGTTTTTCAGTGCGGCAGGGGTTACTTGTATGATGTTACTTGTATTATGAGGTTACTTGTATAGGTTACTTGTATGTGACACTTGTATTCTGAGTAACTCCTACAAGTAACTACAGACCAAAATTTCATACCAAACCAGAAACACCCTACAAGTAATCCCTGAACAAAACCAGTAACACCCATAAAACTATACAAGTAACCCTAGAATACAAGTAACCCCTGACAAAACCAGTAACACCCTACAAGTAACCCCGACCAAAATCAGTATCACTCATACAAGTTACCCCAGAATACAAGTAACACCTACAAGTAACTCATGACAAAACCAGTAACACCCTACAAGTAACCCTTGTCGCACCATGTGGCCAGCCGCATACAAAAATTTGTAACAATTATGATGGCCATGGCCAATAAATAATACATCGTTCCCAAACCTGATAGAATTAGGAAATAATCAAAGGCATAAAATATATACTAAGCATAAAATATGGAAACTAAATATATCTGAATAATTTCCCAAAATATATCCAAAATATATCCTCCAAAATATATCCTCCAATAGAAATGGATTGTATGACATGTAGTACATATACAAGCAAACAACTTAATTGCCTGAGAGTGAGGGATAGCTCAAGTGATTAGAGCTTCCCTCCCGATTTCTAGGAGATCCTAGGATCGATTCTCACCCTGCCCTTATGGATCTCTAAACACCAAAAAAAAAAAATAACAACTTAATAAACTTAATTAAAATCTTAATAACCTAACTTATCACGCGATCTTAAGTGTAATCAGATAAAACCCAAATAAATAAACTTGCTAGCTACACGCACAATTTTTATAGCTCGTACTATTGATACTTGCTTTTTTTTTTTTTACTAAACTGGTTATCTAACATGATATCATAACTAACATAATAAAAAGGTCAGGATAGGAAAAAAAAAAAAAATCCACCTTCACTAGAAGATAAAATCTTTGGTTACCACCCTATGCTACCGTGATTAAAGTTTTGAGATTTGACATTGTTGTTGCATTAACTTAGTGATATTTTGTAGAAATCTTTTATCTCTTCTCAGTTGGATAAGAGGAAATTTAATTTATGTACTTGATAAGCTTAGAGCATGACACGTGGAAAATAAATATTTCAAAATAAGCTCCAATAAAATTATTTCCAATATATTTTTTAATATCATCAGCATTATTTCATGTAGGGTAGTTTTCAAAATCATGGGAAAAAAAAAGTTGTAAAATTTGCCAAAAATATATAACGTGGCCAAGTGGATGCATCATGTGATTGTCATCATCATGATAGTGAAATATGGGTGGTTGATACTCAAATATGTTGGACGATCAAAAGATCTGGACCGTTAAAAATTTGTCTCTATGTATTTTATACAATTGCAATGTAAATTTCAGTTAAATTAAAAACTTTACTCTAAAGAAGAAATAAAGGAGGGATTTCTGAAATTTATGTACCGCAGGCTATTTTACTGCCTTCATTCAATCTGGAAAGGCTTTTTCTATGATTTCTGACTTACTTATTATTATTACTGATTGGACTCATTTTGATATGATGATTGTCATGCATCCATGTATGCAAGTTTTATTTGTCATTATCATAAGTAATCATTAATATATTCTTAATGATAAATCATTTGATATGGTTATAGATTTGATTAAATGTAGGGTTAATTGTAAAATGGAAAGTGAAGCAAGTATTTAAAAACGGAGGGAGTAATCCTAAAAAGATCTGATGACACTGTATAATTGAGTTATATTCGCAACAATAAGTCTTGTGTGAGACGAATATACTTTAATTTTATTGTAAGACGGTCATTTTGAGAATAACATTAACTATTTTTATGATAATTTTAAACAAGGATAACTTTTAATTTGCGTTGATTTACATTTTATTTTAATGTGTAATTTCTTATAAATTCATGATTAGTTAATATAAAGGTTAATAGGATTAATATAATACATTATAAGTTTTTTACAAGGGAAAATTAATTGTTAGAAAAACTAGATGTAAGCCCGTGCGATGCACGGTTCTAACAAATTATTTTATTAATTTAAAATTTTGTATATTTTTGAAGATCATTCATTAAATATACGGATAGAATTTCTAATATCATAAGATAATTTTTTAATTTTAACGCTAAAGTTATATTCTGTTGTTTTATTAATTTTATGTGACGCTTGAATTTAAAATCTCAAACCTTATTCACTAATTTTTCTTATGTGACAATTTAAATTTTTAATTCATATATGGATGCAATTTTTTTATCGCAAATATTTTTAATCTTTCCCTAGAAAATATTATAAAAGTTTGATTTTAATAATGTACTCGTCGAGACGAATAAAACTAAATCTCATATGACTAATTTCCCATAATTTTTAATAGTTAAACGATTATAAATGAGACTGCCATTTTAAACGGAACGAGTATATTAAATAAACGCATAGGCAAAAGACTTATTTTTATCAATAAAAAAACTAGATTTGTCATTTATTTTATGAATTGAAAATTTAAATTGTCACATAAGAAAAATTAGTGAATAAGGTTTGAGATTTTAAATTCAAGCGTCACATAAAATTAATAAAACAACAGAATATAACTTTAGCGTTAAAATTAAAAAATTATCTTATGATATTAGAAATTCTATCCGTATATTTAATGAATGATCTTCATAAATATACAAAATTTTAAATTAATAAAATAATTTATTAGAACCGTGCATCGCACGGGCTTACATCTCAAAATTTTGTTTAGGTGGCGAGTAATTTTTTTAATTCTAAAATAAAATAAAAATCTAATTTTTAATTGGTCGAAAATATACCTTTTCTTATGTGGCGCTCCCAATGCTCTCCAAAAATGCCTACTTTATTTTTTCTTGCATTATAAGTTTTAAAATTTTGTATGAAAGTATCATATCATCAGATATTTACATAAAACCATTAACATCAAGTGATAATTTATATAATGGATAAGTTTAAATATTTGTAACTTTAAACCGTCTTACAATAAATTAACGTATTTTAAGAGAATTTGTGTTTCACAATATTCCCAAGTTGTTCAAATTTTGAAAAAAATAAAAGAAAGGATATTTGTCATTTCACTACTCATATGCCTATAACGGCTATAAGTGATCTAAACAAGGTTTTATTTGGAGTATTTGCTAATAAAAGAGAGATTATGATTTTCAATAACCTACTGAAGACCCATTCATGTGGCTTTTACACGTTCTAATATCTAATGTAACAAATTGAATTCCTCTTCTATAAATTTACAAAAACACATTTAAAAAAAAAAATAAATTTACAAAAACACATTTTAAAAAAAAATAAATTTACAAAAACACATACTTGTAATAGTCATCATCACAAACTAATAAAAGATTGTAAAAGTATTATGTAATTAATAAGCATCGATCACGCAAGACATATGTAACATTATTAAGAACGAATTGAAGAATTTATGGAGATCATGACAATTTAGGTTTCATGAAATCGTACAATGTTCCAAAGAAGACACAACACATTCCAAGCATAGACAAATTTTAATCATAAAATATTTTATTTTTTAAAAAAAAAAACATATTTGCAATTAAATTTTTTTTTTTTTTTGGGGGGGGGGGGGAAGTTACTTTTCAATTAAAAAGGCTAATTCTTTTTTTTTTTAAATAATAATAATTAACAAAATATTCCACATGTAATAGAGTGAGTTTTCAATTATCATCTTAATTAATTGATATCAACAACTACTCCGATCCGTTGTTTATCTAATTTTAAATTTATGATTTGTAGTTCAAATAAGAAAAAGACATTCCCGCCTAATATTTTTCTAGGTTAGGGATGAGATCGAGGGAGGAAAAGATTGAGAAAGAATAAGAAGAACGAATAAGATCCACACAAGAAGTAGTACAAGAAATTGGTCCATCCCTAAATGAAAAAGATGTCTAATGTAGAGGTTCAATCAAATAGGCCATTAGATGGACCCAATAACCACACCATATCCAGATTGGAGTTAAGTTATTAAGAGTGACATCCTTTTCATTACCAAGGATTCTCATGCAATCTGTCCCCATTACCTATCTTCATGGATTACTATTCTAGATTCCATCCTATTGTTTATGGAGGGGACCTCTTTATAAACAATGTGTAATTCAAGGCCTTCTCCTTCCAACAAATACTTTCTATAAAAAATCCGGCATCATTTCTCTATCTAGCTATGACCCATTCCTAGTCGTGAATGTCTCTTCTCGTGTTTTTTTTTTTGTCAAATTTTTATTCAATCAATTATCTTGCTATGCTCTCTTTTTAAAATAGACGGTTCCTTCCTTATGATGATTCACATTAGTCGACTTCAAACCATTTTAGGATTAAATCGTTATTGTTATACTCAGCGGTATGCTATAAACTCGAGCATATCTTTAATCAATGTTGAAGTTTTTAAATTCACCAATCTTGATTGTTGCTACATCTTCCCCATGAAAATCACACGTACAACTTAATCAACTACTATGTAAAAGACACTAGGAAAAAAATTGTAGATTTAATCCTCTTTAGTTAGTTAAAAAAATCTAAGAGCTTGTCAACCAAGACCTAAAATCGATTCTCAAATGACTTCATAGACAACAGAGAACTATGCTACTCACATTTCATAAATGATAGAAAAGAAAACCTTGAAATTCGGAGGGTAAGTTTTGAAAATACAGGCATGAGAATGTTCATGTCACTTCACCCCATGCTAATAATGCTGTGCCAGTAAGTTTTACTGGAAATTTTGTCAGACCATTTGTTTTCATACATACCCTACCTTTCTCAAACTCCTCAAAGCACACAAGTCAGTCTTTTCTCATACTACCTCCGTTACATATTATTTGCAACGATTTGACATAAAGTAGAGAAGAAAAATGTCTAATCATTGCAAATAATATGTAACAGAAATAGTATAATCAATAGTAAAACCTATCCACCCAAATTCACTATACACAAGAGTGAGTTGTGTAGCTCAAGTGGTTAGAGTTCATTTATTGGTTCTAGGAGATCTTGGGATCGATTCTCATCACCCGTCTTTGTAACTCTCTAAACACCAAAGATTCACTTTATACTATATGTCTAATGTCTACACATTAGTTAAAGAATCTACTATACACCCAGATTTACCATGCACATGGCGATCCACAAGTGTTAAGTTAATCCATAATTTAAAAGTTTAAAGTTTCTCAAATGATGTTGATAAACCTTATCTCTTCAAAAATTTAAAATTCGAGTCTTACAAGTTTCACAGCTTTTACATAAGGAAAAAAACAAGCAGAAATAAAACTCCAAATTCCTGAACGAGCTCCCAGGCCTAAAGCCCACACTAGCAGAAACATATAACCAACTGTGGTTCATGACTTACAGTTACTTTATGTCAAGGTCAGATCAGACACGGTCGTAAAGAACGATACTGGAACAAGCTGTGTGCAGAGATTGATTCCCGAACCCAAGAATAGCAAACCAGAAAAAGTGGCAGATAATGGATACTGATCAGTTTAGTTTATGGCTCATAAGTTATGTTCAGGACTTCAGGATAAGATGCAGATAAGCTGAGTTTAATGGTAATAAGTTCAGATAACTAAATTTCTCAGTTCAATGCTAGTAAGTTCAAATAAGCTCAGTTCATCAGCTAAGTTCGGATTTCAGGTGCACCTAAAGCTAGATCCTGTTCAGATAAATTCAGAAATATCTGATACAAAATTAACAGCTGAAGTTTAATTAAGGCATCAATTACAACAAAGGAGTACTAGTGTATATCCCTACAAGGCACAAGCAAGAGCATTTTACTGATACAAAGATGCGAGTCATGCAACAGACTACTAGTGTATAACCCAAAAACACACAAGCAAGTGCGAGTATTCACGCAGTATAGTTTGACAGTAGCACTCACAGTCAGATTTCGCAGAAGAAACAAAGTGTACATAAAGTATAACAACAATGGCATAGTAATTTACTACAATGCTAGTTGAATATTATGTATCATATTCACAAATCAGCAGTAAGAAATTAGCTGAATTATCGACTCAGGTACTTCAATCTATACTCTTAAGACAAAAGGCAATTAGAGCATAATGCACATTCAGGTACTTCAATCTAAACTCTTAAGGCAAGAAGCAGTAATATAGAACAATCGATTCAGGTATTTCCCGGAATGTGGTAACTCGAAACATTAGTTCTAGCGCATAAGAAGCATTCATAAATAATAAACATATCAAACTGTCCAATATATGTGCATACTTGTGTCATTGTGTGCGTACCAGTTCCATGGACATTGTACTTGAAGATGGTCATCAAGAACACTAAAGCAAAAATTTGACAAACTAGAGACCAGACATTTGAATAGAAGAGAAAAGAAGTTTGAAATTGAATAGCAACAATATTTTCAGCTCGAAAGATTTTCATCTAGCATGTCTCATGTGTATAACGTGATATGGAGTAATAAATTTTTGCATTAAACGTCTTAGTTTGTGGAGAACTTTGCTGGGCATGCAGAAAACCAATGGAGAGCATGGATTGCACAACAGAGACAAAAATCTTATGTTTTCACATCTTTTAACTTATCAAACATTCTGGTTGCTAGACCAAGGACTAAAGACTCTATAGCCAAAACCAACCTTCATATTGACAATCACACAAAAGCATAATATAAACTTTCACATGCTCACACACAAGGACACATGGATTCGTCTTGATCTGGGCATACAATAAAACTTTGCATCAGTTTCCATATGCATTCCCTATCAAGCACAGAGCTACTCTATAAAGTAATCTTTCTGATGCAATATATAGAAAAAATTATGCCAAAGTTGAATTAAACATTAATGTACCAAGGAGCATTAGAGAATCAAAATGACAATCCAATACAACTAAAACAAGTATGAAGCTTTGTTTCAGGTGTAGCACAAATAAGGAGTCCCCAAATACAAAGGGAGGCAAGATACAAACTTCCACTACTTAAAATTGGTTCAACTATAGATCTGGAGTTTCATCTAAATTAAGGAGTACCTTGAAGCAATTGCCAGCAAAAGGTTACAAAGCCCCATACTTCTACTTCAACGACAAGCCAACAGATGTGAAGTATTTTACCAACAGGTGTTCATTGGCATTTAGCCGTAGGCAAGCCTTTCCTTTCTTCTCCACGAGCCTTGTGTAATACGTAAACTTCCAAAAGCAGATGCGCACACTTCTGGTCAAAGGAATAAGGGCTCAGTATGTGGAAAGAATTAGAATCTGCTCCATTTCCATATCCAGGCATCCAACTGATCACCAGATAATCTTTCCCCTGAAAAGCATGGCACACGAATGTTTAGGGAAAATAACACAAGTAATCTCAACAAAATATAGGCAACAATTTATGAAAAGGTTAATCAATTCTCCATATCCGACAGCATTCATAGTAAGCCACTAAGCCTCCTGTGCAAATTCATTCTCTGAAAGTATTTAACACTTTGTTTGGATAGCAAAATAGAAGGAAAGGAAGGAGTGCTAAAAGAAAGGGAAGAGGGGATCCATTGGATGGTGTGATTAATGAGGGAAAATGGATCTTCTATCTCACTCCCAGCACCTCCCCCAACCCCTTATCCAAACAAGGGAACCTGTTCCCCTCCATTTCTCTCTATTTCCTCGTATCCTAAAAAGTGTAAGCTGCAAATAGCTAAATGCCTAAAGGCACCAAGCAAATTAAAAAACTGTAAGCACCCATTTTTCCACATATTAAACCAACAACAATGGGAACTTCATCTCCTTGTTAAATTTTTAAATACTAGTCTCCTCCAAAGCACCATTCTTAATTTCTTAGCATCCATTAAAAAAAAGGACAAAATTCATGAAATGAATAAATAAATCATGTCAGCAGGAAAGTATGAATAAATAAATACGGATGGTTCAACAGGTAATTTGGTGCAAGGTCATAATTATTTGGGAGCAACTTTTTTCCTTGCATCTTCCTTACAAAATACAATGTCTTTCTTTATTGATCTTAACTTACTAACGTCAATACCTTTTGGTAGTATAAACATCAATGAAGAATAACCATATACATTTGAATAAAATATCAATTCCTCCGATCCATTAAAAATTTCCAGTTTACTGTACATGGTGCGATTCTTACCGACACCAGAAATCCCAGAGGTAGTGCACCCTTTTTTCTAATGGCTCATTTGAAGATTTTTAAATGAGACGAGAAATTACCTAGGGTGCACCCAAGTGCATATAGGAATTATCACAATTCATGTGGTAAAAAATATATAACTTTAATCGCCTTGCTTAGGGTGAATTATATAAGATAAAAATTATCACGTGTAATCTTGTTGCAATTATTTAAATGTATATTTTTATAGCATCATAACATCATTTATTATTATTTTTATTTGTATGGAGCTAAAGGTATTTATGATCCAAGTTGCAAATTGAAGATGGCGAATTGGCAAGTAATAAGGAAGTGGAAACCTAAACACCTTTACGAAACATAATGAGTATATATCTACTCACTAATTAATATCACTTGACCTAATTTAAGATCTTGTGCCAAAAGGGCTATAAATAAGCCTGCATATCATTGATCGAAGATGCGCAGGCTTTTACAGGAAAAATAAAAGGAGTGGAAAATTCCAATTGAATAATGATACGACTGGTACCAACAGAAGATGGGCGCAGCAAACAAAAAAAAATGCCATCAAAAATTTCTATCTTTATAAAAGCGACCAGAAAAGAAAAAAAAAATATATAAAAAAAATATAGCATCCACTATCCAGCATTTATGGACAGTATGGCATCTAAGTCCCTGATACAGCTATACGTGGATCTCATATGATATGTTTATCAAAACTCTACAAAGGTTGCAAATTTGAATATTTTGAGTTCAATCACCCCTACCCCTTCACAGCTGTAGTGCTTTACCATCAGTTCCACTGGCTACTAATTGTCTAATTCCAAGCCAAAAAAAAAAGACAAGCAGAACAGATAGTCCAAATACCTGAACTAGCACCCAGTCCTGAAGGCCACACTAGCAGAAAGATATAACAACTGTAGCTCATACTTCTGTAACTTTAAGTCAAGGTCAGATGCTCAGATCAGAGGTTTGTAAAGGACACTGGAACAAACAGTGCATTGATTGATTCCTGAAACAAGTATAACATAAGAATAGCCAAAGACAAAAATGAGAGAATATATGAACTATTAGAATCGACAACTTACAGTCTAAACAGAAAGCTATTGTAGAGCCCATTACTCAAAAGACTTGAAATTTGACCGTGTAGACAAATTCACCTACAAAAAAAAAAAAAAAAAAAAAAAAAAAAAAAAAAAAAAAAAAAAAAAAAAAACATTAATTCACGTAGTGGTGTCATATATTAGTGCTGAAACTACTTTCAACCACCTCGTCCTGCGAAAGATAGAGAGCGGAAAAAAGATAGAAAAAAATAAAGCAAGATATCCAATTATCCATAACCAAAAGAGAAAGAAACCCCTTATTACCCCGAGAAATATGATACTTAAATGGCTTACCATCACAAAAAAAGATGCCATAAGAAGCTTCATGAAATTCCATAAGCACAGACGCTATCTGAAAAAGAAAAATTACAAAAGTACTTATGAATTACCCCCTTCTCAAATCTCATATACCACCTTGGTAAAAAAAAATTGATAACACCTTGAAATAAGGGATAAGTAAACATCTGTTTTATTCTTAAGGACTGTGCATATACCATTCACATAATCACTATCCATTCCAACAGAAGTACAGAACCTAACCATGTTTACCAGTGAGATTTAAAAAATAATAATAATAAAAAAAAAAAATCATCTTTTATTAATGAAATGAGAACAATACTACTTAAACCTATATACAACTACAGTTACTAAGAAGTGGATACCAATAATGATAACAATAGGAGCAAGCAAATTATATAGCGAATTATTTGCGTACGCTGATTGCTGGTTAACCACATAATAAATTAAGTTACTTCAAAAAATCTAGCATGAGTTGGCGTAAAAAAGACATTGCATGATTTCTGAGAAAAGAATAGGTTACATATAGTCACATTTTCATTCACCTAAATGAAAGTATTTCAATTGCTAAGCTAAAGTTACCTTGACCAAGGACCAAGAATCTGTTTGCAGCCAAGGGCACCATATCCTGAACGCTCTCGCTTGTAAATATCACTTGGGTAACTAGCAGATTGAGAATGTTAGAATGAATTTTTTTTATTTTATTTTTTAAAAAAAACTACAATTTTTTGCCTTTACTGGAGAACATGGGAAAACATATCTCCACCAATCATTACAACATTACTAGATCGTAATACTTAGCTTATGGAGCATAATTAAGTAAATCTTAATTAATCAAGGCCATTATGAAAAGAGAACCACAACAAACACATCATCCATTCATCCCTAGTAGGAATAAATAACTTTCCTTTCCTCACGCCATAAATTAATAGATAAATTGGTGGCATTGTGCAAACCTGAACTTTGAATGATCTCTCCTTCATTGTTGCTCATGTCATTTTCCTCTTCTGTGGTATCTGAATTAGGAATAACCATCACGTGCACAGAATTAAGTCCATCAGACATCCAAAGAGAGGGAGAATCTGCACAATCATATATAAAGCACAACTTTCAGTTGGATTAAAAAAAGGTGCAAATGTCATCCTAATCGAACTGGGAACTAGCAATGTGCATCATGTCACCATCAAATAGTGTTGGTATCACGATATCACCGTAAACACTTTTTAAAACAGATGCCATTGCTTTAGATCGAAGGTCACATGTAACTATCAACTGTACCCCATACTAAGGCCTTTTTTAAACACCTTAACAAAAAAAAAAAAAAAAAAAAAAAAAAAAAAAAAAGGGTCAAGTTAAGATAAATTCATATTACACCCATAATCGATTCAGATAAGTTCATTTAGGGGTAATAATTTCCAAGCAGAGCTTTAAAGCTCAATTGAGTCACTTCACAGGTAAAGAAAAGTTCAGTTTAGAGCTTATAACTTTGGGATTTTTAAGTTTAAAAAGATGCACCCTAAGGCTATATTATGTTAAAATGGAGATATCTCATGAATTGGTTATGCAGTAAGACAAAGAAGATTATGATATTACATACAGTATAATGCTATAAATTTATTTAACTCTCCAATTTTTCCTACTTTAATAATTGAAATGAGATCATTTATAAAATACAAGTTTCAGAGTTCTCCTTATCAAAATCTAAAATAAATTCATAATATCCTTCTTACCTTCTTCCTTTTCATATTTTCCTCTCTTTTAAAAAATTCCTTGTCTGAGGGTGAGGATGAAGACTTTAGAAAGATCATGTAAAAAATTCTAAACAACAAACAAGCGTAAAGAAGTAGAAGGGAAGCCCACCAGCAGATGCATCAGGAAAAGCAGCCAAATGCTGAACTTGGATGGTACAAGATAACTGTCTCATTCGAGAAGAGCCAGAGTTTGACACATGAAGTACATGCACAACTCCATTTGAATCCAGAATCAGAAACTTCTCCTTTGAAATAGCTTGGATAGAAATTGCCTTTGTTTTCTTATACGGCATCAATTTGAAACTAACCCCTTCAAGGACATAATCATTGAACAAAAAAAACTGCATTCCCCATTCACCAGAGTCTTGACGAAATTTTAAAGACCTCGGCTTCACTGGAGTTACAGAACAACATCAGCTGCTGTAGCCAATGGCACCATTAAGACTTTCAAGATTTAATTTTCAACAATAAAACTCTAAGATATTTCCATGAAGATCAAGATTGTAGCAAGTGTAGATGACAAGGACATAAAATTTCTGTCGGCATATTAGTACATAGTGCTTGTTTGAAAGCTCAATCTCATGATGAAATTGTGAATGCATTAGCAATCATAATAATATACTAAAACAAGAAAAAGCGGCTGGCGGCACTAATCAAGTAATCAGGAAATATAAGATAATATTAAATTAAAAAAAAAAGGTAAAAAAGTAAAGAAATCTAAAACACAAACACATGCAGATGAAATAATAAAAAGCAGAGAGATAGAGCACAGAAGCTTTGAGGATACGACGGGCATCTAGTTTAGAGAATGAAGCTATAATATTGAAGAAAGGAGAATAACTGCTTTAGCAGATCGCTATTGAACATACAGGTAGCATGCACACTCATTAAACCACATCAAGAAGAGTGGTTAATTTGCATCACATATATAAAGTACTACAGCTAGATTTCAGTCATAACTCATAAGCCTCAACGTATTTATGAAGAGATCCCATTATATAAGTTAATTTGATTCCACCCTAACACACAGCCAATCAAGGCTTTTCCTTAAATAAGCTTTAAATGTTCTGGTCTCAATAATCACTTCATTGGCTCATACAAAACATAGAATTACTCAAAATTGGTGGCTATTTTTTTGCAAATCAATCAGAATGGATGCTGAATAGATTAACAGTTTGTCGCGGTGATACAGAAAATTCAACAATGGGCATGGATAACAAATAAGCATCAGTCAAAAGCATAGGTATACATCCCAAGTTGCCAACAAGGCACAACCAAACAAGCAAGAGTAACTGATCCTGCAAGCATTTACACAATATCTCATGAAGTCATGATAGCAACAGTAAAGATTCGGAATACAAAGAAGTAACAAATTTCAAATAATAATAACAATTTGATCTATTTATGTGCCATCAACATCATTACAGTTATAATTGAATTCCCTTGAGCACTACTATTCGTGTTAACTAGCTTAGCAATAAGACACAAGTTCTTCTATTTAATATAACCAAACTCTACTAGTTAAAAAATAAGCAATTAGCTAAATAATCAATATCTTTATTGATTTAAAGTGCACACCCAAAACAAAATTCACCACATTAAGTCATTAACCAATAAATGTTGCATAATTGTATACTCACCAGTTCCATCAGAATATGAACTTGAGGACACACCATCAAGAACACTATTACCATACCCATTAGGCAACACCTTAGATAAACTCAAATTCCCAATGCTCTTATCAATCTCATTGCTCTCATCAACAAGCTTCATACCCCCATTCGGCACAGTGGAATTCCGCCCCTCGGCTTTCACACTAACCTCCCGCTCCTCAGCATTCGAATTCTCACCCTTCCCTCTCGCTACTCTCAACCTCCTTTTACTCCCAACCCTCCCTTTCACCAATACACGCAATGGAAAAACCCGTACCCCTCTCATCTCCCCTAAGATCAAAAACCCAAACGAAAGGCAAATCGACGAAATTGGAAACCTACAATCAATCACAGCACACTTCACTAACCTCAAACTCCTCCCATCCCCAATCAATTTCACCCCAAAAACCCATACTTTCCCCCCTGAAGCTGAGTACAAAGCCAAATAATTAATCGACCCAGAAATCATAACCTTCATCCCATGACTTACATCCACAATCACACCCAATTTCCTATCAAAACTAACCCCATTTTGACTACAAACAACCTGAGGTACATTCACAAATTTCCCATCAAAACCCAACAAATAAAATCTCAAAACAACCCTAGACCCACCATTGTAGGGCCCAGCAGCAACGAAAACAACCCTTTTATCATCTTCTGGCAAAACCCCATCAACAATTTTAGGGTTAGGGTTAGAATTAAGAGGCACAAAACAAGCAGAAGAAGAAGGAGGGGGAATTAGGGTTTGAGGAGGGGGTAAATTGGAAATTGAAAAGGGGGAAAACGAAGGGAAGAGAGAGAAAGTAGAGTCAGAATGCATCAAAGCTAAAGAAAGGGAATTGGGGTCGTAAAGAAAGGAAGTAACCTTAGGAGAAGAGAGAGAAAGGTAAGGAAGGCTGAACTTGCGAGCTTCTACTGCAACAACCATTGATTTGATCAAGATTTGTTGCAGAAGTTCAGAGGAAGAAGATGAAGAAGGAAATTGAACATTGTTTTGACATATTATTTTGATTTGTTGATGATCTGAAAAGGCAAGGAGAGAGAAAATAGGTCGTGTGAAAGTCTTGTTGTTAATCTAAGAACACAATGTTTCTATACAAGAGAGAGATTTTGAGTTGTTAAGTTTTAATTCTGATCAAACTTGTTCTTTTGGATTTCGTTGATTTTGTTTTAATCTTGATAAAGGACAAATGGATACTGATTATTGGTGGAGTAATTTTGCAAGTAACTTAACTTAGTTAGAGCTTAGAAGATGTACATCAAAGGGTGTTTCAAGAGGGGAATACCCATTCAATCAGCCTGATCAACAAATATTGTAAATTAGGTGGCAATTGAGTATTTTTTTGTAACATTTAAAAAAAAAAAAAAAAAGATTTTAAGATTTCAGATCCACTCAATAGTCAATAACACGATCGCAAGTTCGCAACAACTACCACTGCTCGAAGTCCATCACAGCCGCCACAAATCTGTCTTCCCGTCGATCAACTACGGAGGCTTTCCTCTTCTTGTTTATCCTTTCTCAATCGCAATGACCCAATGCCGCTTCGCGACGGTAATAAAACGACACCCTAGTAACAAAGAATGTAAATTTAGGGCCATACTAACCCTTTAGGGAAAGCATCTTCCTCGTGGCGAGTTTTCATCTCAACGATAACGGTAATGCTCATGGGGAGGAGGGAGGAGAACAGTTTAAAAAGCCATTGATTTACCGATGTGAGAAGAGAAGAAGATTTCAATTACTTATTTGTTCCCATTTTTTATTGCTGAAATTACCAATATACCCCCTGATTTACAAAGTTGGTAAAGCATCGTGATTGACTTGTATTTCCTCGTTTCGAGATACACATGTTAGTTGTGTGGGGGGGGGGAATGCACGGGTTAACCGGTTAGGTATGAATCGAACCCATGATCTTGAGACGAAACTCATACCAAGTACTTGTACTACTTAGTTTCATTGTTTCAAGATAGGCGTGCCTAATATAATGGGCATAATGTATGCGTACAACATATAAGTAAATTCATGAAGCAAATGATAATACTGACTTAAAGGTGAGAGTAATGGATAGCTCAAATAGTTAGAGCTTCCTTTTCCATTCCAGAAGATCTTAAGATTGATTCTCACTCATACCCTCATGGCTCTTTGGAGTTGAAGCTTTTCTTATCCTTCTCCCTCTATCTCAATGAGTTTAACCTGCAAAGCGGGACTAGAGTGACCTTGAGAAATTACGAGTACCGTTTCAATAGGGTCCTTTTTAATTAATGCTTATAAAAAATGCAGCAAAGGCAATCCATTACATTTCTTGGCACGTTTTCATTTTCCCAAAGACCACCTAGTTTCAATAGGGTCCTTTTTAATTACTGCTTATAAAAAATGCAGCAAAAGCTTTCATTGTAAAATCAACATCATTCTTAAGCTCCACTACAACTTTTTTTTTTCCAAAGACAATGAAAACTTTTAAAGTTGACATAGGTCCACTAACGTTTCCCCTTGATTCATATATTTATACTCCGTAATTTTTTAGATTTTGCTAACAAAATTGTACGGAACATGAAAGTACTTTAATTGCCAGATTTTTATCCATACCAAAACAACGTAAATTGGTTAATTAATGCCATAATTTTAATGACTAAATCGTACTTTAGTCAACAAAGGTCTACTTTCATAAATTGCAATTACACTCCATAATATATAGTTATGAATCTAAGACTCGTTTTTTCCTTGTGATGAGAAAATATGAAGCCTAGTAATGTTAAATATTTATAATTAACAATGAACTTAGAATTAATAAATCTCAAACCAAGTATATAATGGTACGCCATAAAATTAAATTGAAAGATTCAACAACAACACGCAAAATAATTATTCGGTACAAAAATATTACGATTTTATTCATTAGAAACAAGCTAAGTGAAACGACGAAAATTTAAAAAAATGCTCCATACTAACACAAGTCCACAACCAAACTAGACCTCCCCTTAAATCTAAACGAACAAAACATAGATAGATGCTCAGTTTAAGTCATTTAACACATAATTATTTACTAACTACTTAATCAATCAGTGAAATTAGGGATAGCAGCTTCAGGAAGAGTGGCCTTAGCAGCAGGAGAGGGCTCAACACCAGGGTGAGGCTCGACCGGCTTACATAGGAGAACCTTAGGCAAGTCACCCTTGATTCCCTTCAAATATAAGGTGTAGAAAATCTTGAATGGGTACACAATTTGTTGCAATTTCACCTGTCCATAGGCTCCCTCGAAGATCCCTGAACCGCCCGTGATTGATAAATATGATTCATCATAGGTTAAGTATGGTCCTTGGATTGAAATGTGACCATAATCTCCAAAGTACATGCTGTATGCTGCTTCATATCTGTCACCATTCTTTTCTGGCTTGTTTTGGATTAAGATGCATATTCCTGCTGTTATTCCTAGCCTTGTTTCCAAGTCCCCTGTGTACAACTGTTCCATCACAAAATATATATGAGTACCCTTTTTCGTCGATTTTAATTCTTTTTAACCGTCTCTTGTTACTTTTATGTAAAGGAAAACATAGTCATATTTACAGATTAGACTAAAGTATAAGGTTGTGTAACAACAAACATGAATCTTCAAAATGGTAAAATTGTTTAATAACAAATGAGTATTACATCAAAAAAAAAAAAATTTGAGTATTACATCAAGTACAAGTGTACAACATCAATCCATACCATTTACTCCGTAAATATAATCAAGTCTTAAATATTCCAAACAAAAAAGTCAAGGAGAAAATTGTTGGGAAATTGCCATCAAAAGTAATTACCATTATCTATCAATTTTTAGAAATCATTGGAGCAGTTTCACTTTCACCCTTATTACTACGTATTAAGAAGTTGCCAAAATAAAATACTTCTTTCATTTCTTAATACAAGTAAAATCTTAATTTTTTTTGTACATTATACTCGTATTCATATAAAAAAAAATACTACTCATTGTATAAACTACAAATACTCCTTCAAAAAAAAAAAAAAAAAAACTACAAATACTCCTTAGTTAAATACTCGTACATAATAATTAAAGTGCGCATTAATCGGCATAAAAGGCTAAAAAGTACGAGAACTAATGTAAAAGTTAAAAGTGTTACACATTGGAAAAAAAAAAAAAACTATATTGGTGAAAATGGTGACATTCTAGAAATCTAGACCAATTAACACAAAAAGTACGATCAATGCTTAAGATAAATAACATCAAGAACAAAATTAATCTATACAAAATTAATTTCTTTTTAAAAACAGAAAATGCAGGAAAAAAAAAGGTAAAAATTAATACCTTGTTGGTGAATGGAATCAAGTCACCAAGAGCAAAAACAGGTTTCTTGCTAAGTTTCAGAACAGCAGGACTTTCACGATCTCGCTCATTGATCTCATAAACACTGAATTCATGAACCTTATCATCTGAAAATTACCCACAAAATAAAAAAAATTAGCAACATAATTCTAAAAAAATTATAAAAATATTTTAAATGAAGCTTGAAGTTTATGCATACTTTCTGAACGATCAGAAGAGTTCCTGCAAGTGAAAGATCTGAAAGACTGCTGATTTGCAGAGTTAGACTTCAGGGATTTGTTGGTAAGAGAAAACCCAGAAGATTTAAACCCAACTTCACCAAATTTAGCAGGAGAAAATGCAAAAGATTTAGACTTTTGGCAAGTTTTTATAGAAGAAGAAATGGCATTTGATAAAAGAGAAGATGATGCAGCCATTATTATCAGTAAAGATTGAAACTTTGTGAAAAAAGCTCAGTAAAGATTGAAACTTTGTAAAAAGATTGAATTTTTAAGAGAGAAAAACAGAGGAAATGGTGATTTTGGTGAAGAAAAGAGAGTGGAATTTGGTAGGTATAAATAGAGGAGAGAGAAAAATGAAAAGCATGATCTGGGAAAGTTGCAAAAAGCACAGACCAATATAAACACAGGAAAAAAGTGGGAAGTTCAATCATGGTCAAAGAACCCACTTATTATTATAGTGGTAGACTGGTGGACTCATGGACTGTGGTCTTGGATTCGTAAAATAAAAACCTTTATTTTAAGTTTGCAACAAAAAAACATGGTTGAATTCAATTTGTATAAGTAGAAGTGGTTAAGTGTACCTTTTTTTATTTTTTTATTTTTTTTGTGGGGGTGTCTCCTTTAGTCTTTACACCGGCCAAATGGATCATTGTTAGCACATGCACACTGTTGATTCCGGGGCTCGCAAAATGTACAGTGTTTTTTTTTTTTTTCCTTTTTTATGCTAGGTAACGAAAAACGGCCATTGTCATAATTTATATACTCCCTTCGTTTTATATTACTCATATTCACATTTCACAACACTTTGATTGACATATGTGTTAATGTATAATTTTAACTACTAATATTTGTTACTCACTTGCTCCATGTTGACTCTGCCCTCGCTCCAATATATTATTCGTAGTAAGAAGTTTAAAAAATTGATATAATAAAAATATGGAACATGTTATACATACTCATTAGGGCTACATATAAGCAAATACGTAATAGAAAATTGTGTAAAGTTAGGAAATTATGAAAATATAAACACTATTTACACGTGTTTTTGTCATGAATTCCTAATTTTATACGTACCATAGAGAGTGCCATAATAAGTGCTCTCACATAGAGAGTGCCATAATAAACGTATTGTGTGCCAAAAACTTATTTTTGGTACCGATATAATTTCATATTTCATATAAAGGTGTACCATAATAAACGGATTGTGTGCCAAAAACTGTGCTCTCACATAGAGTGTCATAATAAATTTATTGTGTGCCAAAATTATTTTCCTTTTAAAAAAAAAAAAAAAAAAAAAAAAAAAAAAAAAAAAAAAAAACATTTCCCTTTAGGAGGTCAATTGAACTTACTCTAAAAGTCTAAAGCCTATATGATTTTAAGAGAGGTTTCCAACTGGCGATAAATGCTCTCGTAAGCTACGCTAAGTTAATGCATAGACTTCAGTCTTCCAAAAGGTCAACTTATAATTAGCCTCTTCCCAATACCACTGAAAGTCTGAAACATATCCATTAAATCCCAATTACTGAGTACTTAAGTTTAGCATAATGATAATGATATATATAGCCCTTATGATTACCCATAAGTACTTTAACCCAAATTTTAAATACATACTCCGTACTCCTTAATCCTTATCATTGTACTCCTTACTCAATAGTCTATAACAAAATTACATGTCGATTTAATCCTTATCATTGTAGCTCTATGTACTACGTATCATTTCCTTCGGCTTACAATGCAATGAAAAATTAAATAAACTGAAGAAATTGATATAAAAACTGGCTTATTACGGAGTATGCTTTCTTACAACACTACGGAGTACTTCATTGAGGCTACAAATTATGGGTTATTAGGGCTACAAATCTAGAACGCAAAACAAAATATATATAGTTCGGCAGCTACATGTAAAAATACAATGTCACGCCTCTGAACATGTTTTTATAGAACACAAGATCAGCTCAAGTGCGTCCAACACCTAAGGCATCAAAAATAGTATCCCTCCTTTATTTCTCTAATGCATTGTCTTATTTTCCTGTTACATGCATCAGTTTTATTAAATATACTATCTAATCAGAGTTGCAACAACATACAACATAATTGAGATGCAGGGCAAACAGAACCATTAGCTCTGCATTTATTGGGCAATGCACAATGTAGGGAGTTTGAAGAAGACAGAGTGAATGTCTCTTGGTTCTGATTTGTAACTGGCCGGCATTGTGTGACTTAGCAACTCACGGCGATATGTCTTTACCAAATAGAGTAGCGATTCCTTTGGCTGGGTCAGTTTGTTTGACAAGGGACTCCCCAACCAAAACCTACAACGACAAACAATTATCTTTAAAACGGAAAACAACACATTAGATAACACTTTGTGTAGGATGTACAAAAGGATACAAGGGAGATATTCATTGAGCAACCTTGAGTTTGGCTTAATTACACAAAGGTTACAAGGAAAATATTCACCGACCTACCTTAAGTTTGGTGTGAAAACTATGTTTTTGTAGCTTTCGAAGAGGTGTGCCCAATGGGTCACAGATCTTTCCAACGACAGCCCCCCCCCCCTCCTCCTCCTCGGAAAAAGGTTCCAATCAACGGCACTTGTTTATAATTTTAAAGGGAGAATATATATTTTAACTGCTGTTATAGATTGGAAGGATCAGAAATCCTCTGAATTGCATACATGATATAGACCAAGCACGAAACCATGCTACTTAAACAAAAATATGCACCCAATATTTAGGATCATATCAGCATAGATGGCAACAAAATTTACAGAACTAACCGCTTTCACACCAGCCTCTTGAACATAATTAATATCAGCAGGTGTAAATAAGCCTGACTCTCCAACCACCTGAAATCAAGGGGTTTGGCATAAGAGAAAATACTGGGGGAACCGCAGAAACGATGGAGAAGAAGAAATTTAAAACAAGCAGCCACTAGTCACTCAGAGCAAACAAGAGAATCAAAATTAACACTTACTATGATATCTCTCTGACTGAGAATCTTTAGACGTCTTGCATCAAGAAGCTTCTTGGTGTTGCCAATGTCAACCTTAAATGTCTCTGGACAGGCGCAAGTTGTACAACTTGTTTAGAATGATAGAATATTCTATGCCCTTCACTAATAAGATGACAATCAAAAATATAAGTTAAAATGATAAGGAAAGTATTACCAAGGTCACGGTTGTTAATCCCGATAAGTTCGATTCCTTCAATTCCAAGCACACGATCCATTTCCATTTTGTCATGTACCTTAAAAGAAAAGGCATACACAAAGGGAATTCTTCATGTGTTAAAGCCAAAATAACTCTAATAAAAATTTACAGCAAAAATATGCCAACCAATCAAAAATCATCTGAACAAATGGTAATAACATGACTTTTTGTATAAATAACATACTCTAACTTCTCCCTATGATGGTGTTACTCAAACCTAAGGACAACGATTATCTTGGATTTTTGGCACATTTTGAAGCACAAAGGTGCCATGTCATATCATGGCATCCAAGCTTTAGAGACTAAGTATTTGGTTTATAATGCAAAGTGCAAACAGAATTACATGGGAGGAACCAAATAGTTATTACAGCTCATAACAGTTAACAGACTTGCAACAGCTGAAGCTAGAGCAGAATCATGGAAACAACAGTGATAGAGCAAAAAGGAACTTCGCAAACAAACCTCAACAAGAGCCGCCAACCCCAATTTCTTGCACAGATTCAAGAAGTATTTAATATCCAGATCAGGCAGAACTCCAGCGATCAAAAGAACAGCATCAGCTCCTTTGGTGCGAGCATAATATATTTGCCAAGCATCTACTATAAATTCTTTGCATAGAAGAGGGCACTGCAAGGCAAAAGTAAGTTTAATTTGATGAATGACTGCAAATCATGGACAAAAAACGCAGTGGACAATCGTATACCAACCTTTACACCAGCATTGCGTATAGCCTCCAAATTCTCAAAACATCCCTGCTCATAAAGTTAGAAGGAAATCAATGACTCAACTAAATAGCTATGAACAAAATGCAGAGATATAGAGCCACAAGAGTTCAACCTGAAAAAACTTTTCATCTGTCAGAACACTGAGGCATGCAGCACCACCTTTCTCATAGGCTTTAGCAACTTCTACCTATCGTAAAAGTTGATAGTTAATATATTGATTGTTGCAAGAAAAAACTTTAACATTCACCCACTTCTACCCTGGCCAATGAAAAGTGAATATGCAAGGAGAGAAATGAGGTCAATAGTTGGTTTGCAATCTCTGTGTTATCCAATTAAGATATTTAGCTAAACAAAGTCAAAGACAATAATCATCTGCGTAGTAAACTTACAGAAGCAGCCTATGTTTAGTTCTCAATACCAAAAGGTATTGCAATGTGACCAATCTGATTTAGCTCACTGTCATACTTAAAAATTCTTATCTGGTTGAAAACAAGCCTAGTCTTATAAACAAAGTTAACAAGCATACTGCAGAAAGAAAAAATCTTGAAATCTGAGGTCAAATTAACAGCTCGGAATAGAGCACATGAAATGGTTTTTTACCCAAGGAAAACAACCACTGCATGTCAGAAGATATGAAATCAAATCACTGTACAGAAATTATGCATCCTTACATCGAGGCTTAAATAACATCTAATAAGACACACTCTCAGGAAAAGATGAGGAAGCCCAGGAAAACACACAGCAACAAGAACGTCTAAAATCTCATACGAGATGTATCCCGATCTCTCTTTTTTCTTTTTTTCTTTTTTTTGTTTTGGTGAGGGTGGCATTGAAGGTAATATGAAACAAAATACAATAGAGAGAAAGAAGCATCCATACTGGATTGAAGTCCTCTCTTAAAATGCCTCTACTAGGTGAAGCCTTCTTAACTTCAGCAATCAAACCAGGCAATCCTGTCCGTTGGTAAGCTGCTCTTAAAGCGCCAATAAAATCTCTTGCTGGAGGAGCATCATCAATTGCCTTTTCCAAATCATCAAGAGGTCTTCTTTCCTTGAACTAATAAGAGCACAAGTGTGAGAGACCACTTAAATGATAACATTATTGACAGGAAGTAGCAGATTAGTATACCTGTGAAACCTCAACATCCTTGTACCATATAATCTCCTCCAAAATGTTACGAGGAGTGTTTGACATATCCTGTATTTGAACCTCAAATGGACCATCATAACCCGAAGGAGGAGCAATTGGTGGCCGTCTTCTAATAGTTATGCCCTGACTAGCAGCCATTTCCTCTTGTAAGATTCTAGCCTCCCACTCTTTGATTTTCAAATCACGCTCTTGAACATCACCAGCAGATGAAACTACCGAAGATACATACCCAGAACCAGACTACAGAGTAAACAAACAAATCAAGCTTTGAAAACCTTAAATGTCCTTACAAACTCTAGTTTTGATATGACTACTCTCCTACTAAGTACTAACTGATACAAAAGTCGAGTATAGGCGTATAGCATATAAAAACTCAAAAATCCCCCCTTCCAAAACACTTCCTATGTGGCCTATAAAATCACCAAACACCCACAACATGCAAAATAATAAAACCTATAATGAAAAGCAAATAAATAAAGGGATGTTGAGGTTCACAAAAAACCAAACCAATCATCCTCAATTTTAAACGACATTACTCGCATATTTTTGCAAGAGTTTCCCCTATATTAGAAAATTCCTCCCATACTTCCATGGTGGAAAACAAATCAATCATTCTCAATCCAACCCACATTACTCGCACTTCGGGCACCCAAATAACAACAACTGCAGAACAATCCAAATATCTGCTATTCTTGCAAGACTCCCCTATTTTGAGAAATTCCTAAATCCAATAGTTACTAATATCAGCTATTTTGAGAAATTCCTTAATCCAAATAACAACAACTGCAGAACAAACCAATCATCCTCAATCCAGCCTACATTACTCGGCCGCCTAGCACCGAATCAACTACAACTGCAAAACAATCTAACACTCAGCTAATCTAGCAATAGTTTCCCCTATTTTAGCATTTGAATAAATCATTTAATTGACATGATTCTCAAAATAAAATTAATAATGTAAACACCAAACTATAATTCTCCTATAACAAATTCATAAATATATACAAGTTGTATGAAATAAAACAAATTAAGGGGAAGAGAGAAAATTAAAAATTAAAAAAAATAGATACCTTTTGAGCTTGGACATGGAGGGCAGCATTGAATTTGTGATCAGCCATCGAAATACGAGGAATTGATCTTGAATTAAAGAAATTAGGCTTTAAATTGAAGGGTTTTAGGGATTGAAACGAAACCCTAGAATTTGGTACAAGTGATTGCCTCAATGATACCGAACCACAATCCATCGAAATGGAAAACCTGCAAAGATTAGCAGTTGAAGATGAACAATTAAAAGAGTAATTAGAATAAATTAGGGAATTTAAATTTGAATTTTGAAATAATTAGCTAAAATTAATATCTCAAATGCTAAAGAATTCGAACCTTGTATCAAATTATATAGGATTCAAATTATTCAACAAATTGTTGCAACTGTTAGCGGCAAACTAATTTAGGACAGGCTTAATAAAAACAACTGTAATAAAGGTTTTTTTAAAAAAATTCTTTTATTTTTCTTTGTTTATGTAATTGCAGGAAGAATTTGTGTATGTTAACCTTTTTTTTTTCAAAGTTGTTACTTGGAAGTCCATATATTCGTGCGCATGCACGACATAAAATCGGTTTTTACAACGTTATTGTACGAGAATCCTTCAAGATCAGCCCGATTAATATAAATGGGCTAAGCATTTTGAGAGTGGGATAACTATGAGCAGATTGGTCTCTAAAGTGCTCATACAGTCATACGGTCTTACTCCACAGATATATGTGGACTTATGAAGTAAAAAACTAGTTAATTTCCGAGTGATGGTTGATTTTTTAAACCAAGAAAGGGTGATTAAATATTTTTTTAAAAAAACTAAATGTTGTATAAAGTGGATTATCGTTGAAAAACGGTTAGTCTTAGGCTCTAAGGGTAACTTGAACAAAATTTATGGTAATTTTACATATTTATTGTATTTAGATGATCATTTTTATGCAAATTTTAAATTTAGTAGTATTTTTGTAGGCCATACATGTCATGATGATAAAAGTTACTGCAAAATACCACATATGAAATTTATGTGGCTTCCTTGTTCTATTCAGCTTAATTTCAGTTCAGGTCCTAATTTCCTTATCTCATAAAATATTCATTTCAATTCAGTTTAGTTCAGCTCAATTCACTAAATCAAAAGTCAAGTTATTATCTATGTCCAAAAACACCACGTTTTGATCACTTGTACTTTAAAAACAAAACTAAGGGCATGTTGTCATTGACTGAACTGAAATGAATATTTTATAAGAGAAGAAAATTAGGAGCTGAACTGAATTGAGCTGAGCTGAACTGAACTGATTTTCAATGTAAGAGAACAGACCCTAAGTAGACATATGATGGTATCACTCTTTCTATTAATATAATAATATCTGTTATCAACACAAGTTTTTCTTGACATAGTCGCTACTTATTTGATTAATTCAAATTTCAAATAACGATTAGAATAATTTGTTGGAACTAGGAACACAATGTGTCTAGCTAAGTTAAATTTCAATCCAAACTTAGATCATTCTTAACAAGCCAAATCCGACCTTGTTTTATAAGTTTCAAGTTCCAATAATACTACGTATTTGATCAAACCAAGAAGACCCATATTAGAATTTGGTTATAGTTATACAGCTATACTCTAGATTAGACCAAACATAATCAATCAATAACTTAATACGTAATGCTAAATTAAACACTGACATGACACGGGCCAAAAGACTAGTTATAGACGAAGACTGAAATAAAAGACCAAAACTGAATCAGGTAATTGGTCTTTAAAGCCAAAAGAAGCCCAACAACATTTGATCCAAATCAAACTTAATTTCAATGCCAAAACCCTAGCCGCCTCTTCTCTTTATATTCCTGACTCTTCTCAATTTGTTTCTTCATCTTCTTCATTTTCTGCAAATCGCATTTTATAATTTCATTTTCTCTCGATTTTCATTTATGATAATCAAATTCAAGTCAAATGATGATATTGGATTATCATCTCACGACGGTCGTCTGAAGGAAGAACTTTTGTGTTCCTCTTTTGATGCATTCAATCCTTGTTTTCTGATGGTTTTTTTTATTTTTTGGTTGATTATAACTTTATAATTTGATTGAGCATATTGATGATGAATTTATATATTAATCCGACAAATCCATGAATGGAATCAAACCTCCTACTCATACTGAATGCTCCTTTTTTTATTTCATTTTAATTTAAATTTTCGTCAGAATTTTTTCAAAAAAGAAAATGGCACTATGAGGATCAAATCGACTCGTTGGATGAGATCAATGGATCGTTGATATTAAACTTTTATTGAAAAGTCCTTTTCATTCTGAGTGCCTTTTTATTTAAAATTTCAGTTTTTTAGTTCATAAATTTTGTTTATTTTTAAGCAAAGAAAAAAAAATTTGCGGTCCGAGAGAAATGGAATGTGGGTCGGATAGTGTTGGTCTGAATTAAAAGAGGATCGGGTTGGACTAATTCTGTCAATTCCTGACCCGACCTGATTGGAAAAAACTTGAATCTGTCCATTAATTCGAATGACTCGAAATATACCTAATTTGATACATTGATCATAATTTGTAATGATCAAATAATTTGAACCATGCAAAAAAAACCAAACTTTGACCCGTTATCGCATATGAAACAATATTTGAACTTTTTAGTTGGTAACTACATACTCGTATACAATTACTAATATTGTAACAATAAATTTTATAGATTAAAATATTGTGATTAATTAAAAAAAACAAAATATAAACTTATGTATAATTACATAAATCTAAAATTATACTTGTAAACCCTCCTCACGAGAGGAATTTTTAATGTGTCCGAAGAAGATATCCAATTTCTAATACCACGGTGTATTGGTGTGTTGACCAGATACCTTTAACGGAGTTAATTACTAAAAGATTATCACCTTTAATTATAATATTTTTGATCTCATGTTCAAGAGTAAGAAGAATGCCTTTATGAAGAGTCATGACCTCTGTTATGAAAACCTTAGTGGTTCCGAGGTTGAAAGTGAGTCTTTCTATCCTCCTAACACTGTTACGTTGTTGTCTCTGATGACGATCCTTATTGTTGCTAAGTTAAGCAATAAACCATCAAAATTGAGTTTGTAGCTAAATTGTTACATCTAACATTCGACTTGTAACATTAAACGATTAAACTTATAACATTAGACGATTAAACTTAAACCAATCTTATTATCATGATGCAAAAGTTAAATTGCTACATTTAACAACAAATGGTTTAGCCAATAAAGTTGGTTTTGGGTGGAAAAAGAAAGGTATTTTGAAATACCTCTTATTATTTTAAATAATCACCACCACTTTTCACCACCACCACACACACCAGCATTTGAACCCCTTACCTGAGGCCCAACACTTGTCTACATCAACACTTTGATGCCACCAGGCTGCAGGGGTAGCCAGTGAAATTCTATGATTTTTTTATTATTTTTAAACCTTTTCTGTTGTAGTAGTACACTAGTACTAATATTTGGATCACAAGTTGGGCCTATATAAGAGTACAGCCCAAAAAAAAGTATTTTTCATTTAGAAATAAAGTACATACATGTAATTGATGTAAAGGTATGTCTCTACTACTCCGTATGAAGTAGAATGTTCTCATTCTGACAACTCTTTTGTGATTTATGATTCTTTTATTTATATTATACATAATTAGATTCTCCAAAGAATTAATGAAGTAGGATTAACTAATCCATGTACTAGGCATTTTCTACCTCATTATTGTATTTATCATGTGTTATTGTGTGCTTAATTTTAAATTATACACTTTTTGTTTATGTTATTTAGGTTATTTCTCTTGCAATCATATGAGAATGTAGGATGCATTTTTTTTTTCCTATTAAATTTCTTCTACTTTCCCATCCAATGATCCAAGGTCACATAACAATTTTGTAAAGGTTTTTATTTTGATAACATTCAAAAGTTATTTGAAATATCAACTTTTAAACTTTTGTTCATCTTATTATAGTGATTAAAGGAGTTAATATTTTCTCCATTAAATTTTGTGTTCAACGGATGTTTAAGAATACATATAATAATACATATATAGAGAGAGGAAAGTTCTATCAACTTGAGCTACCCTCACTCTCGGATGTTTAACGATATTAATGTATGTATATCATATCAAATAATTATTGGGTAACTTTTAATCAATTTTTGAGTAACATTAAGAGGTCGTTTGGTTGTACAAAAGAAATGGGGGAAATAGAAAATCATGGGAATTTAGATATTGAGGTTTTGTTTGGTTGACCACAAAACATAAAAATGTGGGAATTTCAAAATCATGGGAATTTTCAATTCTTACAAAATATGGGAATTAAATTACCAAGTACCCCCTTGGTAACTTGAAATTCCCATGATTTGCAAATTCCTCCATGAATAACTAACAACTTTTAACAATTCATGGGATTTCTAATGTGGGAAGTTAATTCCCGTAATTTGTCAATTCCTATGGGAAGTTATTTCCCTTGTCAACCAAACGACCCCTAAATCGAACAACTAACATTATAATGTAAATAGGACATGAGATAAGTTTTATGGTGATAATACAAATACCTTTTCATCATATTGTGATTGATTTTTTACTCATTTTAAAGGATTAACCTTATTGATAAACTATATAATGAGATAATTTCATGAGAAATGAGTAAATTAAATATCATAATAAGTAACAACTTATTATTATTATTATTTTATTAACAGTAAGATACTATCACAGAAATGGGGGAATGAGTATCGAACCCCAACCACTCGAGGGCATCCCTCAATCTCTTATGTCCTCTATATGTTCATTTCAATGTGGAAGTGAAAAGACTGAAAACATGGATAACCATGGGTTGACTACTTGAGCTACAAGCAAACTTAAATCTATACTAATTTTGCCAGTTGTATTGTACTAGTCAAATAAGCCAACCTTCCATATAAAACTATAAACATGCAATCTAGTGAATCTACATTACATTCCCAATCTAAAATCATTTGATTAAACAAAATAATTAGCAATTTTATAAAGAAAATCCCTCCTTAGATGCCAAATCTTTTGGGATTTACATAATTAAATTTTATGTTTTAAAGGTTAATCCAATTATAATATGTGTTAAACATACACTTATTAAGATTTGACTCTCATACCAAGAGATGCTGAAAACCTCTGTTCAATGAATCATACGGTATTGTACGAATGTGTTGGTACAACAAATCTTCGAATTAACCAATGCGAAATTAATTAGGATATAATAATTTGATTATTTATGATTGTTTGAGACTAAAAACGAAGAAGATTGTCTAATCTTTGGTCCTGATATGAAGCAAAGTAAACTACTAATTAATACAATTAAGATTCAAGACCATGCATGACATACTTTATGTATCATGTAGGCCTGACGATACGTAGGCTCACTTAAGGCTTGTTCTCATTTACTGAACTGAGCTGAACTGAGTTGAATTGAACTAAGTTAAACTGAATTGAAGTAAACTAAACTGAACTGAATTGTTTATGAGATAAGAAAATTAGGAACTGAACTGAACATAACTGAATTGAACAGAACCGAAATGAATTAAGCTAAAGAGAACAGGTTCTTAGTAAGGTTAACACTTCATATATAATTTCATATTGTTGATGTATGGGATTCAAATTTTGTTAATTGAGTGTACTTGAAGGTAGAGATCCTCTTATATCTTATTCCTAATACTTAGAGTTTGTCTTGTAATTTATAGATCAGAATGAATTAGGTTACATTGTGTAGGGGTTGAATTGAAGTTTGATTTATTAGATGCCTTCATTTCTTTTTAATTATCATTAGAAAAATAAATTGTAAATTGTTGTGACGGTAATTAAATCTACTCTATTACAATTTTTGTGAGTCAAATCTACTTTATTATAATAACTTGTGTAATTTTGACTTTTTTTACTCATAACTTTGTATAAATAATATATGAGTAGATTATCAAATGGATAGCTAGAAGCAAACTACACCACACAAGTGTCAAGTCATTTTCTTATGGTTTTATACTTTATACAAGGATGACAAAAGGGATTTGTCTATCACGAGGTAATCACGTGCTGACATGTCCTTAACAAATTGAGCAAATATGTCTTTTATTTTGTTTTTATAAGGTAATAAAAATTAACATTAGTAGTATAAGAAGGAAACATCTTTGGACCATAACTACCCCACTGTCTGCTAATACATATGCTTTTATCTTAATCTAATCTCTATTGTCTTCTTATTATTTCCATTGTCTCCTCCCTTTCTGCTCATCCACTACTTTTTATTTTATTTCTTAATTGATTTTTTTTCAATATATTATACATGCAATTTCATAATTATACTTCATTCCCACATATTAATTGTTTTTTTTTTCAATATTGTATTTTACATGCACTTTCATAATTACAATTCATTTCGACATAAAAAGATGGATTTATTAGCACTTATTTTTTATGCGGTTAAAATATAATAACCTTATTATAAGATTTATAATAAATATATAAAATGTTATCTCTCTTTATAATAATACTCACTTATACAATTATACACTTATACATACCCAAAAATGTCAATGATTAAAATTGTGTTTTATTGAATTAAATACCGTACAAAAGGCAATTGATTTAAGTAAGTCAAATTATAATTTTTTGAGAACGAAGGGAGTATTATTATTGACGAAATACTAGATTCCGTACATATGTATAAGTTCATAACATATAAAATATTAATATGTATAAGTTCATATCATATAAAATATTAATGTATTGCATCTTCTCGAATCATTAGGACTTGTCGTCAACAATGTATTATAATAAAATTATAACAAGACACATGCATGCATGGTTCTAGGAAATTATGATGCAAGTACAATCTTTTATCCTTTTTCGTACCATTATATAGATAATATATATCCACCTTTTAGATAATTATTCCTGCATACTTTTAAAGCTATTCTGATTGCATTAATGATTAAGTCGATTTAAATAATTAATCGTATTATTATATCGTTGAAAGATAGTTTTTAGTTCTTTACAATATGATTTGTAATTTAATGGATGTATAGTTTATTTACAAGCTTATATAAAATCACACCCCAAATCACAAAAGAATTCATTTAACTACTTTTAAATTCCCATGATAGATATTATATGTTATGGTTAATGTAGTGACCAGTTTGAACAGCGGAATCAAAATTAAATAACAACTATTATTTTTGTATGATTCATGCAATATACTGTCTATATATATCGGTCTTCATTGAAGAGGTAGAGGGCTATATGTACTTAAATAGCTCGATCATGTTGCAACAAATAGACTATGTACTGTGTATATAACTTAGCACTTGTTCTGATTTACTGGAATGAGTTGAGTTGAACTGAGCTGAGCTGAGCTGAACTGAATTGTTTATGAGAGAAGGAAATTAGGAACTGAATTAAACTAAATTAATTGGAGCTGAACTGAAATTAAGCTAAAGAGAACATGCTCTTAATCTTATAAAAGTACTCCATATTATTAAATACTAAACCTTGATTACGTACCTACTCTATAGTCTATTTTACATCTTAATTCAAATTACCTTATTATTATTTTTCGCGATGTGATATAATAATACTACTATATGCACTATGTAGGCCTTTTCTTCTCACAGTTCTTAATTAACTACAAATCGATCCTCCCCATAACTGAGGTCATTACACAAATTAAATTAAGAGGTACCTTGCATTGTATATTACTCGTACTAGTTTCTTTTAAAAAAACATATTAATTAAAAAAAAAAAAGAAAAAACAGACAATGGGAAATAAAAATTAAGAAGTAAATAGAGAAAATCGATGAAGAAGTCGCATCCCCTTTTACCCCAAAATTAAAAGATTAGTGAATTAATTACATCATGTACATGTAATAAGGAGGATGTAATTAGCCATGTCTAAATTATTGGGTTAAGCACGAGGTAAAAACATGTTTAGAGAATAGGGGGTTAAGGGTGTGTATTTCTAAGGCAAATTTCATAAAATAATCCTAAGTTTGATTTAATATGTTATATGTTTCTAGCCGTCGTTATATTATGCATGGGAATGAGAGAGAATCTGATTTTTGTTGTTTTAGTGAGTTACACTCCACTCTTCACTATTTGCATGCATACTTTTTTTGTGGGTTAAGTTTTTTAGCTGTCGTGTTGCCCTTGTTTCTAAACTCTCAAACAATAGGATCATTATATCGATTTTCGTTTATATCACTATATAAGGCTCTCTATATATCAAAATATACTTATTATTGTATGTTACTTACCATAATTTTTAATATTTAATTAAGGATCTATTCCGATTTAGTGAAAATAACTGAACTAATTGGAGTTGAATTGAACTGAAATAAATTATTTAGGAGAAAAGGAAATTAGAACCTAAACTAAGGGTCTGTTCTCATTAACTGAACTCAGCTGAATTGAATTGAACTGAACTGAACTGAACTAAACTGAACTGAACTGAGCTAAACTGAACCGAACTGAGCTGAACTGAACTGAATATTTTATAAGAGAAGGAAATTAGGAGCTGAGCTGAATTGAACTAAATTGAATTTCAATGTAAGAGAACAGACCCTAAATTGAACTGAACTTAAGTTAAGCTGAACAAAACATACATGCACTTAGTTTTGAATATATGATACATGAATGTGAAGCATATAATCGTCTATGATACCCCATGACTCATTTAGTCATGTAAACCTAATCCAATCCAAAAAGGCAATCACTTTCAAGAGATGTATAGTAATGGGATCAATATATTTAAAAATCTTTTGCAACATAATATAGTATCGTATGAGGTATGGTATGACTGTACTTGCACAAAGTTACGTATACAAACTACAATTATTTTTGCATGACGTTACAAATAATACCAGTAATTAAATTTTAAGAGGGAATCAAGCAAATGCAACGGTTTAATAGGTTAAAACAAATGGTCATCCTCTTTTTCCTTAGCCGCAAATACCCAACTTTTATTTAATTATTATTAAACAACTAATAAACCGTAGCATCTTTCATTTTATGCTCTTATATTGTCATTGATGACTTCTGCTTCTCCATGTCTTCTCCTCTAGATTGGTCTTGTCCATGCCACCACTATTACTATTTTAACTCTATATTATACTCCCTCCGTTTCAATTTATTAGTCCCATATACTATTTTGGGTGTTTAAAAAAGATATACCCATATTAAATGTATTCCACTTTTAACTTAGTTTTTATTTCCTATTTTATTCATATTAAATTCTGATTGGTTAGATTAATTGATTGTGAATTAATGACATGTCTCTAAGTAAAGAAATTACTCCCTTGATTTATGCAAATATGGCTAAAACTTTCCTAAAAAAATCAAAAAATTAAATAAGGCAAAACTATTTATGAATTGTTTTTTAATTTAATGTTAGATTCCAAATATTATCCTTTTCTTATTTTATGTGATTGATTTCATATGGGACTATCATATTGAAACGGAGGGAGTATTATAATATGATTAATATCATAATCTTAATTATTTTTAGGAATCTAAATTTCAATCATTGAGCATATGACATAATATTCCACTGCATTAACAACACTAATTAATTAACTTAGGATCATTATTATTATATTATAGACTATTTATAATTATAATTTCAAAACAAAAAAAATAATTATAATTTAGATTTTAAATATTTATTTAGCCGAGATTTTTGACTCTTTATTGGCAAGCATTAAGGTACCCTCCATTAATTTTAACCTCTAGTAAAAGGACATTGGTAGAGTAGTAGTCTAAGGCTAACCCTAAAAACTACTTGGTAATAAATTTGTATTCACTATTTATTCATGGATCACCCATATAATAAAGTTAGTAGGTCAATTTTGGACTCAAGCATAGCAAGGCTTTTGGGGACCAAGACCTAAGAAAAAAGTTTTGGATATGCCCATCCCATGATCCATATGCAAATATATATTTTATTCGTATGCATTTAATTAATTTGATAGGTTGAAATAGTTTGGTGGTTTGCCTTCATAAGGTAATGTTGGTACCTAGAACTAGTTACTATTCATTGAACCATCATTCTTAAACTAGAAACAAAAGGTGTGGACATAACAAGCATGTCTCATCTCGTAGCTCTTTGTATTTTATGCTAACATAATTAATAAATTGGCTATTGTATGTCCTATGCTATTATACTTGATACACACGTGAATAATGTATTATGTGTTAGTTTTGAGTAACCAAGATTAAATTTTTTCCTACATAAAATTTTCAATTAATCATACATACATTTGATTCTTCGAAACTTGATGAATTGTACATATGTATGCATTAAATTATTTTTGTCATCTTCTATGAAAATTAATATAGTTAAAACATATTTATGATCATTTCACCTTTAAGTCCTATGATTATGTAAGATTATAATTTACTTAGTACTTCATATATTAAATATTTTTGAAGTATAAAATTAGAGTAGATACAATTAAATTTTAGCTCTTCATATCCCCTATATATATATATGTGAGGGACTAAAGTACATGTTTTTACCACTCCTAGTGATGAGGGTAAAATTTTTTACTGGATGGTCCATTACACATTTACGATGGTCCGATGATGTTTTTCAATTTTTGCAAGTAAATTCAAAAAATAAGTAAAACAACTTGATAAGGAAATAACAAACCATCTTCTTCATGCAAACAATGTACCCTGTTTCTTCACTTTAGGTACTTCTCAACTCCTTCCCATTTCCCAACCCTAAATTAATATGACAAAAAGAAAAATATAATAAATTTTCCAGGTAAATAATAAAGGATTAAGAAGTTGTACTATACATATATTCCATACAACAAACTTATGACTTATGTAAACATGCCTAGTCAACCCTAAAGAAATAAGCCCTATTTGATCATTAACTGAAAACTGGTTAATATAAATGGGTGTATTAACTGGTTTAACAAATTATTTGCACTAACAATATTATGGGTGTATTACAGTAGTGCTCAAATAACTCTTGCAATAAGTTAGGTTTTAGCTAATTGATTTCCAACAATTTCTTTACATAGGCTATTCTCCCTAGGAATGTTTGCGGTACGCGTCGGTTTGTATTTTGTTCAAACCGCACCACAAAATACGGTTTGGTGCGTTGTGGTTTAAACCATATTTTATAAAAACTATAATAATTTTTTTTAGAACAAAACTTTTATTTTGAGATTATTAATTTATATTTCAAATATTATACTCTTTTTTCAACCTAATAGTCAAAGATTAGCTCATATTTTTTTATTTCTTTTATACTCTGTATATTTTTAATAAAATATAATATAAAAACCGCATCAAAGTACGGTTTGTCTAGATTTTTTAAATAAACCGCACCAAATCGCAATCCACGACTTATTATAAAAAAAAATGGCACCACATTTTTAAACCGCACCAAATGGCAAAATTGTGGTTTGGTGTACGTGGTCTAAGCCGTACACTGAACAATCCTAATTCTCCTTTATTCTCCAAACACCAAAAATAGTTGATTTTGTGATCAAAACCATCTAATTGCTCACCGCGTTGCAAACAAAATACAATCAATATGAAGGACATGTTCTCTTCAGTTGAATTTCAATTCAGTTCACTTCAATTTCTAATTTCCTTCTCTCATAAACAATTCAATTCAGCATGACTTATTTCAGTCCAATTAAGTTCAGCTCAGTTCAGTAAATCTGAACATGCTCGAATTATTCAATTATTACATATTTTCTCCATATAAATTTGTAAATTAAAACGTCCAACACACCTAATCTCTAAATATAGGGTTATGTGGGATTTTATTAGATTTATTTCGATAAATATATACTTTCATACTATCAACTTTTTATAATTTTTACCATTATATAATCTTCAACAGTACTTTTAAAAGTTGATATTAGTACTTTAAGTAATATACTATCTTCATTTCATATTATTTGCCACGATTTAATATAAAGTATCGTTGCAAATAATATGAAATGGAAGTAGTAATAATGTTAAAAGAACAACGGAAATATAAAAGATGTCAAGGTGAAATGAATCCCTAATATTAAAATCCGATGATAAAACTTGGTGCCACTAAAAGCTCATAAAATTCTCATGTGGCAGGGACAGAAAGACAGAGAGATAGAAAAAAAAGGAAGGAGAGGAGAGAAGGGGGGGTCTTTAAAATTAAGGGTAAGAGATTCCATTTTTAGGGGGTAGGGGCCCTAGGTCATTTGTCATTTGGACCCCTTTCTCTCTCCTCTTCTTCTATAAGTACCCTTCTTTTTCTTCTTTTCTCCAAAACTTCAAATCATACTTAAATCATAAACCCAACTACAAACATATTCATACTCTGTTTTCCTCTGTTTTATTCACTATACAAACACAATTATTATGGGTAATTCAAGAATGATGAAGGATTCTGAGAAAAGAATTTCAAGCAGAAAATTAGGAAGATTTTTGAGTGAACAAAGAGGAAGGCTTTATATTATCAGAAGATGTATTGTTATGCTCCTTTGTTCTCATGATTAATTCCTCTGTTTTCCTCTGTTTTTTCTTCTTTTTTTCTTAATTTTTAGGGAGTGATTCTTCTCTAATTTAGAATTTCCAATTGTATATATGGAAAGAGTGATTCTGCTACATTTTTAGGAAAGGTTGCTAAATTATCATTAGCTCCTTTGTCTCTTTTTTGTTCCTTGTAAATGATTGAATATCTCAGTAACAATGGCTAATTTCTCCTTTGGAACACTTCATTTCTCCACTATTTTATTATAAAGTCCACTATATATACATTCGAGTGTATCTAAAACTGTGCTCATATTACACTTCCACTTTTCCGCGATTTCATCTCTATACTCTTATACAGAATCTGTTATACATTTGGATATACCTAAAACTGTATGTGTTCATAACACTTTAGTTTTGCTACGTTTTAGCTTTAAACTCGTATACAAACTCTGTGTACCTATTAAAATGTATTGCTGAGTTGTACGTCAGACTGTCAAAGTTTGTGATTCAAGTTAGTTTGATTATTATTCCAAAAATTCATGGCAATCATAGCTAGAAAAAAAGAGTATCATTATGTAAATCTCGTGCTCACTGTTACAGTGATGAATTGATGATGGGTTCATTATGTGATTTATGTAATTCATGCTCGTGGTTTATAATCTTGGGATTGGCAAGCAGACAGGAAAACGTATTTTATACTGTATTTCTTATGTTTAAATTTTAAGTTTTGTCAAATGGAAAAAAAAAAATGGAAATTGCAATAAATGGTCCAATACTCCTATCCGTGGAGGAATTGATCTTCACGTTAAAGCCGTTAGAGGTTTTAAAGGTTTTAACGAATATATATGAGTCGGATTCACAATAATTATTAGCAAGATATATGAGTCGAAGTATTGGAGCTAATAAGGGCGTAGTATATTTATGATGTGTCGAATGATTCTTGAAAGTAATGGATATTGACCTTATTTTGCATGGTGATAACATGGCGTTATATCATAATCGTGTATTTGCTTGGTTGAGTGATTAAATGGGAAAGGGACTCACTTCGTTCCTAAAACGTGATATCATTTTTATTTTGAATCGTTCTAAGAGATTGCACAACTTTTCTATTTTGATTTGTCTCTCAAAGTTTGATCGATTTCCTTTAGTCAATTTAATTCTCATAATCTCTAATGACTTTATTTTTATACCCTACGGGTAGTAAAGAACAAAACTACCTACCAACTAAATAAAACTTTTAAGAACGTATATATGACTATACGAGAAGAAATAAGATAATGTCTAAATGAAGGTAGTACTTATAAGAAAGTTGTAATTGTTTGAATTTGACTCATTATATTTAGGGTCTGTTCACATTTACTGAGCTGAGAACTGAATAGAGATAAAATGAGTATTTTATGAGAGAAGAAAATTAGGAGCTGAACTAAACTGAATTGAACTGAAATTAAGCTGAAGTAAACATGCCCTTACGCATTAATAATATTTCTATAATAGTTGCAAGTTATATGATTTCATCAAGAAAACAACTCATGTTAAACTCTCATAGTCTCATATCTAGATATTTTTCTTTCTCATCTCAATATGACCCATGCCATAAATTATTTCTCAAAATAAAAAGGTTTAGTACTCCACTTATTTTGTTCGATACCTCAGTTTTTTTTGTCAGTATTGAAAAAAATGCACTTATACGAACTAAATACTAATGTTAAATTAGAGGAGAGAAAAAAAGATTACATTTCTAATTACTTTATTAGGTGTAAAACGTACGTAGTGCGTTACAAGTAGATTACATGTTTGTTAACTATATATGCTAAGTATATACCTTAAATAACATTTCTTTGTATATAATTAACCGATAATTAGTTTTGTAATCGACTATTATAGCTCAAATTAAAGATATAAATAGTGTGGATGATATAAGCTTCTCAATTATTGGGCACCGTCCTTGGTGAATTTTAGGATAAGTAGTCGTTTGGCTATTTATGGCTTTCTTGTAGTGTTGTCGTACATTAAACCTTACATAGTTGACTGATCACCTTAAAAAATAAAGTTTGGTATTTATTGGTTTTACAATGCTTTTTTTTATATCACGTATTAATATAAATAATATCACTCTTTGAAAAACAATGACCCCTAAAATCACTATAGTAATTATTCTTACCGATTAAAACTAATTCATGAATATTATTGTCTAATGAATTTCTTCGTTTTGATTAGCTTAAGAGTCGCGATCACATCAATCATGCATAATATCCTAATTCAATAATTAATTAACATGGCTAATACACCTTAATTAATAGAAGACAACTTATATTAATTTAAATGAGGAAATCGCGTAGCCTATCTGTGATTTGATTGGATAAATGAGTGAAGATGATTGCTTAGAATGGAGTATACATCATACATTAATTTGTACTTACGTAGTACTACGTAATATACTTCATGAATCATACTTGGTATTAAGAATGTCATTTGGAGTCTATGTGAAGCCAGTATTTACTTAATTGAAGAAGGAATACTCTAAATTACTTTAGCTAACATCACAATTAATTGTAGGGGTTACCGCTTACCAACTCCAAAAATTATTTATTGTTTGTTTTCATTATTTTTTGTGGGACTTAAATCTTTATAGACCTCTATAATTAAGGGTAGGTCTTTCCCAAATTATATGGGATACAACCCACTCACACGTGCACATTCGTTCTTTGCAACAAATAGCTTGACAATTATAGGTAAACCCACTCTGTTTGTTTACTGTTAGTTTTGCCCCCTCCATAACTTAAATGTTATGTGGAATTTTTTTCCAATTTCACATGGTTTGGCTTCTTTTGCTAAAGAAGGTCAATGTTTGAGTTATTATTTTGCAGAAAATTTATGTCAAAAAATATCGTGTATCACACTTTTTCCTTCTAATTTGTTTGGGCATGGAGGATCATGCATGATGATTCATATATGATCTTGTAAAGTTAGTTGTATCGATCAATATTTGAATAATTAAGTACAATCCTTAGGTAGCTCTTTATTTTGTAATGATGGAGTTCAAGTTATGCAATTATGCTTGTTGAATATAAGGTTTTTTTTTTTTTAAAAAAAAAAAAAAAAAAAAAAAAGGTTACATTTATCAAAAGTAAAGTTTATGTCATGCAAATCAATAAGTTGATTAGTTGAAATAGTAGAAATTGATTGATGAAAACAAGCCTTACAAAAACCCTAAGTTTTTAAGTAAATGCTAATCATCAATATCACTGCTGTTATAATTGATGTATGAGGAAACATAAAGATGCCCTAGATGTAGACATGACTTTAGATTCAACTTTTGAAAAGTAAAGTTAAGCAAACTAAACTTAAAATCATGTTTGGAAATGCCGCAATTATATTGATTTGAAGCTTTGGAATCCGATTTTTATCATCTTATTATACTTCATAAACTTACCATATACTATATTGTCAAACATAGTATGTTACTTTTAATTTTGCATAAATTAATACACGGTAAAAAAAATAAAAATATTAATACAATGAGACAAATTTAACGGTCATATCCCACTAGAAAATGCCAATTTTTCTAAATGTTAGAGGAAATTATGATCAACATTTACTTAGACCAATATATCTGATTAATTCAAATCAGAATTATGCCAAATTAAATTAGAATAAGGGCTTGTTCTCATACGTTTATTTTCAGTTTAGTTCAGTCCAGTTCAGTTTAGCTCGCTCAGCTCAGTTCAGTTCAGCTCCTAATTTCCTTCTCTTATAAAATATTCATTTCAGTTTAGTTTAGTTTAATTCAGTTCAGTCTACGAGAACAGGTCCCTAAGGCCTTGTTTGGCAAATGGTTGTTGGCGGTTGACTGGTTTACTTGGCTTGTTTGACCAGCTGGAATGTTTGGCAATTTGTAATGCTTTTTGAATTGGTTGTTTAAGTTGGTTGTTTATAAAAGTATTTGGTAAATTTAGTTGTTGGTTGTTTATTAAATAATTTGTGGGCCAACAAACTAACAACCTTTATTTCTATTTTGACTTAAAAACCAGCTTTTTCGCTAAATAAAAAGTTGATTACTAAACACTTTTTTGACTGTTTAATTACATAAAAAGTCTAAAAACCAAAAGCTAATCATAAAGGCGTTTACCAAACATGGCCTAAATGTTACTCCTAATCAATCATTCATTTATAAATGTTGAAAAAGTAGAAAAAGATCTTAGTTAAGTTAAATTGATTAATATTTTGATAAGCATAAAGCTAAGAGATCCAATAAGATAATTGATGTAACACACACAAAAAAACATGATGATAATGTCTCATACATTCTCACATGTAGAAGAAAGAAAGGAGGAAGAAGAAAAGAAGGACAACAACATACTTGTAATTGAATAATTGGTCCATCAAAATTAGATTATTATCTAGTAGTATAGCCTATAGTAGTGTGATTGAGTGAGTGGCGACAAAATAGTGACTAGTCAAATTAGATAGCGTTGTTGTCATGCCCACGTGCGCCTCCTTTCTTCTTTGGCCCCCTCTTTCTGCTAATGCTGCTTCAATCATCATTCTTTAAACTACACAACACCACATATTTTTATTTAGCTTAAAACCTAAAACTATCTCTTTTTTTTATATATATACTGTAAAAACAGTTCGGCCATTACTTGGACCACCATTTTTCCTGCTTCCATGTTATGAATTTATGATAATCATGTACATACTACATACACCATATACGCTATATATGATACTCCGTATTTTGTGCATTATATACAAAATTGTATAATTAAGGAGAAAGTGTCTTATCAGATCGCTATTTTATACTACATATTAGACAAACCTGCTTGTATTTAGTGAACAAGCTAAGACTCTTTTTGAGTGAATAGTGGAGAAATTAAAAAAGTAAAGAAATTCTCACCCCAAAGTGCATTAGTGGGATGGGATGATCTCACCACAACCTCCAAATTAAGCACTTTATGGGTAATTCAGATCAATTAGTCAAAATTTCGCTCTTTATGTTGAGAGGTATATCAAGATCGAAACCTAGTTAGTTATCCTAACTACATGTTTGTATTACTTTATGTTGAGAGGCATTAGCAGTGTCTGTATTAGTTAGTTATAATCAATAAATAAACTTGCGGGTTACTATATAGAGGTTTTAAAAAGTAAAGGCACATCATAGAATTTCCCTAAATTTTATTAGTATTATTAGTTTATAATATGCTCCCTGACTACAAGCATGAAGATTTACAATTTCCAAAAAAAGAAAAAAAAAAAAGGATCAATAATACGAAGTATTCCGTATTATTTAGGGGGTTTGGTTTGGTGAATGTATGGAATGCCATAAAGTTGCATATGAAATTAAATGCAATTGTACAGTAAAATACATGCATATATAAAGATGATGCATGCATAATATGATGCAAGTAGATTTGGGTGTGGGTGTATCATCCTAATCATTGATCCAAGAACCGACCATCCGGCCCGGCCCCTTGTTTTTATACGTCTCTTGATTCGTTTAGGGTTGAACTAATCATACGTTACTGTTTTTGCTCTTCATAAATTTCGACCAAACTACCAAACATGTTACATGCATGACATGGACTATATAATTGATATTCTACATTTGGATATCTATACGTCAATACATCATTGAGAAGATTGGAATCTAACCACCTAAAACTAATCTCTAAATTTGAATTAGTCTAAAGGTGAATCGGGTGAAAGTGGAACACTAAAAAAAAATAATAATAAAAAAAATTGTTATGCTCTGATTGTTTCAAGTTAGATTGAAATAGTTTAATTTGAGTTTTGCATTATTCACGTGTTTTGTTTTGTTTTGTTTTTTTTTTAAAATAGTGTATTACTCTTTAGATATTTTTTTATTACTATAAAATTTTCTTGAATAAAAAATTCACATATGGTTTCAAAAAAAATAAATAAAAAATTCACATATCAATTGTTCATGATTTCTATTTCAAAATATTTCGTAATAGATAATTAGTGATGTTAATGGTAAGAGTAGATGCATTTGGAGAGGAGCAAACTCGATCAGTTTTGTTTTGATTTTTTTTTTTTGACGGGCAGAATTAATTAATTTACTCACCGATTTTTTTTTTATTTTTTTCACTTCACAACATTGGAATATTACAAATTTTCAACTAATACACTCCCTCGTGAGTCTTGACCGTCTTTTGTTCTTATGCATCAAGAATTCAAGAACAAATTAATCGAGTATGTGTGAGCCCAAATCACCTAAACTTGGGCCTCTTCTTCTCCTAGACAATGTTTCAAATACGTATGTATAAGCCCAAAAACAGCACAGCTAGTCACTAGTTGGCTTGTTTTTTGAGCCCAAGTGCAAGTTTCCAATTTTGCAAAGCTGCTAGGCCATTCAATGTTTTATGCTTGAAAGTTGAAACCATGAAACTCACTAGGTATAGAGGAATAATTAATGAAGATTTGCAATTGCATCAAGTTGATTATTAGCTTCTCCTAATTTATTTTAAAATATTTGGTAACTATAAATATAAAAAAATAAAATATATTATTATTGTGTTTTGCATAGATACTTCACAATAGAAATTGGTATCACAACGTGTATATGATTTTCAAGGATTGAAGTAAATGTCTCAGTTGCATGTATTATATGAGCCCCATTTTGTTGGAACGATCCTTAACATGTACGAATTAATCTATATTCTACCACTTTTAAACAATTAATAGATAAGTATGGATTGATGTAATAATATCAACAAATCATGAGCTCGTAGAATGTAAAGCCGCAATTTTTGCTGTTCGTTTGGCAAGGTAGCATGGTTTCAAGAATATAATTCTTGAATCCGATAGCAGCACAATTATCACCAGGTTCACGAAAGCTTCCACCTATCTCTCAGATTTGGACTCTTTACTTGATGATGTATTAGATATTTGCACTTTTTTTGATTCAATTTCATGGTCTCATGTTAAGCAGGAAGGGTATTTTGTTGCACACCACCTAACTCGTATAATCCCTTACGGTGTAGATCAACTATGGTTAAATTGTTGTCTTAGTGATATAACCACTTATGAAATTGCTTCCCCTGTTTTTTCTCCAAAAAAAAAAAAGAAAAAAAAAATCACAATAGATAATTGAATGAAAATTATATTCCCTTCACAAGTTTTCGTTTTGTTAATATCCTAGAGCCAAAAAAAAAAAAAAAAAAAAAAAAAATCCTAGTGCAAGCGCAATAATATCTAATCTTTGACTGAACTGACCACGCTATCTCACTTTTCGATTCGTCTTCTTCCCCAATTCTCTATGCAAATCAAACTTCATCTTCCTCAAAACCCTAACCCTAATTTCCGATCATCCCCAAAATTTTCTCTTTCTTCAACATGGGAAACACTGAGAAGTTGATGAACCAGATCATGGAGCTCAAATTCACCTCCAAATCACTCCAACGCCAAGCTCGAAAGTGCGAGAAAGACGAGAAATCCGAGAAACTCAAAGTTAAGAAAGCAATCGAGAAAGGTAACCTGGATGGAGCACGAATTTACGCCGAAAACGCCATTCGTAAGCGCACAGAACAGATGAACTACCTTCGATTATCGTCTCGCCTTGACGCCGTTGTTGCTCGCCTTGATACTCAGGCGAAGATGCAGATGATTGGGAAGAACATGGGATCGATTGTGAAATCTCTTGAATCGTCTTTGAATACGGGTAATTTGCAGAAGATGTCGGAAACAATGGACCAATTTGAGAAGCAATTTGTGAATATGGAGGTTCAGGCTGAGTTTATGGAGAGTTCTATGGCTGGGAGTACTTCGCTTTCGACACCCGAAACCGAGGTTAATAGTTTGATGCAGCAGGTGGCGGATGATTATGGTCTTGAGGTTTCTGTGGGGTTGCCTCAGGCTGCTGGACATGCTATTGCTGATCCTAAGGCGTCGGAGAAGGTCGATGAGGATGATCTTACAAGGAGGCTTGCTGAGCTTAAGGCTAGAGGCTGATGTGTGAGGTAAAACTTTAAGGTTTTACTTATAATGTTGTATAGTTTGACTGATGAGCTACCCTTTGTGATGTTATAAATTGTGAAACTTGAGATTTTCGATTCGGATAATTGTTGAATTCGCTGTGGGTGGCTTAATTATGTATTATATATGGAGTATTGTATTTATCTACTGGAATTCGGGTGTTTGCTCGATTATGTGTGACTTTGATCACCAATGTATGTTTTGTTATGTGACTGATTCCTATGTTTATATGCTGTTACGATGGTAAACGTAAACCTTTTTGCTCTTATTTGTGTGGAGGTGTATATGTGTGGCAGTTGTTGTTTGAAGAGGGTGATGATTAGGTAAGGTGAAATGTTAGTGTTTTGCATTGTTTCAGTGTAGTGTATGAGAAAGAATTTTAGATAATTACATATGAAGTAGAGGATAGTGCAGCGATTATGATTTTAGTTTGAGTTTAATTTTCTTATGTAAGTTTACGTCTATTGGTTTATCTAGTGCAGATTAGTCTTATACAGTTATACTATTTGGGTTCTCTTTGGAACAAAACAGTTGACAATGGGCATTTTTATGGTTACACAGGATTGAAAATGCTACTTACAGTGCGTTTATTAAATTATAGCTGTTGGCCAGATATAGTTGTCTTGAGTGGTCATATATAGTATTATCTTTTCTGTGGTTTATATTACTTGGTCTTTTTCTCAAGAAAATCCAGACCCAAGGGAGGGGAATAAGGATTTGACATTTTTGACCCCATAATTCCTGAAAGTTGATGAGTGGTTTCAACTAATCCATTCTGTCTCCTTGTGCAAATGATCGTACTAGTTACACTTTCAGGTGGTTGTAGGGGTGTTGGTTTTGTTTATTGACTTTTATTCCTTAGCTACGACCGTATATAGCCTTATTGGTTGTCATAGTGTTAGGTGAAGTATACCCTTCAGATATGTAGTTGAATTAAATTTATATGGATTGGAATGATGTGCATTGATTTCATCAATCTCTTTTATTATCTTTTAGATACTAAAGTTTATTCTTGTGTTGAGTTGCAAACTCAATGACATGTTGGACTAAATCATTAAATGCTATAGTGCTTTGGTCTGCAAATGGTATTTATAGAGAGCATCTAATTCTATCTAAATTAGCATCAAGAAGCTTTAAGGAAGCTAAATTCTTGTGATATTGGGAGTTGAAGCTTGTAACCTGTAAATTTGTAAGATTGTATATTGAATGAATTGTTTGAGTAGAGGTTCTTGATGGATAGTCATTGACTTCATAATCTGAGTTCTATTAGGATTTTCTTTCCTTCCTAAAGGGTAGATGTAAAGACAATTTTAAAAATCACACTGGTGATTTTTAAGATGTTTTTAGGAATATTTTTAAAACTCTTTTGGTAATTTCTTCTCCTTAAAATCTTTATTTTTTTTTGGTGGATGGGGAAGTGGATGGAAGCATGAGAATGCATGGGTAGGTGATCATTAAGTTCCCATTTTGGTGTTGATTTTGGACTTTGTGTTTAATTGTCTATAGGAGATTGTTGATCGCACCTGATCTTGTGGTATAGTGCTTGCTAGATATGGATGGAGATCATTATGCTTTCTTGATTTTTTTTTAAAAACAATTTTATTTTCTCAGTGCTTTGTCTATGTTAATCGGACCCGGGTATCCATGTTTCTCTAAGTGTCTGACTCGGTTATTTTGTGAAATTTTTCCATGATTTTGAACTAAATGAAGTGTTTAAGTGTCCTACCCATGTCCGAGTCAAAGGTCCGACACGGGTACTTGAGGTGAGATAAAGAGTCCGAGTAACATAGTGATTTATGGTGAATTAATATATGACACTGTGACAACATCACTTAGTAGTGAACCCATCATGATTTATTGCCTTTTGGGTTAAAAATACTTCTTCAGGTACTAGGATATACCGTAGTTGAATTTGGAGATATAAAGGTTAGCTATCAAGAGGTAAGGGCCAAGGAGGCAGAGATTCTAACAATTGCACACTGTATATGTAACAACATAATGAGGGGTGCTAACATGGTGATTAGGATCTGTATGTTCAAGGAGGTGGTAATATTGGTATTATCAGAATGTGGTCAGATTTTAAATTGCTATACAAAACAAGTTTGTCCTGAGATTAAAGTTTCTCTTAGGTGGATATATGAGAGGAATATGGACACATTTCTTACTTGTCTATTTGTTGACACTCTACAGAGAAAATAATCTATGCAAGTATTTATGTTATTGGACCCAGAATGCCCAATAGTATGTATCTTGTAGCTTATATAACTGGAAAGCTATAATTTGTTGATGAAATTGGTGATATTTTATGAAATATTCTATCTTTTTGGGTAAAAACAAAGGAGGTGTTTTGGTCTTGGGGACTGACGAATGGCTCTAAAATCTTATTAAATTATCTTCTTTTTTGTTAGTCTTTTGTCTTTGGGTTCTGGAATTTAAAATCAATCTGGTTGTAGTGATTTATACCTTGTTTTTTTTTAATAGGTGTTCATGTTGCCTAAAAATGGACGTAAAAGTTTAGCTTGTCGCAAATTAATGGTGTTCTTGGTTAACAAGAAACCTATTGATTTTTTTGAGGATTTAGTTTTCACTCATCAAGGTGTCAATTTCCAATTTTGAGGTTATTGTACAACTGGAGTCATCTTATAGTTTGGGTGGTCCTTGACTTATTTTTAGATTAATTGGTGGAAAAGATTTTTGAATAGTGGATCATTTTTATTTTCTTTCTTTTTTTCCCTCCTATGTGTGTGTGTGTGTGTTTGTGTGGTGGTGGTGGTTAGTTGGGAAGGAGAATTTAGGTGATCAATAATTAATTTTAAGCTTTTCAATCCCTTTTTTTAGGAGTCTGACATTAGGGGATTTATCACCTTTTATGGCACATTCACTTAAATTTCCCCGAAGTTTTCCCGAATTATTTTCTTCTTGATTGATTGATGCCTGTTACTCAAGATGGTCTTCTAGTAGACTGTAGTCTCTATGATTAGTGTATTTCATCCTACATTCTTAATGTTGGAGTCTTGGAGATCACGTGGATCATCTGAGTTCCATCATATATTGTAGGGGAAATATGAGGGATGGTGCTTGGTAGTGTAGTTGTAGTGTGTTAAGAGTGTAATTGGGACGCTTTTTGTTTGGAGGGATGATAAATCTGGTGATATTAATATTTAAAGATTGTGACTTTAGGACAACTAAGGAATTGGAAAAAATGTTGAGGTTTTGTAAAGATTTGTACATGGAAGAAGAAGTAATCTTGAGATGGGGGTGAATTGAAATATACAGCATTAGGCTTTGGTGGATTATTTACGGTGTTTGAATGTTTTGAATGAGTTTAAATGATGTTGACAGGTAGAAGAACAGTAGACAGCGCAGGAAAGTTAAGTGTGAATTTACAGAGCTCAGGTTGGATCCATTTTATTATTACCCTGTAAATTGTGTTTTGATAGATACGTAAACCGTCAAAATCTTACATCACCAACTTTCAACTACGATAAAGGCAAGAAAAGTGTGTTGATAATGCCAGAAAGTAGAATAAAAAAGGAACGAAAGGCCACTGCATCATAAGTCCAAAGCGCAATGTCAATAACCGAGTTCAAACCTCAAGAAGGCCATAATAATTAATGTTGGTGACCGTGAGTTGATATCATAGTGATATATATCTGGCATTTCTTTTCCTGCCAATGTACTTACTTGCGAGAAGATACTGTATGTGATACGAAAAAGGGAGTTTCTTGTGGTATCTAGTTCATGCAATAATGTGGCATGATTAGGTTGAAATTTGTAGGAGAACAGAGCGAAGCTGTTTTTACTATAAAAAAAGAAGTGGACAACTTTCAACAGTTACAAGGTTGAGGCCTTCAATGGAAATTCGTAAATCCCATCAATGATGAGTAATTAGTTGCCTGAAAATTTCTAGTTCTTTGATTTAGGTGTGAAATTTTGCAAATACCAAGTTACCTTTTACCGGTTACGTTGGGAAAAATATTAGGACTTATTACGCCAGTTCTAAGCTTTATATGATAGATTAGCTTCCATGGCAGAGGATTTTTTGTTTCGATTATTATAGCATTCCCAACAATGAGCAAAAAAAAACTCATGAGCAAAACTTTGGGTGAAATTAAAACAAAAACGACTTACATCAATGAGCAAAAGTAAAAATGCTCATGAGCAAAATGAAAATTGCTCATAGGATGAGCATTTTTTAAGATGATTAGTAATTATGTGGAATCCACAATGCAAGTAAGAAAAAGAATTAAAAATAATATAGTAGAGAGAAATATAAGAGGGTATTAGTAAAAGTAAGAGAGAAGATGTACTAGAGAGAGAATGGGGAAGAATTTTTTTTAGATCATTGGTGGGATAAAAATATGATCGCAAAAATGCTCATGGGTTGGAAAAGAGAGAAAGTGGGTAGAGAGAATGAGGAATCCAATTTTTGCTCATTGTTGGGAATGCTCTTAGGGGTAAGATTCTTCAACTAGCTCACCAGTTTTCATTGCTAATAAGTAGTTAAATGTTGTGAAGCAGAGCTGTTTAAGAAGGCAGTTGTTGATTTATTATTATTATTTTTTTTTTTAAAATGACGTCTTAGAAAAAGTTGCTTTGTTTCATATCAATGTGATGATAGCTGTAGTGGGTTTTTTATTTTTAAGGTTGGTATGCTTAGTGAGTTAGTGTATACGTTTTAAGGTCAATTTTTGAGTTGCTTTAATGGTCTATGGATTCTGCTTATTGAGAGTTTGAGACCATTCTTCTTCTTTCATACAATAGGCTGTCTTTAATCTGCCTTGTGAGGTTGGTATAATGCTCTCTGGCTCCCTGCTCATTATTAAACTCTAGTTTAACCTTTAACCTTTAACCTTTAACCTTTTGGGATATCCATATCTTTAAGCATTTATTTATGAAGGTTCTCAATAGGTTGAAATAGTCAAGGAAGCCTTTTCAAGGATAATAATATTACTTAATTCTGCTCTGCAATCCCATAGAGTTCTTCTTCCCTTTACGGTATGAAGTGGAGGGTTCAAGAAGATTAGAAAAATAAAGAGAATATTGGTCATATAGGATTTCAAGTGAGGTTAAGGTTTGCAAGCTTAAGGAGGAATATTTTCTGGGTCATGGTTTTATAGGTGACAATGCAAAGTAACATTTTTATAGGATTGGATTCAAGAAGGAAGGCTGGAAGGGGGTGGGGGTAACCTTTGATTTTGTTGTTCAGGCTATAAATGTGTCAAACCATGGAAATTTCTGTATATCATACCATCTCATTGTTTATACAATTATACCCATTTAGGTATTGGGAGCAGCTGTCAGACACAGGGAGTTAGCATATATTTATTTATTTATTTATTTTCCATTTTTGTTTTCCGTTCAACTCAAATTTGTTGTCTACAGTACCCTGGCTTTATTATTCTTTTGATGATGCAGTTTGTTTTATCCTACCTTGAGGTTCATGTTGGAGAGGCTTGGAGGATTAGGAGTAGAGAGATTTTTGGTCAGTTTGATTTAGGGACCTTGCTTTGGGGTTGTGTGCAATCTGTGGAGTAAATTTTTTACATTTGGATTTGACACTACTAAAATGATGATGGGATATTCTTATATGTTATTGAGGCTATATTTACGGATTTAGTTATTGAGAGGATTCTGACTAAGAATTTTAGCATTTGTTGAGTAAATTCTGCAGTTTCGTTGTCTTCCTTTTGTCTAGTGTCTCTTTTATTCTTTTGATGGGGAGGATATTGTTGTATTTTTGCTTTGAGATGCACAGGATGAACTCACCGATAGTTGTATATTAGTTTAGATAACTCAGTTTTTTTGGACTGGAGATGTACTTATCTTATAATGATGTTTTGTATGAATTTTGGAAGATAAATTTCTTCTTGTTCATCTTGGAAGTCTTCTCTCAGGTTTTTACTACTAATCCTTCATATCGTAATGACAAAAATCTCTAGAACTTTATTTCAAGGCTTGTTATAATGTTATCCTTGTCTGCTTTGTAAAGTTAAGTTGCACAAGATTAGATATCTCCTTGTATTGGGAATGTTTTTAACGGGAGTGTGGGTCATGAAGAAGATGGTATGCCTGGAATTATGGACAGTTGTTATGTACAATCTGTAACGTACTTGGTTGTGTGGCTCAGGAAGTAGATAATATACTATTCAGGTTGGTAGCAACTCAAAATCAAGGGTATAATCCATTCTAAAACTAGCAGTAAATCATTGTCATTACAGCTGTGGCAGAGGGGTGAAGTCCTTTTTAGCAGGTCTTAATTCTATTTGCTGATCTCACTGATTTCCTTTTTTGTTAGAAATTTAATCCAACAGGTCAGATTATGAGTGTTGAGTTTGTATGTATCTGAGTCGCCAAAGTCTTTTATGGTATTGGTCAATTACTTTAGCTATAGAAGAGCAATGCTCTTGTGAATAGGACTATCTAGGAGAAACAATGGTCTTGTCAAAATAGCGAAGTCACTGAGAAATTGTCTTACTGGTCAATTACTTTTTGAGATTATTCACTCCGTCCAAGCTGTATTTTATATTTAAGCCATATACTTCTGTGAAGTACACAAACTTCATCAGCAGCCTCATGGCCAACAGCACAAAGCTATAGATTATAGCTGTACCTAATTATATAGCCTCTGTTTGATCTTTTTGACGCCGCGACTCTTGTGACATAATGTTTACTTGTCTTTCAACTTCAAATAAAGTGGCTCCTATAATTTATATAAGGAGTCTTTGAAGAGTTAGTGAGAAGGCCTTTTTGTGTGTGTGTACAAATTCAGGGATCCTTGGTAGCTTTTGCTTATCTGCAATTGCTGATTTGTTTTGAGGCTGCTGTATCCTGCAATTGCTGTGATGTTTTTGTTGTACCCCTCCATTGGCGAGTGCATGTTTTTTGGGTTTGATTGAATTGAATTAATTATATATTTGTTGCACTTGGGTATTTTATGATGAATTCCTTGGACAAATAGTGCATGTTGAAATCTAAAAGAAGTAGAGCTTCCATATAGACATTGTGTAGCCATGCTTTAGTGGCTCTTTTTTGTTAATGTAGAGAGGCCACAAAACAATGGGCTAAAATCATGTAAATAAGATTTGATAGATCCCCATGTTTTGGGTACCACAGACCTTTAATACTTAAATTAGTTAAGGTTGTTGATTTCCATCCATAATATTTAATTAGTTATGGTTAATTATATACAAAAACTTCATTCATTAGATGAAAGGCTAATGATCAATCAAGATATATAGTAGATGAAATGGTAAATGCCTAATATTTAAGATCAAGTTGGTTTATGATCATAATATATGAGGTAATTGTAATGCTAAGAGTGCTAACATTATAGTATTATACTGTACATGTGGTAACTAACTCTTACTACAAACAATTCAAGAAATAATTTTAATGGGAGAATGTGACTTGAAATGCTCAAAATTATTGCTTGCACAAAATCTTGAGCGGAAGTGCATAGCATTGAACAAGATTTCAAAAGAGTTTTATTGAACACTAAGGTGTTTGGTGAAGGGCTTTTTGAGTCTTGATTGTAATTAAGCTCTTTTGCAATAAGTTTATATATATTCAAAACTTATTAATAAGAGTGAGAGATAGCTCAAGTGATTAGAGCTTGAGATTGATTATCATCTCCACCCTTGTGGCCCTCTAAACAACAACAACAACAACCCAAAAAAAAAAAAAAACTAAAAACTTATTGAAAGGACATACATATATATGATATATCCAATGTTTTAATCCAATTATGTGTGATAGTGTCATACCATGAGACTTATTACTATTTTGATGACATATTGTGCTTTTTATGTATGTTGAATATATGAGTTTAGGGGTGCTTATTGGGAGGTTTAGGGTAATGGAAAGTTTAAGGAAAAAAAAAGAGGTTCTCTAACAGTGTGTTGGATAAAGAAAGGGTCGAAGGAAAGAGGAAGGGGAGAATAATAAGTTTTTTTTTTTTTCCAAATCTCTCAATTGTTGAAGAGATCAATTTCTTACAATTTAATCCCTCGATGCCTCCCCTTTTCAAATCCACTCTTTCCACATTTGTTATCAAAATTAAAATATGATCTATACTTCAATCCAAACAAAGTGTAAAGAGTATGTTCGATTGACAAAGGAATGAGATAGGTTTGAATCTAATAAGCTAATTAAGAAAAACAAAATTGTAGGATTTTTTATTTTTTATTTACAGGTTTGTGCATGTAATGGTGAAATGATTATGTTATCACTTAGGGTCTGTTCTAATTTATTGAACTGATTGGAGCTGAAGAACGGTGTTGTTTATGAAAGAAGGAAATTAAGAACTGAACTGAATAATTGGAGCTGAATTGAATTTAAGCTCAAGAGAGCAGACCCTTAGACTTTGTCAAATTTTCTCCTTTACCAAAGATTCCCTCCCCCCAATATATTATTTCAATATCCTTAGTTGATTGGTCACATTACCTACTAAAGTATGTAGCAAATACCTAACATTGATACATCAAATACTTTTACACTAGTAGCTAGCTAGTCAAACTAACTAATATAATCATGTGTATAAGGTCCTATGCTATTCTCATTTTTTTCACTCAATTATTTCTGATTTATTTCAGATTTTATAAGTTCATATAATTTCAAGCTAAGTGAGATAATAAGTTTAGGACAAATAAGTTATGATAATTAAGGGTTACTCAAGTTTAAATTACAACTAAACAAGCTTTAACAAGGTCTAATAATCTCAATTAAAATTCGAATAGGATAAGATAAGATAAGTTCAGATGTAAATGAATATCAGGTTAATAAAACGCAACCTAAATAAACAAACTACTTTATGCACAACTAGCCTCTAATTACCAAACATAACCTTTGACTTTGTTAGTAAAATATTTTAATTCTCAAAAGTCTTTGTTTCAACAATTTGGCTCAAGTGTTTCTTTTATTTAAAAAACCATATAAATTCAATTTACTGCCTCATGGAAATTACTCCATAGCAAACTACACACAGGTGATACAGAACAACTTAATAAAATTCCAAGAATCAAAGCAAGTTACTAGTTATTACAAAGGCATTACACACTTTAATTGAGTGAAATATTAATTGGTATATGAATTTAGCACTAGGAGGTTCCAAGTGACACATAATAATAATTTATGACTTTGGCATACTAATGTCGTATTTTTCTTTGTTCTTCCTACTTAAACTTTTGTAGTCAAACTTTAGAAATTTGTATATTTTAAGATTTTATTTATCTCAAAAAATAAATTTATCAAGATAAGTTATTACCTTCATAAATCACTAAGGAAGTATGATAAAAGGGTAAAAATTTGTTTCGGGATATGGAGTGAAATGTGAAAAAAATATTTAATTTATGAGCATAACTTCAAAATGAAGTATGATTTCACATAATTAAGCTAATCTAAGCAACCAAACATCTAGGAATTAAACAACAAGTTAATTAGTTTGAGTACAAATAAACTACATTATTGATTTTTTTTTTTGTAAGAACTTATTGTCTTTAAATTAATAAATCTTTAAGTGCTAAATTCTCTAATTTTTACAGAAAGATAAATGCAACAGCACATAAAAATACTTTATAATACCTAAAGAATTTGAAGCTTGAAGAAAACACCAAATTGAAACTTAATAATACTCCAAAAGTATATAAAGCTAAAATTAACAGTAAAATCACTATACATTAAATTTACAGTATAAATCCCAAAGCATATAATATATAATATAATATAAATATTAAATGCATGGAATATATGATAAAAACTTCAAACGTACCATGATTTTTCCTCTGTAGCAAAACTGTAAAGCCATTTATTTACAGAGAAAATTGAGAGAAAAATACCTGGATTTTTTGTGAAATTAAAGAAGGTGAAAGCAAGTGTTATTATTGCAAAATAAATTTATATAAACAGATGATGAAATATTTTAATTTTTAAAGCTAGTAGGTAGTACTCGTAGTACTAGGAGTATGGTGAATTGTACGAAAGTTGATATGTGAGGCAAAATCTATTCAAAATCTAATTTTTTATTTCTGAACAAACGGCCGAGATTCAATATATTATTAAAAAATTAAATCTATTGGTGTAGAATGTCAGCTAGTCCAATACTAAACTCACAAATTGTGTGAATATTGACTACGTCGATTCTTTTAAGGGGACAAAAAATATATTTTTGAAATTTTTGGATTTAAAATTTTACCAAATCAAACCATTTACACCGACTTGAGGACAAATTTCTACTGTAATTTTTTAAAAGGTATGGTAACGATAATAGAATTTGTTATATATATTCGAATGTACAGTATATCCAACTAACTTAATGTTAATTTTTTTGCTTTTTATTTGATGATAAATTGAAAAACAATCATCAGATCAAAATGAAAATAAATACTCATAGGTGTATGATACACCTTGATGTATATAACAATCTCTTGAACAAAAATGTTACATGTAATTCTAGGAGTCAGTTTTGTTTGGATTTAGCTTTGCTTTATTTGAATCTGTTTTCAATGTAGCAATGTTGTTGCCTTGTTGGTAACTTAAACTTGTTTTGTTTCAACATTTTGAATAAAAATCTATCTTGTTCAATAAGTCAAACTGTTAATAAAATAGATATTTGTTTGTTTGTTTTTTTTTGGGAGCTCAAGTAAATTATATGATCTGACCCGTCTGTCAACATATATATGTGATTCAACCTATCTAATTCTAGAAAACAAATACCTAATATGGTTTCCTCTAAATTCAATGATTTCGGATTAGATGTGAATTATGTTCGAGACAAATTCAAACGACCTTTAACCAGAATAAAAATATTTTTCCATACAAAAGGAAATAATTACGATTTTATGACAAATAGTAACTAAAGTTTACTTAAAATAAGACTTGTAATTATCATTTTAAATTTTTTTGAGGGTTCAAAATATTTGGAAATAAACCCAAATATATATAATATCCAAGAAATTGGATTTTTATTCCGATTTTTTCTAAACATAATCATATATGGATTATTCCAAATGAATAACTAATCTTTACAAATTGATCAGATTGGCTAGCCTTAATAAACTGAAATAACAAACAAAAGAAGAAAAAAACAACAACTATATGGCTCTAGAATCTTGTCATTATTGGTTAGTAGGTCCAATAGATATGCTATGTCAAACTATGATTAGGATGGCAATTAAGTACGATTCGATCCGAAGAAAAAAAAATCCAATTCGAATACGTTTAGAGTTAGTCTGAATCCGAATAGGAGGCGGCAAATCAGACTTGAACCCTACGCAAAGTCCGAATGAGTCCAAGTTTGAGTCCGAGAGTATGAGCATATGCCTTATAACTTGAGACAATTGGTTGTTTGTTTTGTAGCAAAATTTTGTTATGTAACTCAGTTCATAGTTTAAATATGTTATGTTTAGACTTTACTCCATGTGACAATACAATCAATTATAGGTGTATCAAATATTAAAAAAAAATGTTTGGATTATTTGGAGGGCCGAATAAACGGACCGTATTCGGATCTTAAAATTACGAGTAGGATTGGACTCTAACTTGAATTTTTCAAATTCGGATCCAAGTCTAGGGTCCGTTTACCAAACAAATCGGATTCATTTGGATTTAGCTGTATTCGACTTGAATCCGATGTGTTGCCATTCCTAATTATGACTACCAATATTAATTATTCAACAATCCATGCTTAGAGCCATAAATGGCTACACCCTAGCCAAGTCTTCGTTGAGCTTGTCCAACATGACTGAGATGAATAATTCTAAAGTTATGCAACCTTTTAACACCATTACTCGTATTAATATTTACATTTTACCTACAGTACTGAGTATACTATTCTTATGGTGGAATTAAAGGATATAACAAATTTTTATGTGTAGTTGGTCATACCATGTGGTCGGGGTTATTTATTAAGGGGTTATTCGATTGGTTATGAGTTATTCAGTCAGCTAGGAGTTACTTAGTCAGTCAAGAGTTACTTTTACACTAAAAACGCACTAACCGATTAAGTAACCCTATAAACGAGTAATCATTACCGATTGAGTAACCTCTATATAGGTAGCCCCTAAATCAAGGGTTCTGCCCACACGCTGTGGCCAGCCACACATAGAAAAATCACCATTTATCACAATTTTTTATATGCGTAAAAAAAGAAATTTGCATTTTATAATATTGATTACATGGATCGCACGTGTGATGTGTCCAATAATCGAATAATTAATCCCTTAATAAAATAAATAAATAAATAAATTAATACTGTAATATAATTGGCATATGAAATTACAAAAATAACCTTCATGAAGATCTGACGTACATGATCATCGATGAGTTTGATGCCGTATCCTCCACCAACACCATCCTTCTCCCTCCGATCCTTCCTTCTTCCTTAAACCCTACCCATTTTCTTTTTTTCTCTCATTATATTTAATTAATTTAATTTAATTTTATTCCAAAACCCCCAATTTTTCCTCCATTAAAATGAAATTAAACCTTCAAAATTCACTCTAAAATTCCCCCAAAAATTTAAAAAATTAAAAATTCGATATGCCATTTTCATCAATAATTCTTCTTCGACAATCTTATCTTCTTCTTCTTCCTTCATCATCTTCTTCCCTCAAACCCTTCAATTCCTAGCCCTAATTCAAACCCTAACCCTAACCCTAATTTTCTCTCTCCTCCATTTCCATGGATCCTCCTCCTCGCCGCGGCGCTCGTGCTGTCATCGACCCGAAAGTCCGACAAGTCGGGTTTTTCGCGCCCGACAGAACCCGCTCCGATTCCTTCTCTTCTTCATCGTCGTCTTCTCCGGTCGGCGAGATTTCACCTTCCGGCAACTCCCTTTCTCCGGTGATGATCCCACCACCTCGCCATTCTTCCGACACCCATTTACTGCTATCTTCTTCTCGTCCTGTGGGACCCCATTACCCTCCAGTGCCATCTTCGCCGCTTCGTCGTCCTGCTTCTGATGTTGCAAATGCCCATCTTGTTGTTGGGAGCTATAATCCTTCGGAGTCGGAGAATTCGGAAGATGTAATGGTTTCGCCTTCGGGTGGTGGGAAGGGCAGGAAGGGTGGTAGTAAGTTTGCTTCTTCGATGCCGAGTGGTGCCGGTGGTGGGTTTGATTTGATGGTTGGTAAAGCGGGGAGAAATGGTGGTGTTGGAGTGATTAGTGGTAGCTTGATTACAGCTTCTGGGGTTAATTTAGCAGCTGTTGCTTCAGGTACATTGTTGATTTCTTGATGGTTTTGTTGTGATTTTGAGGTTTTTTTGTTGGTTTAGTTTAGGTATATTGCTGAATTTTTTCTGGGTTTGTTGTGAATTTGTGTTTACTTTTGGATTTAACCAGATACTTTTTCTTATTTTGTTGATCAAATAATTGGCATTTTACATTGTAGAGTATGACTAGCTTTAATGTTTGAATTGCATTGGCAATATAAGACAAAACAATGTGGTTTTGGGAGTTGCTTTTCCATATGTTTGTGTATGGTAGGCAAATTAATTGCGAATTTGAGGTTTTGTCCACATATAAGATGATATACTAAATTGCCTTGAGTTGGAGAGGAGAGTGGAATGTGATTATGTCTCACTGGCAAGGCAATAGGTAGCAAACAAGATCCCGGAATCTACACAGTTTGACAATATTCCTTAATTTGGGACAGATTTTAGGTTATGCTGCTGTGTAATTGAGAAAGAGTATCAATTGGGTTTCTTGTTAGTTTATCTTGTGACTAGCTTATATGTGAGACTGTGAGGAACTGAAGTATGAAATTGTTAGTTTGCATTGACTGCGCGAGTAGGGTAGGCAATGGGAAGGACTTTTTTATGTTTAGTGATGACCATTAGTAAATAAAATCTCAAATTTCTCCACAAAACCTGCAGAAAAGCTCAACTTGGACGAGCTTGATGTTTTTGTTTGTTAAAAACTTCTGAAATAAATATTAATTGTGTTTGTTGAAAATTAGATGGCTAAGAGAACTAAACCCTCTGTCAAGTGTCTACAGGATGGCATCCAAGAGACCATAAAATTATTAGTGCTCAATATATTTTTTTCCCTTACTATAGGAATATTAAGCATAAAATTATTAAGCTTCTTTTTTTTCATAGTCCCACAAATCTCTCTTGCAGTTGCTTGAATTTGGTTTCTCATACAGCCCTGGCTACTAAAGTATTGTTAAATGCCAATCAGGAAATGATTTTCCTCTTCCCAAACAAAGGTCCCTCTTTTTTTCTAGAAGAAGGACATGAAACTTCGGATATTGCTTCATCCTTGTGTGATCAAACTCACATTTAGTGCTATTTTATGGATTTCATATAGTATACAGTATATGGGTTGTTGTTGGAAAAATTTTGGTGGGTAGGGGTTGGGGCAAGGAGTGTTTCAGAAAACTGTTGCATGGCTTTAACAATGTTCCCACCTCTCACAACTAGGTGGTACCCATTATGTTTTGGTAAAATAGTATCCAATTGGTTGAAGAGGTTAGACTGTGAGAGCATTGGTCCTTGTCCTTGCAAAAATTACTTAGTACTTGAGGTCCTTAGGGATTATTAGAAGTGTTATTGGCCTGTAGGAAGAAGTTAAGGTTGAATTAAGCTCCATTTTAGTTTGGTAGTTGGTTGAATTCAAATGTGAGTTGATGATTCTAAACGGAGCATTTGTGGTGTCCATTTTCTTGGGCAAATCTAAGCAGTGCACCATTTTGTGGCAACTTGAAAGCCATCAATCCATTATGTTCAATATATTCTGCAGTCTGCAACTCTGCACACATGTTTGTCACGTTAATACAAAATTCATTGATCCTTGTAAAAAATTTATTGTGAATATCTTGTTGGGTTGAAGTTAAATTTTGAGATTTACATCATTTTCAACTGGTTATGACTTGACTGTAAAAATACTCCGTAGTTTATTATTTTTTTCCCAGTGATTTTGTATATACTTTTGAGTTAAAGTAATGAGTGTGTTTTTGCTTTTTCTTGATGTATAATCTGTTAGATCTCAATGTTTATATAAGTGCCAATTCATCTATTATTTATTACTTTTATGATTTATTACTACCTATTAGTAAATACTAGTCCACCCAAATCTATATGAAGGATAGAGTAGAAAAGGGATGCAAATATTTATGTGTATGATTAGTTAATGTCTTGATGCTCATGGTCATCACATGACAAATAAGCCTTCTCTTCCTATCGAGTCATTCATTGTGGATCATTTCATAATTAGAGCATATGCTAATTAAACTTTGACCATAATTTCCCAGCCATGAAGGGAAAGTTGGCTTTACATTGTATTCAACTTTTAAACTAATACTTGTGGACATGTGGTAATTCGATTTGGATAGGACTGCTCATGTTCAGTAGAATATTAGTATAAGTGGGAAGTTAGCTTATCAAGGTACTTTTATTGAGCGGAATACAGTGTTGTGGGCAGAGATCCGTGTTATTATTGTCTTTTATATTATCAACTAGGTCCACCTCCCCACTTTTTCTAGATTTAAGGTTTTTAGCACACTATGCAGATCCATGTCAATTTCTTTGTCTACTATACATCAAATTTGCTTATCTGAGCTGTTGTAGCATTATTAAAAAATGAAGAATTTCCGTAGAAAAAGTTGGAGATGCATCAACAGATGCTCAAAGTGAACAACATGGCAATGCAAAGCCATCAAAGGAAAAAATGTCAAAAGCAGAAAGACGTGCACTTCAAGAAGCCCAAAGGGCTGCAAAAGCTGCTGCGAAAGGTATGTATTACCTTATTGTCTTCATTATTTATGAATTTGATGTATACTCCTAAGAAAATTTTGATAGCAGCCGTTCTTCAAGATATATTCTTAAGTGAAAACTCTTGTTGTTTGGAATATGGAATTAGTGGTGTTTGTTGATTTAGGAGGTTTAGATAGCCTAGTCATGCCTCACAATTTATAATTACATATGCATCTAATGTTGTTTGTCTCGTCTATTTTGCAAATGGTTTTTGTTCATTTTTCGTTCCATTTGTTGTCAGTACTCCATGTGCTTGTCACTTTGTCAGCAATAGTAGAAGGTTTTATTCATTTATTATTTTAATTGACAGTTGTCCCAATTGGCATCTTTTTACACTGTATTGATTATCTATATACTTTGATTTGCTTTGCGTCCGTAGCTGAAATGGGTAAGGCGTCAGCTGCAGCTTCTGGAGTAGGGAGTTCTAAGCAGGTGAAAGCTGCTAAGGCTTCTGTTCAAAATAAAGACAATGTTTCTGTTGCAGCATCTGAGAAGAAAGGCGTTGATCGTCAGTCAGAGAAAGAGAGGAAGAAAGATGTCCCTCATCCGCGCATGCAGTTTGATGATAAGACACGGGTGGAGAAAGCGAAAAAGAGAGCAGTTGTGAACCAAACTGAAGCCAGAAATAGGGTTGAACTTTTTAGGCACCTGCCTCAATATGAGCATGGAACACAGCTTCCAGATCTGGAGTCAAAGTTTTTCCAACTAGAACCAATGCATCCAGCCGTTTACAAGGTATTATCTGAAATGTTTTGCTAGCTTGAAGTAGAGAGGCTGTTTAATGATTAATTATAATACTGCAGACCTCTCTCATTTGATATTGCCTCTGTTTATCTTGTTTCGGTTGAAATTGTAGGTTTCTCGGTGTTGGAATTGGAATGAGATTGATAGTTCTGTTGCTTATAACTCTAGTTTTCTGGATGGTGCCCCTATTAGGACTTGAAGTTATGGGCCTTTTCTATTTGAATGTGGTAATATTTGGTGACAAAAGTCTATAAATCTCTTGACCTTGCTCCATACCTATCTCCTTAGCCCTTTTGTCTTCCACCATACCTTCTGTCCTGTCTTTCCAGTGTCCGCGCTCACCTTCATCTCTTTCCTCCTCCATTCTATTAAACAGTGTAACCACTTAAAAAAGTTATTGTAACAATGATATTGTGAAATAGTGGGAATGGTTTATGGACTGTTTGTAGCTTAGTGTTTATATTTATATATTTAGGTACTATGTTTACTCTTCTAGTTTTTTCCATCAGAGCAAAGGGTTATTGTAATAGTAATAGTTGGATTTCAGGTTGGACTGCGTTATTTGACTGGAGATATTTCTGGTGGCAACGCTCGTTGCATTGCAATGCTTCAAGCATTTCAAGAGGCAATAAACGACTACTCAACACCACCGGAGAAAGCTCTGATCAGAGACCTTACTGCAAGAATCGGTAGTTATGTTTCATTTCTGATCGAGTGCAGGCCCCTTTCAATTAGTATGGGTAATGCGATTAGATTTTTAAAGAATCGAATTGCCAAGCTGCCTATGTGTTTGTCAGAGTCTGAAGCAAAGGCCTCTCTGCAATCAGATATTAATCATTTTATTAGTGAGAAGATACTGATTGCTGACAAAGTGATAGTCAAACATGCTGTGACCAAAATTAGAGACGGGGACGTCCTCCTCACATATGGATCATCCTCAGCTGTGGAAATGATATTGCTACATGCACATGAGATGGGGAAACAATTTCGCGTAGTCATAGTGGACTCTCGTCCAAAGCTTGAGGGTCAACTTTTACTTCGCAGATTGGTGGCTAAGGGTGTTAACTGTACATACACACATATAAATGCTGTTTCGTATACTATGCATGAAGTCACTCGAGTTTTCTTAGGGGCTGCTTCAGTTTTGTCTAATGGAACTGTTTACTCAAGGGTTGGGACTGCTTGTGTAGCTATGGTTGCTCATGCCTTCCATGTTCCGGTATTGGTTTGCTGTGAAGCATATAAGTTTCATGAAAGGGTTCAACTTGATTCCATATGTTTTAATGAACTTGGTATATAATTTTGACCATTTAATTTTCTGTAATCTGATTCTGTTGGTCTCTATCTCTAAATGCTTGGGTTATTCATGACTTTTTGCTTTTTTGCCAGGTGACCCTGATGCAATTTTGAAAGTTCCTGGTAGAAGGGAAATCAATTACTTAAAAGATTGGACTAGTAATGAGAATTTGCAACTTTTAAATTTGATGTAAGTTTCTAGAGTGATTGTCCAATATGCTTGTAAATTAAAATTTTTGTTTTCATAACTCAAAACTCGTCTCGTCTTTCAACAGGTACGATACAACTCCTTCAGATTACATTTCTATGATTATTACGGACTATGGCATGGTGAGTTTTCTGTCAGTTGTAGTGGAGCTGTGGACCTATTGATCCAGAAAGGCAGAAACCAATATAATCTTGATTTCTCATAGACCTTGTTAAATTTTGATTTTTTTTTTCGCGTATTATGGTTTGAATAGGATATCTCTAATTGTATACCTGGAATCCATCATGGTTGAATCTAATACTATATATCAAATTCATACTACGTATATAACATGAACATTGGATCATCATCTGAAATACAAAGTAATATCTTTCACGGAATCATGGCAGCTAGTTGGTTTGCTTGAATAGTAAGAATTCTTAATGCTTTGCAACTAGTTTTGATTTGTCATAAGCAATGAACTTATTATGAACATTACCTGGTTAGAAAATAAGGTCATCTTTTATTTTCATTATAATCACTTGAACCCTTATGAACTATGAGTGGTAGTATTGATTATTTGTCAACTATCTCAGTATCAGAATGTGAGATGATATATTTACTTTTCTGTTTTAATGTGTATATTTTGAGAGATTAGTATACCCCTCATGTTTGGATGGAACTTGGAAGACCAAACAGAAAATTTGGAATTCCATTTTCTCTTAGTTGGGCTAAGAGGTGAGGGAAGAAAGTAAGGATATTGATACTAATAACTTCTACAGACTCCCCAGTTTTTAAAATAAGCAAATCACATGTCATGTCATGTAAATCAATAAGTCATTGAATTTTTCCTTTTTGGGACTTAGAATTATGCTGTTTATTTTTAGTTACAAGTTCCATATGGCACATGCCGTGTTTTCAAGTCATGAATATTTTGCATCCCACCCCACCCATTTGGTGATGATTCAGGATTAGTGGAAAGAACCTACTTCATTCTAGGGAAAGGGAACTTCCTGTCCTTCCTGTAGATGTAATTTGTGTTATGATTCTTTTCCTGTTCAATTTCTGCCCTTCCTGTTCATGAATGCATTTCTTCTTGATGTTCAGTTATTTAAATTCTGTAGATTTTATTTTGTAAATTTCATATTCTCGCTTGGACCTTTGTGTACTCTCTGCACTATAAATTAAGAAGTGGACCTTACTTTCCAATGCTTCCCTTTGCTTTCCTATGAACTTGTGTATGTGTGTCTAAAGCTGATGCAATGATGGATGATTGCCTGATCCAAGCTGCGTCTATCAAGTTTGAATTTACGAATTTGTGTCTTTGCATTCCAGATTCCACCGACAAGTGTGCCAGTCATTGTGCGGGAATATCGGAGGGAACACTTGTGGGGCTAGGCAAGAGGACAGTAATAACATCACATTTTTGTATCCTGCGGTGAGGACTGTTACCAAATGAATGAAACATGGCAATAAAGCTTGAATCTTCTACTTCACACCATGTTCTTAATTTTGGATTAACATTTTCTTGTATCCAATTTTACCAATGTTTAGTTATTTTTTTGGTCTTAACCTGACTCTGTGTAGAGTGCGAATCCTCGCCTCTCCGGGCAGTTATAGTAATGCATTCCCGGCCCATGTTTGTAGCGAATCCATTTTTCCCCCTTCCCCTTTTTTGGGGTTCCAAATGTACTTTTGGGAGTTAGTTGTAAGAAGCAGAGAGGTGTTAAATTTTCAGAGAACATTATATGTAATTTTGTTATCTCGGCTTATTTATATCTACGACATATTCTCTGTGGCTTAAGCTTTTTTTATGCTAGACTTTTGGTAAGCTCCTTGATTCTCTCAAGGGCGTTTGGATCAGGATCCGTGGTTTCCATTGTAATAGAGAGAGAGAGAGAAGGTAATGTGGTTGCGTCATTTCATGGGTTGCTATGCTAAGCTTCTTTTTCAAATTCGTTCAATGTAAAGAAGGCAACAAATCTTTTCTTGGCCGTTCAGCTACATTGTTGTAAATATGCTCTAATTTGTAATGTTACAGAGCTCGCCTGCATCAATTGCTTAGCAGCGCAAGTAATAATGTAAAGAACCCGTTAAAACACCTGTAATAAATTAATAATAGTAGAATGTCTAGCAATCAATTCGGAACTACAGCTAAATCCTTTTGGAAAATAATTTTTCAAGCTTTTTAATCATTTATCCCAATTCAAGGGTTAACAATGTGGTTCAAATGAAATTCCCTAAGAATATGTATTGTTAATGTTCATGCCATAAGGAGCCTCAGTTTTGCCAAACGCATAAAGCTATTCTGCAGTTCGGGGAATTTCACCTTTTCCATTCACGGGCGCGACAAGAGCCAGAATAACGAAACCTCCAAGGACCATTATCAAGATACCCATAGAGTTAATCAGCAAAGCTTCAGTGGAGTACCGAGATATAATATGGCTAGCTTGCAGAAACGTAGCTTTCTCTAAGATACCCGTCACAGTTGTAACTATGGCAAAAGCATATATATAGACACCGAGGAAAACATGCCACGGAAGCAAGAAAGCTCTGCTGTTTCTCGAGCCACCAGGGTACCAAAATGTTGTAAAGCCAGCAGCCCACTGTAAAAAAAAAAAAAGGTATCTTAGATAAGACTATTCATCAATGTCACAATACCCGGTGGTCTGACCTAACTCGAAATTCGCCCAACCCAACCAATACATGTACAAGACTACCATTGACTAATTTATCATGATTATAAACACTATTCACAATACACCTAGATATGACCCGATTCAAGATAAAACCAAATGATTTGGTACACGAAAGCAACCCAAACTGAACTCAACATGGAGTAATTTCTAGCTCAAATCACAAGACAGAAGAAAAGTGAAGATGGCTTTGTAGCACGTACCTGAAGAGTGAACAGGAAAAGACAGCCAAGACCAAGCCATGAGTGGAGACTGTAGAAGTGGTCAATGCCCTTATCGCTGTGGAACTTGAAAGCAGCCCAGATACCAATAATAGCTAAGCAAAAAGAGAGGAACTGCAGGGAGAGATGGACCAGCTTTTTAAAGGCTTTTGTTCCTGGAACCGTTTTGTATGCTAGCATGGCTACATGAACAAACCACAATTCACATGTCATCAGATGAACTGAATTCTTCTCATATTAGACTGATACTATACTTGGAGTAAATATCACTTCGGCTTTAGATATACTATATCAATTTTCACAGCACATAACAAAATGCATGTGGTTTATAATTTATATGAATACCTATCATATAGCATGCTACAACAAAAAAAGGTATCTATATAAGGCAACACAGATATGTCCTATGGCAGGGCAGTTATTTTCTATTTTGGATGTTAAATTATACATTAGAAAAAGTATCCAACTTTGGGTATCCATCCAATTCATAACTTACGCAAGTGAACTCAAATTTTAGGCAGATCAAGGTTACAGCCCAGGTAGTCACTAGTCAGGTATATGAAATGTTCAAAATGTGAAAATGTAGTTGAAAATAGAGCATAATCAAGGTGGACTGGCCAAGCATTTCGGTGAGCATCAAGTGGTACCTAGTCTTCATTACATAGTATATAATTGTTGATTATTACATACACAAGGAACCAGTGTAGTATTACCTTCTCCATTTAGCAGTACAAGGCTAATGACCATCAAAACAGGATGAACCTGCGAGATAGAGAAAAAAACAACCATTATCCTGTGAAGCAATTCCACAAAAGCAATTATTTTCATATCTCCACTTGAAAGAAAGATATGATCAGCAACCAACCAGGCTAATGTTAACATCTGACAGATTGTTAAGGCAGAGTGTGTTAAAGTGCCAAATTAGAGCAACAAATATCAGCACTTATCACAAATTATGGTGATCTAACAATTTTTCAATTAGTGTCCGTTATCAACATGAATATGTTTAGAACTCCTGCATAAAATATTCCTCACATCCTTCTTGTAATCCTTTACCATGAGTGAATTATTCATTTATACCCTAAGACAAAAAGATTACTCCGAAGTCCAAACAATATATAGGAATCAGCTAATACTCATGATAATATAGAGGTCATTGTGATCAGTCCACTCAACTGCTCAAGTGATATCCTTTGACTCATCAAGAGAAGCATACCCACTCAAAAAGGATGACATGATAAACATCACAAATAAATACAAGACAAATAGGCGAAATATCATCAGCCTTTAGCACATGTGATGCTGAATTACAATCCATTAACATATACTTCGTAATAATTTTAAGAGTCACTCGAACAAGTGCCCTTTGGTCCTCTACAAAATAATTTGTTCAACAAACTACCTATGCCCCTATAATCCTGTCCCAGTACAATCTCTAAAAAAAACTTAAAACTCTTACAACCTGAGACGCTTATTCAAAGTGCAAACACGAACTAATAGGAATCAAACCAACCAATGGACATGAGAATGCAGCTCTCACATTGTCATACATCAACAACCAAAACATTAACGAGTAATGATTCCTAGGCATTCCTTAATTTGACCATTAACTGTTCAATCACACAGTACAGTGTATAAAATCTAGGGCAATTATACCTTAATATGATCTAAACTTTAGCAAAATTACAGCGATTCTTCTCAAAACATGAACTCGAAATTTACCCAAAAGACAAAATCTTGTAGCACCAGGACTTTTACAATGCTGAGCTGCAATAATAACAATTTCCTCCATCAAAATCTACTATTTCTTAAACAGTTTCGTGTAATCAACCAAAATTTCTCCTATTCATCATTTTCATCAATCATTCCAAAAATCCCACAATCAAATATAACATTACAAACATATAAACTAGAAATTCAACTTTAACACATTAAGAACAATCCCAATTAGAATTCAAACGTTCATTAAAATTAATTTAGAAAAGAAAATAGGGAGAGAGAGATTACATTGAAGATTTGAGCTTTATTATCAGAGATAAGAGCAAGGCCACCTCTATAATGAAGAGTCCAGGTGAAAACAAGAGCAGCCACTATGATTCCGATCAACCTTATCACCATGTAAATGGGAAATTTCACCACTGGAACCGCCATTTTTGTACCTCCAAAGCTTCACCCGGAAAACCCAGAATTAATTTAACAAGAAATCAGAAAAACAATCAAGGGTTTTTGAGGAATGAATCAAAGAATGAAAGATTCCAAATTGAGGAGTAAAAGGTTATGGATTTGAGTTGAAGTAATAACAATGGAAGAATATTCTTGAATTGAAGTAATTAGAGGGAAAATTTAGATGATGGGGATGAGATTCGATCTGGGACAGAAGGATAATTGTGAAAGTGTAACAGAAATGAATTGAAGGGAAATTTTGAAAGTGCAAATTTCTGGGTTTATGCTATGGCACCCATTACTTTGCCATTACTTTAGTAAGTTGACATGAATTTCTCAAGTGTGTATCGCACGAATCGCACACATTGGTCAAAGGAAAGGTGATGATACAGATTAGGAAAGGTCATTTTCAAGTCGGGTCATTCTCGGGTTCAAGTCGGATTCAGTTCAAGTCAATAATTTGCGGGTTATAATCAGGTTGGGTCATTTCCAAGTCGGGTCATTCTCAGATTCAAGTCGGATTATGTTCAAATCAATAATTTGCAGGTTACAATCAGGTCAAGTCATTTCCAAGTCAGGCCTCAACTAACTATAAATAGATAATTATCATTTTTATCAAGCTAATTATTGTCTTTGACTATAATATATTTGACAATATACTAGGGAAATATAGTCTATAATTTAGGAAGATAATTATCTCCTTTGACCATACATCAAATATATACTATATTTAACTCTTAAATTTGAGAATGATGCTCCTTTCTTTTGCTGGCCTGGACCGACTTGGTCTCCCTAGACAAAATGCTTTGATAAACAATTATAAGGTGGTCTAAGTTGCATTTAAGGTGATTTAAAATCGGGTGAGGAACAATTTGGGTTAAATTTAGGTCGGGTCAATAACAAGTCGAATTAATTTCGAGTCAGGTTAGTAACAGATCGAGTTGAATTTAAGGGTCGGGTAAATAATATGTTTGGTAAAATTCGGGTCGGGCCAATAACAAGTCGGGTTGAATTTGGGTCAGGTCAATAACAAGTCGGGTTGATTTCGGGTCGGGTTTGTAACAGATTGGGTTAAATTCAGGTCGGGTTAGGAACAGGTCGGGTTGAATTCAAGTTAGATTAGTGACAAGTCGGATTAAATTCGGGTTTTGACGGGTTAAAACGGGTTTGGGTCAATTTCGGTTCAAGTCGGGTTCGGTGCAAGTTAATTATTTTGGCCGTTGTAAACCGGTAAATTGGTTGTTTAAAAGCAAATTGGATGCTTCCACACACCCAATTGGACTCCCTGAAAGTATTAGGGACCATGGTAAACATTTTGGCAATTTTTATTTCCGTGAGAAAAAAAAGTCAAAAAATTCCAAAATTGTAGGCTAATATCCACGATTTTTGAGAAATTTTGGAGGTTTCGGGGCCCGGTGTCGAAATTTTTTGAAATTATTAGGGATACATCTCGGGGTCATATAATGTCGTTTGGAACCATATATGATCATTATTTGTTGTCATAAATGTTCGTGGTAGGCTTGAGTTAATTAAATCGGTGCAAGTTGTAAACCGGCAAATTGATCGTTTAAAGGCAAATTGGATGGTTCCACCCACCCAATTGGACTCCCGGAGGGTATTAGGGACCATGGTATACATTTCAGCAATTTTTATTTTTTGGCGAAAAAAGTCAAAAAATTTAAAAATTGAAGGCCAATATGCACGCTTTTTGTGAAATTTTAGAGGTTTCGGGGCCCGGTGTAGAAAGGTCTTGATATTTTAGGAGATACATATCGGGGTCATATTATTCCGTTTGAAACCATATATGATCACTATATGTTGTCATAAATGTTCGTAGTAGGCTTGAATTAATGAAATCCGTGCAAGTTATAAACCGGTAAATTGGTTGTTTAAAAGTAAATTGGATGGTTCCACCAATCCAATTGGACTCCTGGAGGATATTAGGGATCATATAATTCCGTTTGGAACCATATATGATCGTTATTTGTTGTCATAAATGTTCGTGGTAGGTTAGAGTTAATGAAATCGGTGCAAGTTGTAAACCGGTAGATTGGCCGTTTAAAGGCAAATTGGATGGTTTCAATCACCCAATTGGACTCTCGGAGGTCATTAGGAACCATGACAAACATTTCGGTAATTTTTATTTCTGGGCGAAAAAAGTCAAGAATTCCAAAATTAAAGGCTAATGTCCACGCTTTTGGAAAAAATATTGGAGGTTTCAGTGCCTGGTATCGAATAGCCTTGAGATTCTAGGGAATACATCTCGGGGTCATATAATGTCGTTTGGAACCATATATGATCATTATATGTTGTCATAAATTTTTGTGGTAGGCTTGAATTAATGAAATAGGTGCAAGTTGTAAACCGGTAAATTGGTCGTTTAAAAGCAAATTGGATGGTTCCACCCACCCAATTGGAATCCCGAAGGATATTAGGGACCATGGTAAATATTTTTGCAATTTTTATTTACGGGCGTAAAAAGGTCAAAAAATTTCAATATTGAAGGCTAATAATATGCACGCTTTTTGAGAAATTTTAGAGGTTTCGTGGCCCGGTGTAGAAAAGTCTTGATATTTTAGGGGATACATCTCGGGGTCATATAATGTCGTTTGGAACCATAAATGATCAGTATATGTTGTATAAATGTGTAGGCTTGAATTAATGAAATCCGTGCAAGTTGTAAAACGGTAAATTGGCCGTTTAAAGGCAAATGGGATGGTTCCACCAACCCAATTGGACTCCCAGAGAATATTAGGGACCATGGTAAATATTTCGGCAATTTTTATTTCCGAGCATAAAAAAGTCAAAAAAATACCAAAATTGAATACTAATATCCATGCTTTTTGAGAAATTTGGAGGTTTCGGGGTCCGGTTTCAAAAAGTTTTCAAATTCTTGGGGATACATCTCTAGGTTATAAAATGCCGATTGGAACCATATATGATCATCATTTGTTGTCATAAATGTTCGTGGTAGGCTTTAGTTAATGAAATCGGTGCAAGTTGTAAACCGGTAAATTGGTCGTTTAAAGGCAAATTGGATGGTTCCACCCACTCATTGGGACTCCCGGACGGTATTAGGGACCATGGTAAACATTTCGACAATTTTTATTTCCAGCCGAAAAAGAAAGTCAAAATTTTCAAAATTGAAGGCTAATATTCACGCTTGTTGAGAAATTTTGAAGGCTTTAGCGGCAGGTGTTGAAAAGTCTTGAAATTTTAGGGAATACATCTCAAGATCATATAATGTCGTTTGGAACCATATATGATCATTATTTGTTGTCATAAATTTTCGTGGTAGGCTTGAGTTAATGAAATTGATGCAGGTTGTAAACAGGTAAATTGGGTTGAATTTGGGGTCATGTTAATAGCAAGTCGGGTTGATTTCGGGTCGGGTTTGTAACAGGTTGGGTTAAATTCGGGTCAGGTTAGGAACGGGTCGGGTTGAATTCAGGTCTGGTTAGTAACAAGTTGGGTTAAATTCGGGTTTTGACGGGTTAAAACGGGTTTTTGTAAATTTCAATTCAAGTCGAGTTCGGTTCAGGTCAATAATTTATGGGTTACATTCAGATCGGGTCATCTCCTGGTCTGTTCATGTTCGGGTTCGGGTCTCACATACTCGGGTCTAGGGTTGTTTCAGGTCGGGTTTGAGTCACCATTTTTTCGAGTTCAGATGAGTCAGTTAATAATCGGGTTTGAGTCGGTATTTCGGGTCAGGTCAACTTTTGACAGCTCTAATCATAATAACAATGTAATCTATTTTGTACATTTAACTAGTAAATAAAAAGGAAAATTTTCACAAATAATTACTCGTAAAAAAATCCCTAGGCCGAGACTCTTAATTCAGACTCTACCACGTCAGCTTTCCACTAAGTTTAAATTATTTTTTAATTATAAGACTCATACCAGACTTTCTCCACTTTTAATACATTATCTCAAGACTCACTTTAGATTTACTATTTATATATCTATTTCTTTTATATAAATCAACAACTTTTTTGAGCTGGTGAGTTGCCAGCTCTTTATTGGCCAACAAAAAAAATCAGATTGCTTTTTGTAAATTTGTAGGGTCTTAAGATGAGTTTTAGAATTCAAAACTCATCTCAAGACTCTCCCTATAGTTTTGCACCACTTGATTGCAAAAACTATATAGTCTGGTATGTGAGTCTTGAGTTAAGACTCCACTCAAGACTCACCGATAAACTCACCCTTAGTCTAAATTGGTATAACGAAAGACATAAACAACATTGCCACTTTTAGATTTTATTTCTTTTCATTAATGTTTTTCGTCGTTTTAGTCTTCCATCGAATGTGAAGATGTTTAATCCATCAAAAGTTTGATAATTAAAATTAAAATGTTCAGATTAGATCTCTATCATACTTTCTTGCTTGTTGATTTCTTATTTATTATAAAAAAAAAAAAACCATGTATAATCAACGTCTTCTGCACCCTTTAAAATTTAACCACTACAATGCTTATACTTCGAAGTCTTCTTTTTTTTTTTTTACCAATTGTTGATAAGAATATGTAACACCCACATAATTTACTAGCTCAACGAGGTTGAATACATGTAAATATGTCATTGAACAGTGTAGATAAAGAAGAGGTTGAATTTCAAAGGTCGAAACGATGAAGAGAAAGGGTGGTAAAAAACTCAAAATAGGAGACGGTGAAATTGTAAATTATTGAATTGTCTTTGACACCAGCCAACACCAAAACTGATAAAACGGAAACTCATAAAACACTAATAAATGCAAACTTGTTTGAAACACAGAAATACAATACCAAAGCAATGGTCATCAAATTGCTCCCTTGACTAATGTACTCAATATCAAGTTCACAATTACTCAATTTACTCCAAGTACATGTCAATGACAACTGCAAACTACAGAGTTCAAAGTAACATAATTCATTGCCAGCATAAACGCATAACTTAGGTTTATTCTACTGCAGCAGATACTAAAATCATCTGCTGCTGAAGCCACCGCCAATTTTTGCCAGGAGTTACATAGAATCTACCTCAAACTAAACAGAATACATAAGATGTGAGCGATATGTGCCCATTAATTGCTCAGCTCATTACTCTAAAGAAGCAAGAGATTGTGAATCCTATGCCAGAATACCAACAATAAAGGAAAGTATCCTTCAATCTGCCAAACAAGGATATTGGGTTTAACCTAATTACGCCTATTGCCAAACCTCTAAATCTTGGTCTTGGGGTCTCTCTATAAACAAGCCAAACCACTATAACCACAAACGAGATCAGCAAACCTTAGCTTTTGCATCACTAGGATACTGTCAGTGTGCCAACTACATGGCACGGTACACATTATTCCCATAACCCTGCCCCTGCCCCTGCCCCTGCCCTTGCCCCCGCCCCCTTCCAACATAACCATAGCCATAACCCCTCCCGTAATAACCACCTCGTGATCTTCCACCACCGGGTCCTCGCCCACCTCGAAATCCCCTGTTTCTTGGGAAATTGCCAAACGTCTGCATGGATGAACACCGAGATTACAATTAGAAGTAAAACTCTGCATCAGAGAAGGAAAAAAAAAAAAAGAAAAAGAAAACCTAGTCGTCCAGCAAAACAACCACAAGCATATGAATTATACAAATACATCAACCTCAAGCAATTTAAAAAGCTGGGGAGTATCCAAAGGACTAACACCACCCAACAATGATCTGCCAAGGTTTGGGAAGGTCCAGATATATGCTTCCCTACAAGCCCCAACCAATACAGACTATACAATATAGATTATATACACCCCACCCTCCACCCCTCATGTTTTACAGCAATATGATCATTGTACAACAATAAACAAAGAGGGCAAGATCCATACCTCAGTATCTAGCCTCATTTGATCAGAAAACCGAGTCCTTCCATTACGAGATTCGCGATCAAGTGCATTGCAAGACAGGGTGTCAAAGAAATCGTCCTTCTTATAAACAGGCTACATCACAAAAATCAGTCAAGACATCAGAACTCGATATTAGTCATAGAAGGAAAACAGAATAAAATACGACACAGGAAGATAAAGCACCTTTGAATCATTTTGTAGCACATCAACATCATCTTCATCTTGATCCTCTAACCCATCATCAGCCTTCGATTTATTCTTACCCAGATGCCCCCACACCTCATCTTTCTTGAATTTCTCATTCATTGCCTCGAAATCAAAGTCTTCAGTGAAGTTGGCCACAGGACGAGAAAACTGCAAGAGCAGGCAAAGAATGGCAGTCAATTTACAAAGCTTTTGAATAATTAGCTATCTTGCTTGCTTTTCTCACCTTAATTAGGTATAGGAGCTAGGAAAGGCAGGATAATATTAGTAAAGAATAAAACATACATTTGATGAGGGAAGAAAGAAGATTTCAAAGCAAAAAATATCATACCCAACTATTAGATTAATAGTGCCCAAAAACTTAGTAATAGCCATTCTTTTCAATTACTTAAGAGAAAAATTTACAAGATAATCTCTCTACTGAACCATCACATGATAAAAAATTAATAAATGTAACTACTAAAAGTCTAAAAGCATACAGGATAAATCCAACTGCACTGGCTAAATAAGAACAAAACTGGGTTTAAAGTCATTTAACATGTACACATTAATAGTTGGGTTTAATATGATTTGGTGGCAAATCATGGGGGAATATTCCAATTAATTTTTCCTAAATTTAAATTTCTGACTGAGCCATCCCGACAATGGAGTTACACTACCAATTTACAGCCAAGGATATGTTCAATTCTGCTTATTTATAAATGCTTAATTAAGAAATGATCAGACCAGTGGAATTAATAAATCATCAAATTTCAGATATTTGGAAAGTACACATAGATACAAAAACCTAATGACATCTCATTAGATAATATTTAATGTTAAGGATTAGGGTATATATAAGGTCAAGTCAAATCCAGAGATCATATCAAATCAAAACTTCCTATGGAGGAAACAAAGATATAATTTCCAAACTTTACACACATACTTCTATTTCTCAAAAGACAAAAGGTGAAGTGTTAAACAAGCATACAGAATATGACCACCTTCACTCAAGTAGGATTCAAAAACAAAATGCATTGTAAGTGCTGTAAGAGGTAAGTGTTACCTCATTTCCTCCTCTTCTTCCTCCACGGCCACCCTGATTGACATAACGAGTTTGAGAAGGAAACCCATTTACCTATAGAAAAAGAGGCATCGAGCAGCTAAAGCATTAGCAAGTTTGCATACAAATCACAAGCACTTTTAAAGCAATATAGAGACTACTCTGCAGCTAATGATAAGAACGAAACAAGGAAAGAAAATTATGAACAGCGGTGAGAGTAACAGAACATCAAAAACTTACCTTTGAATTTGATGGTGAGGGAAGCGGCAAAAGTGGTGCCTGAGCTTCTGCTGTTCCTGGAGCATTCCCTGCTGTTGATGAAATTGTAGATGGTTGTGGTGATGACACCAAAGCAGGTACCTGAACCACTTCAACATCCTTCTGCTCTGTTTGTGCACTCTGGGATACGGTGGGTCCAGGTTGTAAAAATTGGCCTGGAGTCACCAGTGCAGGTGAAGTGGACTTCCCCCCAGCAGCAGATAGGGATTCAGAAAAGCTGTTGAAGGGCATAGTAGCAGTAGACATAGGTTTTGCCTGATTAGGGATCAACGGTCCAACAGTGCTTTTATCCAACACATTAGATGTGACAGGTGGCACAAGGGGCGAGTTAGTACTCTGGGATGATACAGCTTGAGCAGGAACCAAGGAGGGCATCCTATTAGTTGAGGAGTCTTGAGCTACCACAGAAGACTGATCAGGAAGCACATTGGATTGCATAGACACAGTGCTGCTAACAATAGGCTGTAGCAACAGAGGGGGAAAGTCCACGGATTGCGAATCTGGTATGTTGGAAGCTCCAGTGGGTATAGATGAATTCATTATTGGATACTGAATGGGTTGTTGAGCTCCAGCGGGTAGAGGCTGCATTGAGGGTGGCATTGAAAAACCTTGACCAGGTCGAACCAATGGCTGTTGTTGTGCCTGTTGGGAGCCTGAGGGTCCATAATATCCTTGATAATACATCGGCACAGAGATACCATTGACATTAGTTGTGGGTGGATTTGAAGGATTCCATTGAGCCAAAATTCCTCCAGGTGGATACATGGGGACACTGTTCTGATATGTAGTTATTGGAACTCCAGGCTGTGACATTTGGTTACTAAAATCTGACAAGGATCCAGCAGCAGAAGGAACGGAAGCAGTAGGAATACTTGAAGATGCAGTTGGAGTGGTATAGTGAGACTGTCCCAAGGAAGAAAATGTTATTCATAGCGTGTGCCATTTTAAGTATGTGCATGCTCAAATTTCAGTATAAGGAAAAATCTAGTTTTCAATTGAATTGCATGGAACTAACAATTTAAATATGTGCATGGTCAAATTTCAGTACAAGGAAATATCTATTTTTCAATTGAATTGCATGGAGTAGATGTCAATGTAGTGTCATCATTCGACAGCCATGCAAATTTGGAACATAGTAATAAAAGATCAAAAGGTGCAAAATGAGATGTCATCCAGAAATCATTTTCATATTTAACAGGAATCTCAGCATTAGAAGCAATTTGATTGAAGAAACTGACAGCAGGATGATGAACAGATATCAAGACAATCCAAAAAAGATTCAGATACCAAGGAATACCTTTCAGCAGATCACTTAGGAAATATAACCCATAGGAAACTACGATATTGCACATAATACATAATATATCTACAGTGAAGATTTCTAATTAGACAAAACTGAGAAAACAAGCAAAAAATAGCATTAACTTAGTATTAAGAGACAAGAAGATTCACAATAAATGTCAAACATTAACCCAACATACTCCTCTTCTTAATCTAGAACACAATACTTGATTAAAGCTTATAAAGGGATATCTTGACATAGTTCCTACTTCATTAAAATATGACCTGAGATTACTTGCGCTTGGACTTCTATAAGATTGTATTGACCAATTACCTGTATGATAGCTGGATCGCTATGAACTGGCGGAGCAGTCTGTACGGGTGGGGAAGATTTGACCTGCAAGTCCTGTACGAAAAGGAAAAAAAAAAGTAAAATTATTCAGCTTTACAATAATATCTTCGGAAATCTTTCCAACAATATTTATAAAAAAAAAAAAAAAAAAAAAAAAAAAAAAAAACAGTGCAAAATTACAAATGGCATGGTGCAAGGACAATGAGCTGAGGGGAAATTAAGGTGCCAAAAAAATTCAGTATAAGATGACTTGACTATACACTGGAGAATGTCTTACTAGAGTACAACATTGGAGAATAACTATACACTGTTTCCAATTCAGTATAAGATGACTTGACTGAAGGAAATGACAACTTAATGTATGCGTTACTTAATACCAGGCACCAAAAAGGAAAAATCTTTGCAATACAAGTAGTAGGTAAATGAAGTGCAATATAGTCAATGGATCAAGACTATAAGATGGCACATATTGATATATCATACAAATTACAAACTCAAAACACTCAGAAAGCAGCCAAAATATAACAAAGTATATAACATAATACGAGGTTGAAGGACAATTGTTGTTTACAAGATAATAGAATAGTTTCCCGTCCAAGAGTTTCAAGTTTCAAGCAAGGTTAAGTTTACCTTGATATCACTTCCTCTAAATACTATATATTCATAAACTTTGTCACTTGCAGGAACTTGTTGACCATCCTTTCTGCGACCTTCTGTTCCAAAAGATCGAACTGCAAAAATTATCATTATCAGGATCTTAATTTTTCAAGCAATGATAAACTTCTGTTAAGCACTAAGAAGCAAGTTATACTTAACTACATTCTAAAATGAACTCCAACTATTCATTGGACAACTTTTGGAAAAGAAACCGTACCAAATTAATGAGTAACATACCAAGATGAAGCACATTTGCAAAAATATCTGTCTATTTATTGAAGACATCTCAACAAGAAGATGAGCAACTTTAATTTACCATGTGGCAATTTGCAGGCATTGCAGCTGATAGACACGAGAAAAATGTCCATAATTGACAATAATTTCAATGAACAAGATTACTTGTAAGCAGAAAATTCTAAATCTCCAACTCCTTCCACCAATAAACCATTTTTCATTTGGTAACTAAAAAGAATCATAATGCAGCATAAAAAATTCTGACTTAGGTAGCTTTACGCAATTCCAGAGAAAACAGATATATAACCAACGATAAAACAGGTGGACATGGACAGTCACATGACATCACTCTTTTGCTCGACATCTCAGAGAGAATTTCTTACTTCTACTAATCACCAGAGTCATCCAATTAAACAAATCATTCAAGTCTAAAATCACACCGCATTACCTTTGAAGAAGCATCAACTTTAAAGCATGTTAAGAGGAATCAATTTTTAAATTTAAAGCACAAGCCTACAATATATAGCAAACTTTAACCAACACATGATCTACAACTCTACTACGTAACATCCCTGCTGGGCCAATAGGTTGTTATAACGGACATGAGGAGTGAGAAGACAGAAAAGCAACGAAACGCAAATTTCCGATAAATGATGCAGAAGCAGCTAACTACTCTGTCAAATCAAAGATACAAACAGCCAAGAGCCCAGGGCATCTAAAATCACGGTAAAGTAGTGAAAAACCCTCCATCTTTTTCCTTTTTTTTTTAAAAAAAAAAAACACGGAAATTTCAGTGTCAGGTCATAATTATTTTAAAATGGAAACAAACCTAGGAGAAAGCCCCATCCCAGATTCAATAGGTGAGCAATTCACAAGCCTTTCAAAGGTGCTAACCAAACTTCTTGTGTAAAGAGCAGCCTCTAGACCATTTCATCAGGAGTTATGGTAAGGAAAGGCATGGAAAGGAAGCCACTTTCTAGCTCTAGCTTTTGGTTTCATCAATTGTGTGGAGCAAGATGAAAATAAGAGAGCGGCAATCAAGTAATCTTTATAATAACTTCAATTCCTTCCCGAACTGATGCATTTTCTTATGGAAACAAAGCTAATAACTTAAATTCACTTAATTTATTCAAATTCTTTCAATTCCAAGATTTCCAACCATTTTAACCAACTAACATCGCTACCTCCCTTCCATTTATCTCTCCTCCGTTCTCTCCTTTCAAACTGACCAACCAACTTCTCTTCCTATCTTTCCCTCCCATCCCCTCCTCTTCCTTTCCTTTCTAATCTATTATCTTTTTAATCCAAATAAAAACTAGTTAAGCTAAGCTCTGTCAAAAGTTCCACCTAAACCAAAGCGAACGCCATATCAGACCGGAATAGTTGGAATGCCTCTCGAGGCTTACCATATCAGACCGAATAGGTGGAATGCTTCTAAAGTAAGCTTCGGAGACCTGGACCTTATAACAAAAGAATCTTATCCTTCAAATTAGAGGCGCAACCATCAAACAACAAATCCAAATAATCAAACTTTCGAATTTATGTAATCGTAACATTAAACACTTGAAAATCTTAGCAAAGAACAGAAACACAACAATTAAAAAAAAAAAAAAATCTACATCTTCAAATTTCCTCAAGTACAAAGAACTCATGTCCTATAACATTTAATCAAATCCTAGTATTCAACCTCAATATCAAAATATTCATCCTTAACCCTAACATCAAATAAACAAAACCTAACCAACTAACAATCAATCAATTCAACAAAAACAAATGAAAATCAACGCGAAAAAAAACCTAAAAAATCGACAAAACAATCGCAAGAAACTAAAGAGTTTAATACCATTGCGAAGACCGATGCTAGCTTCATCGGTATTGATATTGAAGAGAATGCCTTCGTATCGGATTTCAGACTTGGAAGTTAAGCTAATCAAACTGCCGAGATAAGAATCTGCGGAACCAGTAGCAGCAGATCTAGAAGCTTCGGCCGCCATTGTTGTTCGCTACTATCGAACACTGGAAGCGAGGAGAGAAAGTGAGAGAAAAAGATCGCTGATTGATTGATTGATTGATTGAATTAAATTTTTGATTTTCTGGATTTGTGAATTTTGTTTTCGGAGAAAAATGGGATGAGGGAGACAAACCCTATATGTCTCTTTCAATGTTTGGAAAATTAAGGACTATTTCTTCTTTGGGTTGAAGATTCATTTTATAAGGATTTTCTTGACTTTTTTATGATTTTTTTTAGAGTAATTAATAATTGCATGGATAATAGTTTTTTTTTTTTTTTTTTTTTTTTTTTTTTTTTTTTTTTTTTTTCTTTTTCTAAGAGCTTGTTTGGCATCAGTTTTGGTTTTCAGTTTTCTGTTTTTTTGAAAACCAAAAACAGGAAACAAGAAAAAGGTGTTTCCACTTTTTTGTTGTCAGTTTTCAAAATTATCATAATTTTAATAAGTTTATATAATTTTTTATTCATTATGAGACACATATCATATACTTTTAAATAACAAAAAACCAAAAAACAAAAAATCACAGCAATGCCAAACGAACAGTTAAGTCTTCAGCTTATTTTCAATTTAATTAAGCTCAAATCAATTTTGTTCCTAATTTCCTTCTCTCATAAAATATTCAATTCAGTTCCGTTCAGTTTACTGAACAAACCCTAAGTTTGTAACAATAACTTTTAAGCGCGTTATTTTGTCAGAAAATACTTTTTACAAAAAAATGACACATTAGGATCTCAAAATATATTTTTGTCGGGTGGAGTCTTTGCTCAGATTTACAACCATTGACTCACTTTCCGACGTTTACATGCAAAACATGTGTGTTATCAAACGTCTTAATTGTCTCCCTTTCTTCTTTGCGGCCACCATATTTGCCATCTCACTACCATTTCATTGCCATTCGATCATATTCCCAATTCCCATCACCATCTTACATAAAATCATGCATAAGGAATTAAACGTAGGGAAGGAATCAAGCAAGGAAGCTAAAGAGGGTTGTTTGGGACTTTGAGGTGTTGTCCTTACTAGGTCTATGTGGTAGAAATAACGGAGAAGATAGCACAAGAGGGAGAGTGATAGACTTATAGTGAAGAAATAAAAAGCAATAATGTAGCAGGTTATGGTGGTTTAACCGTTTAAGGAGTATGTAAGCATAATGGTAAGGTGATTGTGTGAGTTGGTAGCGTGGCTATCACAAACCCTTTGTGGTGGCTTGAGATCGATGGTGATGGTTAGGTGGTAAAAATGGTGGTTAGTGTTGGTATAGTAGCTATTAAATGGTGGGGGTACAAGGCTAGGGATGGCGGACATGGTGGATGACTGGATGGGGAAAGAAAAAGGAAAAATATGAAGTTATATGGTAAAACTATGATGGTTTTGGCCGGAAAGTATAGGTCAATGACAAAAAAAAAAAAAAAAAAAAACGACTTACGAGTATGGTATTTTTTGAGTCCTACAAAATTTTCTTTTAATTTATACTTTTACATTCCCTTCGTATTTAATTAATTATTTCCGTTCCTTTAACGATCATATTTAAATAGTTGCTCAATTTTCTTTTTTTGAAAACTTTTAACAATATTTACTATTTTCTTCTTCATTAGAGGTCGGTCATCTCATATCATATTTTAATGCGCGTATTTACACCCACTTTCGTTTTTTCAAATTTTTATATTTTTCAATCTACCACACTTTAATAATAAACTAACCTTCTGGCCCGTGCAATGCACGGGTTATTCATATAAAATTGTATTGAGAGATAAGTGAGGAAATATCAGTAAGTCATTATAGGGTATAATTATTAATATGTAATCGGAAAAATTATATTGAGAGATAAGTGAGGAAATGTTATTAAGTCATTATAGGGTGCATGTAATCGGAAACATGATTAAAGAAATTAAAATTTTGGACTTTAATCGAAAAAGAGGCTTAAATAGAAGGTGGAAGGACTGGAAGGGTTAAAATTAAAAAGAGAATAGAAAAGGGTTAAATTAAAGAGGAGAGATGAAGTGTGTACGAAAAATGAATTATAAGTTTAATGAAAGAATTTAAAAAATGGTGTAATAAAAAATTAATAGTGTAAGATGACATGTGACACTATGGTTAGAGAAGTGTAATAGAATGAATGGGGACATGTGTCTTTCTTAATTTTCTGGTTATACTTTTTAAATACTAAGTATAGATATAGATATAGATATAGATTAATGCTTTTCTATTATTCCTCTTTTAAGGCCCCGTTCTATTCACCTTATTTTTGCCGAATTGAAATTATTTTTACTGAAACAAAATTATATTGCTAAACTTAAATTATTTTTACTGAACTTAAATTAATATTATTGAACTGAAATTTTTTTGTTGAACTGAAATTATTTTTTTTTTACTGATTTTCTATTATAATTCATCTGTAAGAAAACTGAATTTTACTGAACTTATTTTTTCTGAACTGAAATTATTTCTACTAAACTGAACTTAATTTCACTGAACTGTACTTATTTTTACTTAACTGAAATTATTTTGGCTTAACACCGTGTTCAAAAGACTTGGATCAATTATTTAAACCCGAAGGAAATACTGTATACACCGTATAAAAAATCAACTTCTTGTTAGGTCAATACGAGTACACTTGTACTATAAGTATACAAGTACTTGTACACACTTTAGATTTGGCGGTCTTATTTGATACGGAGTACAATATCTTTTTGCCCTAGAATTTCCCCCAATTCCTCAAAACTTGGGTTTCAATTTTTTTTTCTTGATTTTAATTTCTCATCGCCTTTTCTTAATTCTTTCATGAATTGAAATTTTTATACCAATTTGATTTGTCGCTGTGCTTCGCGTTATGTGATCATGGCGAGTATTCACTATTCTCCCGCTTTCAATTTGTCGGAAGACGGAAAATTAGGGTTTTGTCGCCCCGAATCGGATCCCCAATTCAATTGGCGCAACAATCCAAATATTGATTCGTATCGTGAACTCGTTAGAAACAGAATGTTGGTGATGTTTCCCTTTTTTCTTTTTCCATTCCAATTTTTTGCTATAATTTTAACTCCAATTTAGGTATTATTATTATTATTGTTGAATTTCATTTATGATCATAGTTATGATATGATTATATATAAGCATATTGGAGATCAACTGGGTCTTTTTTTAATATTCTGAATTAATGAAAGTGATTGAATTACACTATTAATTAATTTTTTGTAAAGGTGCTGTTTTTATGTTAAGGTGTTAGATGGCATGTTTCTGGGATTTAGGCGGGAAATTTACATATTATTTTGTTCTTCACAAATTTCCATTACCATTTAAGGATGTTATTGGACATTTATGAAGTAAAACACAAGTTTGGATATGTGATTACATTACTATGGAGATTAGGATAAATCTTGCTGGCCTAATTACACGCAATCCTATTCCCATTACCGCTTTTTACAAATGGCTACCAAATGGGTCATGCAAGTAGTTTTTAGCACTGAGGTAATTGATCGTAAAACTTGAATTATCTCATACATAGTACTACAAGTAGTATATATGGTGTATTTGGAATAACTTAATCATCTTTGAGAGCTTTACCTTTCCTTTTAAACAGGGCTGTGAAATATTTCTTCTATTGATTTTTTTTTTTGTTTTCCATTTTTAAAGCCAGGTGTTTCTTGCCCAATATGCATTTCAGCAGTATGCGTTACAAATCCCTTTTGTTGCTGCCAGTCTGGAAAATCAAATCTTCATGGATGCTCTTTCCGAGGTCTACTGTCTTTATCTTTCTTTTTTCTTTTATTTTCTTGAACTTTTAATAGTTTACTGTGTTGATTGACTAGTATTGTAGTATTTGCACTACTTTTTTTCATGAAATTTAATCATCTTTGCATTGTGAACTGAGGATAGCTTGTGCTTTATTTTTCTTGCCCAAAAGTGTTCTTACGTATTGATCTTAAAAATTTACTGCATTTGGAAATTGGTTTTAGTGGATTAAATCTGAATGTCTGTCTTTTAGTGAAAATGTATTGATTTTTCCCCTTCCATTGTAGTTTATTAAGAGTAACATTTATTTGTTTCAGAATGACTACCTGGATCAACAGAATTTTCTTGATCGCCTTATGAAGGTAATTAAACGGAGTTGGGAGTCCGGTCAGCATGAAGCAATGCATACCACTACATCACTACCAAAAAATGTTTCTGCTTCAACCCTTGCAACGAAAAATATTTTTTGCAAAAACATTGATAAGCCACACCATGATAAATATGTTAGTGATGATGCTTGCTTTAAGTCGGATCATGCACCAGAGCTTTTAGCTGATGTACCCTGGAGTAGGATATATGGTAATGAATCTAGTTGTTGTATAGATTAAAAAAATAATAATATTATTTCTTTTATGTCTTAGTGTTGGGCATGTGTTTTTTGCAGGATCACAAAAATGTATATTGGATGCCAATGTGTGGCAACCTGAGCTGGTGCTACCTAATAATTATTCTTCTGGGATGGGTTTTTTTAATGCTGATTCTGGTGATAGTGAAATTACCTATACTGGAAGTGGGTTGCAGTATGATTCTGAGGCATCCTTTGAGAGTCATTGCAATCAATACCAGAACTCTGCCAAAGGTGTGCTTTCTTTTCTTTTCTTTTTTTTCCCCCTCTTTTTAATTTATTATTTATTTATTTTTTAACGTATCTACCTCAGTAGCTGTAAATCATCCTCTCTGTCGCTTGCAATCTTTTATAACGGGGCTTTTCATATTGGTTGTTGTCTTCACTACCCACAACTACTTTCTGAATTGTTCTCGCTCTCTCTTGCTGAAGTATTCACTTTGTTATACTACAAAGAAAGTGATGAGTTGTAGTAATATAGCATCAGTGTTCTTTAGCTAGATATATTGATAGACTGAACTAAACATCTTCATTTTTTGGCTGCATTGATATGGTATTGTTTGAGGTGATTTTGAAATCTTTCAGCACGGTGGTATCTTCATTCTTACCACCGTGCTGAGTGTTTTTTCTGGACAATTCTTGTCATAGGATTTTAATTAGCTTTACTCTTTTCCAAGTTGTGATTTGATCTTGCTCACGTGCTTCATCAAGAATAAGATAATGAGCATAGAAACTATGGGAAGAACTCTGTTCCTTTGTATGTAATGAATGAAATCGGTTTTTCTTTGTCTGACTTGTCTCTTTGGTTCATAAGGTGAAACGAATTTCAACATCTTTAGTGACCAGAATGATCCTTCTTTGTATTCACCTGCTACGGTGAGGGAGAACTTGAAATTTGAAGTGTCCACTGTCTCTGATGGTTTGCATATGCGACAGCCAGTTCTGGGACCCCTGCAGTTTAATCAACCGCTCCTACATTGTGATGGACACTTTACGGAGATTAAAACTGTTGGAAGCTTACCAGTGCAAAATAGAAATTTGTATACCTCTCCGCGCGCCACATCAACCCCTAGAGATACACAGCAGCTTTCTAAGCAGACGGAGAATCTCAACATCCTATACAGTTATATTAATTACAAAAAAGATGGGCATAAAGTTCCCTTTTTGGAATACATACATTCACTGAAGTGCAAAGATGGCTGTGAATGTGAGACATATAGGGGGTTGCTTACACATTACGACAGTTGTGGCTCTGCTGACTGTGATACTTGTGGATCTGCTGCAAGGGGTTTTATACAATCTGGATTAAGAAATCAAGGAAATGGCTTTGTTAGGCTGACACATGGTAATGATTCTGGCAAGAGAGTCCGTGCTAACACTTCTGAAGACTTTATATACTCTGCAAAATTAAGGAAGTTGGATTCGTCTCCTAGACGTGATTCACCATGTGATGTTTCTGCATTAAGTGAGGAGCCATTCAGTCCTTCAGGACCTTTGAACTTTGAGCAACTGTCTAAATCCCCAGTAATGGCTACTCCTGTTAACCCAGGGGAAAATGCTTATATTACCACTAGTCATACTGATGATGTTTTAAGAATTAGTGAATCTGACAACAGTCATCTGGACGATGCTCTGGGATTCAAATATGGGGATGCTATCATTCCTTCTGAAGGCCCGTCTTTTGATTGTTCGCAGAAGGTTGAAAGAGTCTCTTGTCATATTGATGATGCTGCAAGAATAAGTCTACAAGGTAATGTCACCATTTCCTTGTATGATACTCGTGGAAGTAACTCTGGTGATGCTACCAATTTTGCCGATCATCCATCTGCTGATTCCTGTCAGAAGGAGATTGAACCTGTAGTCAATGAACTCAAAGATACAGTTCCTGACCCTGGTTGTGATTTGCCATCTGATTATGTTCCATACCTGTTTGAAGACAAGTCTATTGCTCAAAGGGTAGAGTTTATACCACGGAGTGATTCAGAAGATATTCATCAGACAGCTGGTTCTAGGACTCGGATGAAGGGATTTAAGTCTGTGGATGCTATCATTCCTTCTGAAGACCCGTCTTCTAATTGTTCGCAGAAGGCTGAAAGAGCCTCTTGTCATATTGATGATGCTGCAAGAATTAGTCAACAAGGCAATGGTGCCACTGCCTTGTATGATACTTGTGGAAGTAAATCTGATAATGCTACCAATTTTGCCGACGATCCATCTGCTTATTCCTATCAGAAGGAGATCGAACCTGTAGTCGATGAACTCAAAGATACAGTTTCTGACCCTGGTTGTGATTTGCCATCTGATTATGTTCCAAACCTGTTTGAAGACAAGCCTATTGCTCAGAAGGTAGAGTTTATCCCACGGAGTGATTCAAAAGAAATTCATCAGATAGCTGGTCCTAGGACTCGGATGAAGTCAGAAAAACAAAAGGTGGATGGCATCAGTTTAATTGACTTTTTCACGCCTGAGGAAATCAAACGACATTTGTCTAGTCTCAAGCAGAGAGATGATCAGGTAATTCCCCTTTTTCATTAGATATATATCCAAAGTAGGCATTATAGCTGTAATCCAGGCTGTCTCTCAGTGAAAACCTTTTTGAAAAAAAAAAAAATTCTCGGAGGGGGAATTTTTTTGTACCTTCAAGAGGTTTTGCTGGTGTTGTGCTGTTGTCTAATTGATGGTATTTATATTTTATATTTTTGATATCCAAGTCCTTTGTTTTCGATGTATTATTAGGTGTAGCACAATAATCTGCAATTATAGTCCTTAATATTTGGACTAATTTGTTTGAAATGCTTCTCCAGGCTCAGCTATTACAACTTGGATTGAAAAGTTTTTGGTTCATGTTGTTTAAACAAAGGTTTTGGCCATCCCATAGTGGAACCAATTTAAAATTCTATGATGTTCTAGACTGTTTCTATTGATTATGTAATTTATCTTGAAACTCTCATGTAGGATAAAGATGCTCATATGTATGACTGATGATTGGAGTGCTATAAATTCTATTTTGATCCGTTTCCCATCATAATAAAGTATTTAATTTCATGGACATTAATAATCATGTTGCAGTGTATGGTTTTTTCCGTACAATTCTGGTAACTCCTTTTTTCTTTATCCAATGGGGTGCTTGACTAGATGAGTATTGGAGTTAAATGTACAATAGGAATCCCATTTCCATAAAATTTAATATTATTTAACTTTCCTCCTTTCTCTTTATATTGTTATTACCTCTTCAAGGTTTTTTCTTCTCTTGACCATTCAATTATGACTTTGCCAGCTGATGATGCACTTATTTTGTAGGGCATAGCTGGAAAAATGGCTGAAAATGGAGCAAGCTGTTCACTCAGTGAAAACTTCTGCCAGCTATGTGCTTTGCCTCAGCTTGCATTTTCACCAATGCCGCTGTATTGTTTATTCTGCGGGGCACGTATAAAGAACCATGCAACATATTACGCCACAATCGATAAAACCTCTGATCAATTATGCTTTTGCACCACATGCTATAACAAGTGTCACCGTGGTACTTTCACATTATATGGGTTGTCTATATCTAAGTCCAATCTCAAGACCCAAAAGAATGATTTGGTGACTGTAGAATCGGTGAGATATACTGCTTTATTGTGTTAACTATTTTTTGTTCTTGTTTTTTTTTTGTATTTTATTATTACAGCTCATGCATATGGCTTTGATCTTGTAGTGGGTTCAATGTGATAGATGTGAAGGATGGCAACACCAGATATGTGCCCTCTTTAATGATAAAAAAGACTTAGGAGGTGATTCAGAGTATCTTTGTCCAAAGTGCTACTTAGAAGACCTAGAATTTGAGGGGCTAATGCCTTTGCCACGTTCTTCTTCTTTGGATGCACATCACCTTCCTCAAACTTTGCTTAGTGATCATCTTGAGCAACGACTCTTTGGACGTCTTAAGCAAGAGAGAGAAAACAGGGCAAAAGCTGCAGGAAAGAATCCTGAAGAGGTAAGATGTTAGGCTTCGTTTATCTGACAATTTTAGTTTGCTGGTTGTCTATGTGGTGGGTTCTGTCTTTTGTTCATGTGTTCCACTTACACATATATATATGTATATTTAAAATTAACTGTCAACTTCTGTAATTTATATGATAGGTGCCATGTCCTGCTGATCTTGCTGTAAGGGTGGTATCATCTGTTGACAAAAGACTGAAAGTGAAGCAACAATTTTTGGACATATTTCCTGAAAATGGTTACCCTGCAGAGTTTCCTTACAGATCAAAAGTAAGCTTAATTGCATCTGAATTATCTGTTGTATAGGAGTGACGAGTGAACTTTCTTCTGGTGGATACTACTTTTGGAAATTATTGTTAGCTCTGGTAACAATTAGAGTTTGAAAGGTTTATGTTATGCATGTGCAGTCATGACTCTGAGCTTTTAATGAGTTTTAAGTATGAAGTGGCTCTTTCCAGTTCTCTACTAGGAGAGTTTATTCATTGAATCATGTGTGATTTTTATAATATTTCCATCCCAGGTTATTCTTTTATTTCAAAGGATTGAAGGTGTAGATGTGTGCCTTTTTGCCATGTATGTCCAAGAGTTTGGATCAGCCTGCAGCCTACCAAATCAAAGATGCGTCTATATATCATATCTTGATTCTGTCAAGTATTTTAGGCCTGAGACAAAAACTCTGAAAGGAGAAGCTCTTCGAACTTTTGTTTATCATGAAATTTTGGTATATTTCTACGACTGATTTTTTTTTATTTTTTTTTCCTTTCTAATCTTGTTGTCTTTTTTATAATCTAAAGAGAATAATAACTGGAGATAATTTCATAATTGTCTGGCATTGTCTATTCTTTTTCTTAGATTGGATACCTTGATTATTGCAAGAAACGAGGCTTTGCCACCTGCTATATATGGGCTTGTCCACCTGTGAAGGGAGAAGACTACATTCTATACTGTCATCCAGAGACGCAAAAAACCCCCAAACCTGACAAGCTGCGGCTATGGTATACCTTTAATATATATATTTTTTGACAATGACATGTGTTATGATATTATTAGCTTTCTCATTTTCTCATTTCTCATTCTAGCAATTCTACTACGTATATTTTTTTCCCCCCTCTACTTACAAAATTCATGATTATTTATTTTCATTCAATTTCATTATATCCTCATGTTCATACAATTCTTGTGCTGATTTTTGGGTTGATTTAACTATTGTTTTATTGTATTTCTTCTTTTTTTCAATAACTTTGATCATGGTTATAGGTACTTATTGAATTGATTTTTGTACCAAATCAGGTATCAGTCAATGCTAAAGAAAGCAACAGAAGAAAAGATTGTAGTGAATTTTTCAAATTTATATGAGAAGTTCTTTGTGCCTACTGGGGAAAGGAAGACCAAAGTTACAGCAGCCAGGTTGCCTTACTTTGATGGTGATTATTGGTCTAGTGTTGTTGAGAGTATGATTAAGAAGATTGATTTAGAAAGTGGAGGAGACCCTGAAAAGCAGCTCAAAAAGAAGTGGAGGAGCGTGAAAGCTTTTGGACATAGTAACCCTTCGGCTAATGATGTGAAAGACGTCTTGTTGATGCAAGCAGTAAGTTTGCTCTCTCAAATTTGTAATTTTATGTGAATGTAGCTTTCTGAATTAGCGGTGAAGGGGTGAAATTTATGTCATTTTGTGAGGACAGTAACCATATAAGATTGGTATCTCTTCCTGTGTTCTTCCTTTTCTTTCCCGGATGACAATATGTCATGTGTAACTTTCAGAAATTACGTGGGTGAGGATGTGTTGAGAGACTGAATTGATGTTCTTCGTAATAAATGAATTTTTACTGTTGTTCATCATCTTCTTCTACTGTCCTTTAATGAATTTTGTTTGCTATTTTCTCGCAGCTTGGACATATTATATCATCAGCAAAGGAAGACTTCATTATTGTGAACTTGCAATCCGTCTGTACAAACTGCCATGAAATCATATTATCAGGGCAAAGGTGGTTTTGTAATCAGTGCAAAAATTATCAGCTATGTGCAAGGTAATTATCGTTAAGTTTGGATGAAATATGCAATATATAGATAGAATTTTCATGCTGAGATTATGACATGGACATCCCTCTCTTTCTTGACTTGCTAATTGAGTTAGAAAATCGGCTACCTATTTTCTGTTAGACTTAAGAACTGTGGTGCGTTTTACATATCATAATTTTTGATTAGCAGATGCCATGATGTGACTGAATTAGTTGGACCAGGAGACACACACATATCTAGTGGTGGTCAGAGACATGCTCTCTCTCAGGTATCATTTTAGTTCATCTCCTACCTCATAGGCCTATAATACTCTCTTTTCAACAATCTAAACCAATTTTAAAGAAAAAATTGAATTATGCATTGAGTTTTACTAGAAACAGTACATTTGAAGTGAAAATTAAATCTTTAGGTAACTATGTAAATGTTATGGCTTTTGTTTTTTCAGGAAGTGGTGAATGATGTACCAACTGATACAGAAGACAATGATGCCATAATGGACAACTGTTTTCTAGAAAACAGACATGCTCTTTTGAGTTTCTGTCAAGGAAATCACTATCAGTTTGACTCACTTCGTCGTGCAAAGCACTCCTCTATGATGATTCTGTATTATCTCCACTATCCGAATGGGTCTGTTGCTGGGATTTCCTGCAATTTATGCCTCAAGGAGACAGGTGCTGATCAAAGATGGGTGTGTGAGACATGCCCAGAATTTAATGTTTGTAGCTCATGCTATGATAGACATGGTGCTAATTGTCACAATCATACATTGATTATTTGTTTGGTAAGAACTTAGAAGTGCTCACTCGTATTATTTTTTGTTCTATATTTCCAGTAGATGGGCAGCCTGTTGGTTTAATTTGTTTTAAGTTGTGCTGTAAAGTTGTACTTGTTGAATATACATGTTATAGATCAATCTTCAATAGGACCTGAATTTGGTAATGAATCTCTTGGGAACAAGTTTTTGTACATTTCATTCCTTTCCTACTATATGCTGACATTGCAAACTGGCAATGCAGGTCAAACAGCTGCTTGATGTTCTACTGCATGCATCTCAGTGTCATACTACAGTGAATCTTCCCTGTTCTTATCCAAATTGTTCGATTCTTAGGAGACTCTTTTCCCATGCACATGCATGTAATATTCGAATAGCTGGTGGGTGTCGGCATTGTAAGAAGACGTGGTTTATTCTGTTGATGCATTCTCGAAGGTGTAAAGATCCGAGTTGCAACATCCCTAGATGCATGTATGTTTCACTTCAGTTGTTATTTGTTATAAATTTCTCTTGAACTAGCAGGTCTGAAGTAAAACAATATTTTGACTGCTGTTTCAGGGATTTGAAGAATCATGAAAAAATGCTTGAATCATAACGTGTCTCCCAGTCAGTGTTATAAGCTGATTATAATTTCTCATGTACAGCACCTTTTTTAGATTTGTCGTCAGAGCAGAAAACTGGTTGTAGATTCTTTCAGTGAGAGGCAATTGTACAGGTAGATAGCAGCAGGAGTCTTTCAGAATCAAACTTTTTTTTTTCAGAATCAAACTTAGATAGTCATTCAGAAATAATGAGAATTCCGGGGCAAAAATTATTTCTGTTCCTAGGATGGGAAGCTTTGTATAGGATAAAGAAAAAAAAAAATATTTATGATTTTAGTGTTATCCCCATGCTCGGTGTAGCAAGTCCCTTTTGTGTTGCTATAATAAAATCCCAAGCTTAAATTTTTGAAGTGATTTTGTATTAGCTTAGAAATTCTTTTTGGTTAAGAGAATATTAGCATTTTGGTAACTACAATTGTAAGATTCACATTAAGGGTATTTGCCGTGTTATGTCTTATGTATCATGGTTTTCTGAGTAAATTTCATATGATTGCTACTTGTATTATTCTTGTGAGGCTCCAGCATTTTTGTGCACTAAAATGTATGGGGGGTTATTTCTATTTTATAAATATTTTTTAAATAATATGGTTAATTTTGATAAGAACCTCACATCTACTGACTTACTCTTAAATCTTTACCTAGTCCTACTCAATCGATCCTTGGTGTAATCTTTAGATGACTTGAGATATGTATATTCTGGAATAAGATGAATTATTTGGTCTAATATGGTGTCCTACTTTACCTTAATCCTAACTATAAATTCATGTTAATTTGCTAATGTGTATTTTTCAAATATCTAATTTTTGTAATTTTTATTGATTCGTAAATAATGTCAAAAATAAACATTTAGTGTTGACAGCCTAACAGGAATAAGAAATTCTATTCTAATCTCGACAATCTTAGTGTTGAGATATGGTAAAAATAGGTTCTTTATGGTAAGCCTTGGTCTCATTGATGTCAATAAAGTTACTCTAAACAATATTCAATGACGGAGTATTTGGAACGCTAGCGGCTAGTGTGATGCCATGCACAGCATACTTCCCTGAAATCTGTAATCAGTCTTATTTTATTACTCTTTCTGGCAAAGTATTGTTCTGTAGATACAGAGGGCGCCGCGGTGGAGAGAGAAAACGACTGTACATCATCTGCTCCACAGTTAAGCAACTTCGACCTCATGTATGGTACCCTACCAGTCTACCGCCACAGTACAAACAACTACGAAGGCCAGTGGCTTGATGGTTATTTAACCATATGTTGGCCTCGGGGCACAGCCAGATTCCTTAAGTTGTGGGCGTAATAAATGGATCATCTGATATATACCTTCTGAATTTGGGTGAGAATTGTCAAATACAGTAAATTCATGAACCTCACCATCCAGGTCAAGAGTACTAGCCCCAGAGGGTTTTTGCACTCCTATATTCTTCATAGTTCGTCTAACATTTGCAACGTTACCCCAATCCCCCGCAGCAGCATATATATTAGATAACATTGAGAAATTTCCGGCTTCTGTTGGATCAACTTTGACCAAATGCTTCAAAACCTCCTGTGCAATTTCCACAGGGTAATGCAACCGGCATGCTCCTAAGAGCGTACCCCAAATGACAGCATTTGGTTCCATTGGCATATTCTGCACAACCTCCAAAGCTTCCTTTAGACGCCCACCCCGACCTAATAGATCAACCAAGCAGCCATAATGCTCTATTTGGGGGACAATGTCATAATCCCTTTCCATAGAATAAAAATAATCAAGACCCTTGTCAACATAACCCATGTGAGTGCAAGCACATAAGATACCAATGAAAGTGAATTTATCAGGTCGAAAACCACTTTTTTTCATCCTTGAGAAAAGCTTGAGTGCTGTCACTCCATCTCCATGCATAGCTAAACCTTGGATAATGGTGTTCCAGGAAACTAAATCTCTTTCAGACATCCCCTGGAATACAACTAATGCTTTTTCTGCACATCCGCACTTGACATACATATCAATCAATGCATTATTCACTGCGACACTACATCTAAAACCAGTTGCCACAATTGAGGAACGAACTCTCTTCCCAAGTGTGAGCAAACCAGACTCGGCGCAAGCAGCTAGGATACTAATAATGGTCCCATCATCAAATTTCAATCCTAAACTTTCCATTTCATTATACAAAGATATAGCCTCCTTTGTGAATCCATTTCCAGCATACCCAGAAATTATTATTGTCCATGACACCAAATTCTTAACAGGCATCTTATCAAAGAGTAACCTAGCCATATCCAAATCCCCTGCTTTCGTATAACCCGAAACCATGGTAGACCAAGATACAACATTTCTCTCAGGCATCTTCTCAAACAATTGAAACGCAGCATCCATGTCTTTTGCTTTAACATACCCATCTAACATTATATTCCAGCTCACAGCATCTTTCTCAGGCATTTCATCAAACAGTTGGCGAGCATCTTTCAAATTACCCCCTTTAACCAACCCCCTAATCAATGAATTCCAAGAAACAATATCTCTATCCTCCATGAACACAAACAACTTCCTAGCAGAACTAACACCAATCACCCCACACTTACAGTAACTATCAATCAACGAATTGGGTACAAAAATATCACCAAAAAAACCTAACTTTATCATCTGGGTATGAACCATTTGAACAAATTGCAATGAACAGGGTCCACTACAAGCCTTAAGAAGAAAAGGGTATGTAAAATTATCAGGGAAAACGCCATTATTAAGCATATCAAGAAAAGTAATGAAAGCTTGAGAAGATTGAGAATTCTGGGTTTGAGCTCTAATAAGAGAATTATACAAATGAACATTGGGAAATTGAACTTGATTGAATACATTAATGGCTAACCCTAATTGATGGCAGAGAGAGAAAGCAGAGATTAATTTAGGTGCTATAAAAGGGTCATTATGAAGATTAGCTTTGAAAATTTGAGCATGAAGTTGTTTCAAATGTGATAAATTTGAACATTTGTGAAGTTCAGAAACTTTGAGTTCGAGTTGCCTTCTAGTGGAGAACCAAGTTGGAGCTCTAATGGGAGTTGTCATTGGTGGTCTGAAATTGGTGTGTGGTTGGAGTTTAGCCATATCATAATGTGTAGAATGTAGAAGATGATTGACTGCTCGTTATTTTGAAGTTTGGAATTAACTAATTAACTACTCTTTTCATTTTTTAAAAGTATATCCCGATTTTCGAGTTTTTGAGGTGGATTTTTTATTAATTGACACGGGATTACACAAATTTTTCGATATTTCTGTTTATTGATAGGAAAATGCTATACCTACCTCTAAGGGTTGCATATAAGCATTAAATTTACACTTGAAAATCGTAAAAAGTTAAGAAATCATAAAAATATAAACACTTATTACACTGATTTACGCGTGTTTTTGTCCTGAATTCCTAACTTTATTTAATTTTCAAAAATGCATTTAATGCTTATATATAGCCCTTAGGGCTACATATAGCATTACCCTTATTGAAATGGTAAATTGGGGTAGAAATTACTTTTGTAATTAAGAAACTATAGAGTATTATCTTCGAGAAGTTTTTTGACAATATTATCTTCGACAAGTTTAAATTTGTTTTTTTTTTTATCAAACTTCATACTTCCTCTTCTCATGTTCTTTTTTACTACTTATTTCTTTTATTACGCTTGCCAATGCAAAACTTTAGCGACCAATAACTTTAATTCTTCATAAGTAAAAATTATAAAAGTTGTATATTATGATAGTACTTATTGAAACGAATTAAAAAAATATCATATGAATATATTTTGCCTTACATAACATTCACAAAAGACGGCCAAAGGAGAGTAATGAATAGTATAAAAGTCAAAGCGGGTCAAGTAAAAAAGAACGGAGGAAGTATATCCTAATAATTACCTTGTTTTGATAGTTTGTTTCATTCATGTTTAAGGACTGTTATTTTGACCGTTACGAATATGTTTATTGTAACGGGCATAGCATTGCCCGTTACAAATAAACCGTTACGAATGACAATTTTTCCACTAGTGATGGTTCCAAACGACATTATATGACCCCGAGATGTATCCCCTATAATCTAAAGGCTTTTCGACACCGTGCCCCAAAACCCCTAAAATTTCTCAAAAAGCGTGGATATTAGACTTCACTTTTGGAATTTTTTTTAATTTTTTTGCCCGGAAATAAAAATTGACGAAATGTTTACCACGGTCCCTAATACCCTCCGAGAGTTTAATTGAGTGAGTGGAACCATCCAATTTGCCTTTAAACGTCCAATTTACCGGTTTACAACTTGCACCGATTTCATTAACTCAAGCCTACCAGAACATTTATGACAACAAATAATGATCATATATGGATCCAAACGGCATTATATGACCCCGACATATATCCCTTGAATTTCAAGACTTTTAGACACCGGGCCCCGAAACCTCTAAAATTTCTCAAAAAGTTGTGGATAATAAGCCTTCAATTTTGAAATTTTTTTGACTTTTTTCGCCCAGAAATAAAAATTGCCGAATTGTTTACCATGGTCCCTAATACCCTCTTGGAGTCCAATTGGGTGGATGAAACCATCCAATTTGCCTTAAATCGGCCAATTTACAGCTATACAACTTGCACCGATTTCATTCACTCAAGCCTACCACGAACATTTATGACAACATATAATGATTATTTATGATTCCAAACGGCGTTTTATGAGACCTAGATGTATCCCTTAAATTTTCAAGGCTTTTCAACACCGAGCCTTGAAATCTCAAAAATTTCTCAAAAATCGTGGATATTAGCCTTTAATTTTGGAAATTTTCGGCTTTTTTTCGCCTGGAAATAAAAATTTTCGAAGTGTTTACCATGGTCCTTAATACCCTCAGGCAGTCCAATTGGCTGGGTGGAACTATCCAATTTGCCTTTAAACACCCAATTTACCGGGTTACAACTTGCACCGGTTTCATCAACTCAAGCCTACCACGAACATTTATGACAAAAAATAATGATTATATATGATTCCAACCGACATTATATGACCCCGAGATATATCCCTTAAATTTTCGAGGCTTTTCGACACCGGGCCTTGAAATATCAGAAGATTCTCCAAAAGCGTGGATATTAGGCTTTTTTTGAATTTTTCAACTTTTTTTCGCCCGCAAATAAAAATTGCCGAAATGTTTTACCATGGTCACTAATACCCTCCGAGAGTCAAATTAAGTAGGTGGAACCACCAATTTTCCTTTAAACGGCTAATTTACCGATTTACAAATTACACCGATTTCATTAACTCAAGCCTACCACGAACATTTATGACAACATATAATGATCATATATGGTTCCAAACGTCATTATATGACCCCGAGATGTATTACCTAAAATCTCAAGGATTTTCGACACCGTGACCCGAAACTTCCAAAATTTCTCAAAAAGCGTGGATAATGCCTTCAATTTTTTATTTTTTTTTTGACTTTTTTTCGCTTGCAAATAAAAATTGCCAAATTTTTTACCATGGTTCCTAATATCCTCCGGGGGTCCAATTGGGTGGGTTGAACTACCCCATTTGCCTTTAAACGGCTAATTTACCTGGTTATAACTTGCACCGATTTCATTAACTCAAGCCCACCACGAACATTTATGACAACATATAATGATCATAAATGGCTCCAAACGGAATTATTACCCCGAGATATATCCCCTAGAATTTCAAGGATTTTCGACACCGGTCCCTGAATCCTACAAGATTTCTCAAAAAGCGAGGATATTAGCCTTCAATTTTGTAATTCTTGACTTTTTTAAGCTCGGAAATAAAAATTGCCGAAATGTTTATCATGGTCCCTAATATCCTCCGGCAGTCCAATTGGGTTGGTGGAACCATCCAATTTGCCTTTAAACGACCAAATTATCAGTTTACAACTTGCACGGGTTTCATTAATTCAAGCATACTATGAACATTAATGACAACATATAATGATCATATATGGTTCCAAACGGCATTATATGACCCTGAGATGTATCCCCTTAAATATCAAGACTTTTCTACACTAGGCCCCGAAGCCTCTAATTTTTTCAAAAAACGTGGATATTAGCATTCAATTTTGGAATTTTTTAACTTTTTCTTCTCCCGGAAATAAAAATTGCCGAAATATTTACCATGGTCCCTAATACATTCCGAGAGTCCAATTGGGTGTGTGGTACCATCCAATTTGACGTTAAACGACCAATATACCGATTTACAACTTGCACCGATTTCATTAATTCAGGCCTACCACGACCACTTCTGACAACAAATAATGATCATATATGGTTCCAAACGGCATTCTATGACCCCGATATGTATTTCCTAAAATTTCAAGGCTTTTCGACATCGTGACCTGAAACCTCCAAAATTTCTCAAAAGCGTGGATATTAGCCTTCAATTTTTGATTTTTTTTGACTTTTTTTCGCTTACCAATAAAAATTGCCGAAATTTTTACCATGGTTCCTAATATCCTCCGGGAATCCAATTAGGTGGGTTGAACTATCCAATTTGCCTTTAAACGGCTAATTTACCTGTTTACAACTTGTACCGATTTTATTAACTCAAGCCCACCACGAACATTTATGACAACATATGATGATCATAAATGGATCCAAACGATATTATATGACCCCGAGATATATTCCCTAGAATTTCAAGCCTTTTCGACACCGGTACCCGAATCCTCCAAAATTTCTCAAAAACCGTGGATATTAGCCTTCAATTTGTAATTTTTGACTTTTTTAAGCTCGGAAATAAAAATTGCCGAAATGTTTACCATGGTCCCTAATATCCTCTGGGAGTCCAATTGGGTTGCTGGAACCATCCAATTTGCCTTTAAACGGCCAATTTATAGGTTTACAACTTGCACGGATTTCATTAATTCAAGCATACTATGAACATTAATGACAACATATAATGATCACATATGGTTCCAAACTTCATTATATGACCATGAGATGTATCCCCTTAAATATCAAGACTTTTCTTCACTACACCCCGAAACCTCTAAAAATTTTCAAAAAACGTGGATATTAGCCTTCAATTTTGGATTTTTTTTACTTTTTCTTCGCCCGGAAATAAAAATTGCCGAAATGTTTACCATGGTCCCTAATACATTTCGGGAGTCCAATTGGGTGTGTGGAACCATCCAATTTGCCGTTAAACGACCAATATACCGATTTACAACTTGCACCGATTTCATTAATTCAGGCCTACCACGAACATTTATGACAACAAATAATGATCATATATGGTTCCAAACTGCATTCTATGACCCCGATATGTATTTCCTAAAATCTCAAGGCTTTTCGACACCATGACCCGAAACCTCCAAAATTTCTCAAAAGCGTGGATATTAGCCTTCAATTTTTGATTTTTTTGACTTTTTTTCGCTTGCAAATAAAAATTGCCAAAATTTTAACTATGGTTCCTAATACCCTCCGGGAGTCCAATTGGGTGGGTTGAACTATCCAATTTTCCTTTAAACGACTACTTTACCTGTTTACAACTTGCACCGATTTCATTAACTCAAGCCCACCACGAACATTTATGACGGCATATGATGATCATAAATGGCTCCAAACGGCATTACATGACCCCGAGATATATCCCCTATAATTTCAAGCCTTTTCGACACCGGTCCCCGAATCCTCCCAAATTTATCAAAAACCATGGATATTAGCCTTCAATTTTGTAATTTTTGACTTTTTTAAGCTCGGAAATAAAAATTTCTGAAATGTTTACCATGGTCCCTAATATCCTCCGGGATTCCAATTGGGTAGGTGGAACCATCCAATTTGCATTTAAACGACCAATTTATCTGTTTACAACTTGCACGGATTTCATTAATTCAAGCATACTATGAACATTAATGACAACATATAATGATCATATATGGTTCCTAACGGCATTATATGACCCTGAGATGTATCCCCTTAAATATCAAGACTTTTCTTCACTAGGCCCCGAAACCTCTAAAATTTTTCAAAAAACGTGGATTTTAGCCTTCAATTTTGGAATTTTTTTTAATTTTTTCTTCTTCTGGAAATAAAAATTACCGAAATGTTTACCATGATCCCTAATACATTCTGTGAGTCCAATTGGGTGTGTGGAACCATCCAATTTGCCGTTAAACAACCAATATACCGATTTACAACTTGCACCGATTTCATTAATTCAGGCCTACCACGAACATTTATGACAACAAATAATGATCATATATGGTTTCAAATGACATTATATGACCCTAAGATTTATCCCATTGAATTTCAAGACCGTTCGACACCAAGCCCTGAAACCTCCAAAATTACTCAAAAAGCGTGGATATTAGCTTTCAATTTTGGAATTTTTAGTCTTTTTTTTCCGGAAATAAAAATTGCCGAAATGTTTACCATGGTCCTTAATATCCTACGGGAGTCTAATTTGGTGTGTGGAACCATCCAATTTGCTGTTAAATGGCCAATTTACCGGTTTACAACGACCTATTTAATTAACTTGCACCGGACCCGACTTGAACCGAAATTGACCCTAACATGCATGTTTTAACCCGTCAAAACCCGAATTTAACCCGACTTGTTACTAACCTTACTTGAATTCAGCCCTACCCGTTCCTAATCCGACCTGAATTTAACCAACCTGTTACAATTACGACCCAAAATCAACCCGACTTGTTATTAACCCGACCCAAATTCAACCTGACTTGTTATTGACCGACCCAAATTTCACCAGACCTATTACTTACCCGACCAAACAAAATTCAACCCGATCTGTTACTAACTTGACTCGAAATTAACACGACTTCTTGTTGACCCGACCTAAATTCAAGTATTCAACCCAAATTGTTCCTAACCCGATTTCAAATCACCTTAAATGCAATTTAGACCACCTTATTATTGTTGATCAAAGCATTTTGTCTAGGGAGACCAAGTCGGTCCAGGCCAGCAAAGGAAAGGAGCATCATCCTCAACTTTAAGAGTTAAATATAGTATATATTTGTTGTATGGTCAAATGTGATAATTATCTTTCTAAATGATAGAATATAGTTCCCTAGTATAATGTCATATATATTATAGTTAAAGGAAATAATTAGCTTTATAAAAATGATAATTATCTACTCCCTTCGTGTTTTTTTAAGTGTTACACTTTCTTTTTTGGCAAAAAGCTACATTAAAATATTATATATCTCTCCTCTCATGGTCCCCACCCAAATCCACTACTACTTTTTTTTATTATATCTTTTCTCTCACATTCATTACTTTTCAATAAACTATTAACCCCATTATCTTTCTTTTACAATTTTTTAATACTCCAACTACTCCACTTACCTCTTATTTTATTTAAGTCAATTAAATTGCCTAAAACTATGTGACGTTCAGACTGTAACACTTAAAAAAACACGGAGGGAGTATTTATAGTTAATTGAACCCGAATATGAACTGACTTGGAAATGACCCGACCTGATTGTAATCTGCAAATTATTGACTTGAACATAACCCTTGAATCCGAGAATGACCCGACTTGGAAATGACCCAACCTGATTATAACCCGCAAATTATTGAATCGAACCTAATCCGACTTGAACCCGAGAATGACCCGACCTAATTATAATCCGCAAATTATTGACGTGAACCGAACCTGACTCAAACCCGAGAATGACCCGACCTGATTCTAACTCGTAAATTATTGACTTGAACCGAACCCGACTCGAACCCGAGAATTACCCTAACCCGTTTTAACCCGTGAAAACCCGACCCGAATATTATAACCCGACCTGTTATTAACCCGACCTAAACTCGACCCAAACCCGATAAGAAGTATGACCTGATGTGACCCGACTAAAGCATGACCCAACCCAAACCCGACCCGCATAGATTATGGAATTAATCCGAATTGACCCGACCCACTCTTACCCGACCCGTTTACCCGAATTTACAGCTCTACTCCGTAGTAAAATTGCTTTAAGATTCATGACATTCATAAAAAAAAAATTGGAAACCTTACGTAGCTTTATAAGGAACAAAAATGAAGTACTTCCACAATACGGTGTATGATCAAATGTGTATTTTAAAATACTGTTTTGGCAAATAAACTCTTTCATAGTAATTAATTTTAAAATTATTTAGACATTCACATAGGCATATCAGCCCAACTGTCAAAACTACTTTCATTGTAGGGATTAAGTTTCTTGAGGAGCTTGTTGCCAACTTCACACACATGTTCCTGACAATTCATAATTAACAGAGTCTTAAGCTTGGGAGGTAGGCAGCTTTCATCTCCCAAGGATTCGAGCTTCGGACAATGCTGAACATGAAGATCACTCAAGTTGGGGATATGGATTTCAAAGATTGGAAATGACTTATTTCCAACTTAGACAAGGATGAGGGTAGTTGAAGATCTGAACTAGGAATGCACACCACTAAAGCTGATGAGAAGCCTGTATCGCGAAGTCTAAGATCTTGGAGGGAATCGAGGAGGCCCAATCCCCACTCCTCGAGTGGCTGCTTTATGTTCATGTATTCGATGTGAAGTTCTTCAAGGGACCTAGGAAGACCCTCTCCTGGAAAAGACTGGATGTTGGGACACTTTTTAATGCTCAAGTATTTCAGAGAGGTAAAATTTTGTATCTGATTGGGAAGGCCACTAAAATTAGCATTGTCCTCGATCATAAGCTCTTTTATAGCAGGAAGAATTAGATCTTCTGGCAATGACAGAAGTTTAGGACATTCTGCTATTCTTAATACAGCTAGATGTGCAAGTTTCAAGGGAGTTTCAAGGTTTTTGTCAATCCTGTTAATCATCAGAGACTTGAGAGATTCGCAATTGTGTATCTTCAACCAGCTAATCTTCTCTGGAATATCAAGAGTTGTCAGAGACTTACAATCAGAAATGTAGATGTTCTGTACATTAGAGGTCGCGGAAGATGATTTCTTGAGTTCCACAGACTGTATGTCATCACAATTATAAATCTGCAACTGGGTAAGTGTGGCAGGTATCTGATGTAATTTCAAAAGGGAGTGACAATCTGATATGAAGACAGTCTGACAAGAATTTGGCAAAGGAAAGTCTGTGACTTCTGTGACATCAGGAAGGTCCATTGATTCTGAACAAACAATACTAGATGCAGTAGACATCTGCAGTGCTTTACATGTAATTATGGACAGATTCTCGAGCAAAGGGAGGCTTGTAAGTGTGACACTTAACTGATGGCAATATGAGACCGAAATCTTTTTTAATGAAAGGAGACAGGGAGGTAAGCACCCCTGCAGTGATTCACAATGCGAAAGTGAAAGCTGCTCGAGGTGTGGGAATGCCACCATACTATTGCTGTCAACTGATGCTGGGTAGCCTGGGTGCAACCACTTCTTCCAGGAACTCATATGAGAGAAGACTAGAGTTGTCAATGCCGGAAAAGGATTTAAAGACTGTCCATAAAATTCAGGACCAACCTTCTTTATATTGTCCATTCTTTCAACTCGAAGCTCCTTTAAAGAGGGTAGCAATCCTAGTGGTGGCAAGCTTTCACAGCTCACGCAATCCATCAAAATTACGCGGACCATGCATTTGAAAAATCTGTTTCCTACGCAAGCAGGGAATGCTAACCCCTGCTTGCATCCTTTAAACTCACAGACTTTCATGCAATTGTGAGGCTGCCGCCACTTCATACCTTTTTTGGTGTTGCCATCAACCTCAACACTAAAGATGATACAGTCGGAAAGACCCAAGTCGCTAGCTTGGGTTTGGGTCTGAATATCTTGCATGCGGCTGCTCATCTCTTCAATCCTGGATGAAAGGTCTCCGCCTAAGTGATGAAAACGTTGCACATCTCTAGAATCACCAGTTGAAACGCTCCTCAACTTATCAAAGAAACAGAAAAGTGAGGCATATATAATCAGTTGCTAAAGAAAGAATTTCATGAGCTATTTAACATAATGGCTTTGTACATAATACAAGTACATAGTATAATGATAAAAGAACATACAGGTATGAAGTATGATAAAATGCCATTATCCCAGATCATAGTCTACACTCTACAGTACTACAGTTATGATAGCTTTGTACATAGAACTGTGGTAAACAAGAGGATGTTTAAGGCTGTCACAAATCAATAAGGATCACAACGAGAAACTTGAGCTTACATGACCGAGGTAGTGTGGAACACGAATACACAGCCTACTCGGCTACTCATGTTAGTGAAATAAGTACCAATCTGCTCAAATCAGCTTAAGAAAGCCTTTCGTTTGTGAGGATGGTCTGTTTCTTTGCACCATTTTAGATTTTTAGGCTCTCTTATTAATGGCTGAAGTTCAGCAACTAATAATATGATTCTTAGTAAATTTCATTTATGAATACAAACGAATCTGATCTATATAAATACGAGGATATCAGATATAGTTTAAACTCCCCTAATCACAAGTAGAAAAATTCTTTTCATTATTTTCCTGTAGTACTCATCTTCTGTTTATAACACTTCAACAAGCAAAATAATTTACATGATTCGAAAATCCTTTTTTCTTCCCCATTAATACCTGACCGTCCATTAAAATTCGTAAATAAAAACAAAATCATAGAACAGGATAAAATAAAGGAAGAAAGAAAGAAGAAAGCTGAGATAGATCAATACACACTTTTTTTCTAATTGACCCAAGAACATTATTACATCCAATATCCTTGTTCAACTCATGAAGTTCTCGAGTTTGAGCAACAAAGTCATCCAAAATACCCTCCAAATCGTAAGCCAAGTCTTGTAAATCTGCAGTTCGATCATCCTTAGCATTTTCTCCCATTCTTGAAAGCAGTCTGTTTTGAGTTGTTTTACCCCACCTTCAACAACAAACTGACTCACCCCTACAGATGCCAGTTTTTCGATAACTAGTTGAACAGATGCCGCGACAAATACATCTCCGGTCTCCATGTTTGATTCTTCGACGATCAATAGCTGCTCAAATCAAGCAAATGAAAATGATTATGAGATCAGAATGTCAACTGTGGTGAAGAAGTGGCCTTTGGTAAGCTGTTTGGGTTACAGCACAAATCTGTATTATTCTGATTTATGGATTATATAACCATAAATCACAATTACTAAAGTCAACTTCATTGTTTTTTTAACACAGTTTGGAATAAATCAAAAATGGAGTAATAATTTCATGATTATCATTACATTAGCTTAAATTTTAGTGTCATTTTATCATAGTCCTTAATTTTAATTCGTACTTGTATAAATTAACCAGCTTCCTTGTATGCGTAAAATTTTCAAGTTACAGTTTTTCCCTACTCAATAACATCAAACTCCAAAGCTTTTAACTCGTAAACTTCTCCTAGGATAGCCAAGCTGGTAAAGAGGATAGAACACAGGTCAAGGTATCGACAATTAGAGCAAAAGTCTTCACATAGGGAGAATTAAGCAAGAGAATACAAAATGAGCAAAAGATTTCAATCATCTCCAAACCAATGATACAAACAAATTTGAAATTCACTAAAAAATGTGGTAAGCTAAGTCCTGCGTAAAAAAAACGCACAGGCCCACGACTACACTCGTCTAAGCTTCTGTAAATAATAGACAGAAGACATCCCATTACTCCTACCAGAAAGCACAAGACACAGACTAAACGGAACTCTTCCTAAAACTTTGTATAGAGATTCCGTGGCTCACAACTCTAGGTTCAATATGCTAATACACAAGTACATGGACATTCCCGAATGGAAGAATTGAGGGGATAATAATCAATGGTGACGAAATTGAAGAACAAACGCTGAATCAGCTGATAATTGATGCTTCTATATGTGCCATCATGTAGTCAAGAATTTCCACAGCTTCTTTCCTATTGAAGCTTCACCTGGATGCTCAGCCTCTTCATCATCATCGTCATCATCATCCTCTTCCTCCGCAATACTACCATCTTCATCACCATACTCACCATGTCTATCAGGAGTTCCATTTACCTCTTCACTCTGCACAATGCTTTTGACCTTCATTTTAGGTACAGGAGTAGTGTATATGTTTGTCTCCTCAACCTGAACCTGTCAGTGATGAAAAAAAATCACTAAGATGGTACAAATAGACATTCTTTGTCTGTACTTGAGATAAGAATTTGCTTAAGAAAAAGCAACAATACAAGATTGCAAACAATAGTCCTCACCTCCATCAAGTTTATACTCGTTGCACCATCTTCACTAGCGACTCCGGCTGAATGTGAGGGCCCAGGTTTTGAATTTCCATCTAGAATCTCCTTTTGTCCATCTTCTTCACCATTACCTTTACTTGCATCAGATGCTATTTTTACAGCTGCGCCTGTGGCAACTCTATAACCAGCATAAACCATATTAGCTTTATCTATCTTCTTTTGTACCTCAGCCAGTTCTAACTCTTTTTGGTTGCAGCCCTTATCAATTTCATTGGCTCTCTCTTCCCTTTGATTAAGGATTCTCCGAGCTTCTCCTTCTTGTAACTTCCTCTCCCATTCCAGCAAGTCTTCTCTTTGTTTAGACAAAGTAGCATCATGCGCGTCTTTCCTATTGAAAAGAACAATAATATATTAGTTAGGTTATATTGAGCACAAAACATTAGCATAGCCGTTTATATAAGAGATATAACACATACTCTGAGTTAAAAGACAATCGCTCCCTTCGAAGAGCACTTTCTCGACTTTCTAAATCTTGTAATTTTCTCTCTATTTCAGAGCTCTTTCTGCTTGCCTCTGCATACTTAACGTCAGCCGCACGCAGTTTCGCTTCAACTTCTAAAGATTTTGAATCAGCTGTAAATTTAATTTCAGCATATTCTGACCACCAAATGTCTGAAATCTAAATGTGTTTGTCTATGACAGACTGACAATAAGAGAGTTGTAAAAAAGCAGCCACTAACACCAAAGAAATTACAGGAGTCATAAGGTGGGACTGCAAACTCAGAAGCACGCACACAAATCTGAAATATGACTAGTTTGATATATGCCATTAAAGCTCCAATTGATAATTCATAATGCAAGTTTAAACTAAATGAACAATAAAGCAAATTTAGCACAAAAGGCAGAAAGCAAATTGATATCTGAAATGCATAGGCTCATCTTCGAAGGGTAAAATGAGTAATTGAGTGCAAATCTTACATCTTTAACACACTGTTTCTCCACACCCAATGCCTTCTTTAGATCTTCCTCCCTCTTCTCAAGATCAGATATTGCAATCAGATGAGCTGCCTGCTCTCGTTTAAGTGCATCCTTCTGCTCAGCTAATGCATGACTTTATGAGGATAAGAATCACTTTTATTATCCATTTTTTTAATTATTTAATTTAATTTATATACTATAGTTTTTTATTTGAGGGCCATCATTCATTATTCATTTATACAATTTGGCAAATTGCTCTTTACTCTTTGGGTAGGAGAATTTAGTTATTTATTGGTAAAAAAGGACAAAAGTGGTAAAAAAAAATGTGCAACAAAAATCTTACATGCATTTGGTGCCTTCTAAAGAATAGTAACTTTGAAGGCAATTCGTTAATAAATATACTATAAAATGTCATTTTGTATGTGTCATTGTCTTAAACTGTTTTCTCTATTAAGTACACTACTTAAACTTAATTAAGAGATATTTATTGAATGGGTTGTAAGATGTTTATGGTAGATTGGTAGGAGTCAACGACTCAATGCTAGGTTAAGGTCAATAAGAAGCGCGTAATATATAAGCAATTAGTCTTGTATGGATCCGGTCTACAATAAATTATTATAGACCTAAAATTTGACACTACTTTTTGTGAGTCATCTATATTATAATTGTAGAGTGGTTTTTCCAACTTTTAACCACAACACTCCAAAACCCAATCTCTCAATTCTCATTCACTCCCCCCCCCCCTTTTTTTTTTCCCTATAAATAACTTCCACCTGTCTTTTTTTTTTTTGAAAAAAAAAAATAAAAACCCTCCAAAAAAAACTACCTACGTTGTCTAATTTTTTTTTTAGAAACACCAATATTACCATAATTGCACATTTTTTTCCAAAAGTACCTGCACTTTTTTTTAAATAATATCGCCACCATAAGTTCCACTATTTTCCTTTTTAAAATTTTTTCTAATTGTTTATTTATATTTTTTAAAATCAACTAACTACCTTATTATTAATTCAATAATCATCGGAAAAAAAATATATACATAATTTTTTTTTTCCGACATCCCAGTAGTGGCACTGGAATAACCCATTATAATATTGACAGAGTAACCCCCTATAACACAAAACGCACAGTCCTTATAACACTAACAGGATAACAACTATATAGCTGAACGAGTAACCCTTAAAATATTGACTGAATAATCCCTATAACATTGACAAAATAACTTCCATAATAGTTAGCTACACGGTGTATTCAGCCACGTAAAAGAGCAAGTTACTATATCACAAATAACTTCACGTATTTAAAATATATTTTTGTTATTAGATCTTTGTAATATCTTTCTATAAAATATATATCCCGTGCATTTTGCACGGGTACACTCTAGTATTGTTAATAGTAATGTTTACATCTATACTACTTTTAATTATTTTTGAATAACACTACTAGAAATAGGCTGAATTCCGACGGAAAAATTTTGTCGCAAACACCCTGAAATCCGTTGGAAATAGGGTTTCCGTCGGAAGAGGTTGTCGGAAAATATGTTGTAGGAAAAATGAACTTTTCCGACGAAAATTCCGTCGGAAACACTATTCCGACGGAAAAATATTTTCAGGTACTGCAACAATCCGTCGTAAAATTCCGACGGATTCAATTCCGTCGAAAATTTCCGACGGAATTTCCGTCGGAAATTGCTTTTATGAAATTTTAAAAAAAATACGCCGCGCCACCACGGGCACGGCGTATCACCACCTCCAACCACCAAAAAACCCAACATCAGCAGTCCAGAACCACCCCACCACCCACAACCACCAGATCTAACACCGACAACCACCAGATCAACCACCCAAAACACCCCTGTCAACCCCAACCACACCCACTTCCTAACCCTAACCTATCCACATCACCACCCCCACCCACACCCAGATCCACAGCACCACCACCACAACCACCCTAACCTATCCACAGCACCACCACCACTTTACCCTCACCCTGACCGAACTCTAACCAAAACACCCATACCCCACCCTCACCCATACCCAGATCCACCCACCTAAACACGCAAACCCTAACCCGGACCCGACCGAACCCGACCCCACCTAAGCCCAGATCTCACAGCCACCATAAACCACTACAAATGCTAAACGCACGCACACAGCCACACCCACCACCACCACCGAAATCCATATTTAAAAAAAAAAAAAAATCGGAAACAAAAATCGAAAAATTAAAACATAAAACGTACCTGAAATTGAAATATGCTTCGAATTTCAACACGGAAACGGTTTAATAAGGCCAAATTCGGCCATGAAAAGTGTAGATCTAAACTTTTCATGGCCGAATTTGGCCTAAAAAACCTTTCAAGTAGTTGGTTGATGCCGTTTGCGTGTTGGTCGTTGATGACAGTGGTGTTTGATGACGGTGGTTGTGTTGTTGTTGATGCCGTGGTGTGGTGGTCGAAAGAGGGGAAAGTACGGAGAACGAGAGGAGAGAAAACAGAGAGAAGAGGAAAGAACGAGAGGAGAGAGAACAGAGAGAAGAGGAAAGACAGAGATCTAGAGAGGAGGAGAGGAGATCGAGAGAAGAACGAAGATAAGAGGGAGAAGAGAGAGGAGAACGAGAGGAGAGAGAAGCAGAGGAACATAAAGGGAGAAGAGAGAGAGTGGAGAGGAGAAGAGAAAAGAGGCGGGTTGCTTCTCAAGTTTGTTTAGGGTTTTTGTAGCGGAAATGGTTTTTTTTTTTTAAAAAATACTATGTTCCGACGGAATATTCTGTCGGAAACTTACGACGGACTATAAATCCGTCGGAAAAGGTAATTTCTGACGGAAAATTCCGTTGAAAAATACAAAAATTCTGACGGATATTTATTCCGTCGGAAATTTCTGACGGAATCGATGAATTCGTCGGAAATTTCCGACGAAAAAAAAATCCGTCGTAAATTTCCTTTTTTCCGACGGAATATTGGGTCCGTCGGAAGCAAGCTATTTTCTAGTAGTGTAATACAAATATGCTTTCAAGAAGATTCGAACTCATAACCTCCAATATATATAGATAATACTTTTACCATCTCAACTAACTATTATTAATGTTTTAAGTATCACATAATATTATAATATTCCTTTCATTTATTAAGTACTCCCTCCGTTTTTAAATACTTGCTCCACTTTCCCTTTTCGGCCATTTTTAAATACTTGCTCCATTTCCTTATTTAGAAAGTTTTTACAATATTTAACTAATTTCTCTCACCTAGTAGACCCAACACATATTTTCTCTCCTCCAATTCTCTCCACTACTTTTGCTTTTTACAATTTTATATTCTTCCACTTACCCCACTACATCCATATATTATTATTTTCTCCTAAAACTCCGCGCATGGAGAAATGAAGCAAGTTTTTAAAAACGGAGGGAGTAATATAATTCATTTATTTTCACAAGATTAAAATATTAATACATATGATTTAAAAAAAAAGGTGACATTCAAGGCAATGCCCGAACCACTACACACACTAACTACACAAATAGTCGAACATAATTGTTAAATTAAAGCAACAATTACACAAACTAGCAACCCGGGGCATCGCCCGGGGTACACACTAGTTTATGTATTAAAAAATGGTAAAATCGTATAATTATTATAATTAGCAACGGTATATATATATAGAGAAAGAAAGTTATTAGCAAATTACATCTTACGGAAAGTTAACATTTAATTCTTCATAATTCTCCATTGCGATTTGTAGATATTTAGGACTTTAATAATTTTTGCTTATAAGCAAGCTGCATTTATGGCTTACATTATTACATTACAATTACGAGTATAGTGATACTTTTTACCATCCTATAAGTTCTAACTAATTGCTAAATTATCATCCTATATGCGCTGAAATCAATAGGCGCTATGCACCAATTTCAAAGGCAAGCAATGTTACCTCCAAACGGTACTTCATTTTAGCATGTACACAATTTCTTAACTATTAACACTTAATTACCTTACGAGTCTTACGAGTTAGGACCCTAGTATCATAAAAACAATGCCTTGATACGCAAGCTAAAAAACCACAACAAGGCTGCTAATAATGGCTCTTCCAATAACGAAATTTCCATTCAATAATCCACTCCCAGAAACGAAGCTTTAATATGAACATAAGACAGAACGATATTCCTATAATATTTGAGCTTTGATATCCTAGTCAATATCAAGCCATAATCGAAAACAAATATTAAAATTCCCACCAATTCACAACAATCGCATACAAGACTTCCCAAGAACTTGCAACAAACTACAGTTCATATTCTTCTAACCAGTACAAGTAATTAAGATTAGTGTGATAAAGTAATTAACGACCATATCTCGTCACTGTTGGAACCCTTTATAACAAGTTTTGCACCATTTGGAAATTTATCTTCGAGCTTCCTAGCACGGATGGCGGCATCTTCATTCGGCTCAATAAGCCACAATGAGGTCACATCCAAAATTACTTCACTGAGAATAACAGAATTCTTCAACACATATGTGATAAGTTCATCATCAAGTCGACTTCCGTAGTAGCCAAAAACCTCTAAAGTCTGTAAGCATCGGAGAGGGCATCCTTCACGCTTATGAAATTCCAATGGGGCCGACCTGGACCCTCAAGCTACAATAAGAAAAAGAGGTGTATAGAGTTAATAAAATCACAGCATTTGACAAACGATCCAACAAGTTAATATTTTTGAAAGAAAAGAACATTTTTTACGCATGCAAGAAAATGGGGATACAAAGTACTTCATCAAAACACTGAATACTTTGTATGATATTATCAATATCTTAAGCTACAAAGAACAAACAAAAGAAGGCCAGTATTTTACAGCACATATTTAAGTTCAATGACAAGACAGCATAACAAAAGGTGGCTCTGATCACAAGCATATCCACAGCCGGAAGGTAGTACTCCATTTGTCTCTTAATGAACTTTGATGATCACATTCGTTTGACAAGGGGTTAGGAAAAGGTGAAGGAACCTTTTTCTCAAGGGTGGTCTGAAGTCAAGATTAACGAACATCACAAATTAACATATGAAAGAATCTAACCACATAGGATGACTATTGGAACACATTTTAGAGGCAAGTGTCCAAACGTAGACGAATAAAGGGAGTAATTTCATAAAAAAGGAGAAAGATCACATTCAATGCGTGTTGAACAACATAATAATGACAACAATGAAAATAAAGATTTGCGACTATTGCTCAAGGCAATACAATGGAAAATAAGCTAGAAGAAACTGATTATTCAAGCTGTATTAGATCAATATCACAACAAATAATTAAACTCTTAACATCACTAATCAAAAGCATTATATTTTCAACACTGTACTGGTGTTAAATGAATGAGAAGCATTATATTTTGATAGTAATAATTTCAGTATTTGGTAATTTATGTTACATATTTGGTGTGTTGATTGCCCTAGTTTAATCCTCTTAGAAATGAGCATTTTGTTTCATTTCAGCCGAATTATACACCTGAGTTATACTATGTAGCAAGGATTTTATGACTTGCAAATAACGCGAATTGCTGATTGTCATATAATTTCAGTGTTAAGGGTCAATTCTTTGACTGCTGGAACTTCTGAATGTTCTCATTTAGCTGTTCAACTTTTCTTTGGTATTGAATCAACAGGAGAAGGATTATATGAAATCCTTGGAATTTCTGCTAACATTTCTGTTTCCTTACATAAACATAACAAATAAAGGACTATTTGCGTATTTGTTGAGTTAGGACTGTTTGATTCCTGTAGTATGTGTTCTTTGGGTGTGTCATAGATTTTTCAAATGCACAAGTTTGAAGGGTTGTGTGAGCTGCGAAAGCTCGCTGGAGCTTTAATTTGAGTTGATTCAGTTGAAAGAATGGACAGTATTAACAAGGTAGAACCTGTTTTTGATGGACAGTCTTAGAATCCTTTTCCTGCAATAACAACTACTCTTCCTTTCTCTCTTTTTATTTCCTGGAACAAGTGGTTACATGGTGGCATTCCCACACCTCGAGCAGCTGTCACTTTCACATTGTCAATCACTGCAAGGGTGCTTACCTCCCTATCTCCTTTCTACTGCACCTCATATTGCCCTCAGCTTTGTATCATACTTACAAGCCTCGGCCTCCCTATGCTCAAGGGACTTGTGCATGATTAAATGTAAAGCATTGATATCTACTGCACCTAGTATCATTTGTTCAGAATCGTGAGGAATCATGGTGTCACAGATGTCAGGCTATGCTATGCCAATTTTTTTGTCAGACTGTCTTAATATCGCATTGCCACTCCCTTCTGAAAGTTCATCAGATGCCTGTCACACTTGCACCTTTGTTTTTTGCGATGAAACCCAAGCATGCCACTGAAGCTAAGCTTATTATTGGTTTAAAATGTATTATGGTTATCTGTGCACTTTAGACTTGCATTTTGAGAACTCTTTTCCAACTCCTTAATTCACTGTGTACATCACATAACACAGGTGAATTTACATCAAATCAATCAGGAAGTGACCTGAAAAGGCTTAGTCACTCTTTTGCTTACAAGAATTATTGCACAAAAGTAATCAATTGCCTTGAATTGATATGCATATGTATGGAACTTTCGCAGCACTTGATTCTTTCTAGACAACATTATCAGAATTCGATTTCCAAACACTTGTGGAAGACTTCCTGTTCTCTGCGTGTAGCTAAAGCTCTCACGCGGCTTGTTTTACTTCAGATTCTGATAGACATCCTAGAATGCTCTGAATGATAGTTTGCACTTCTATAATGTGATGATGCAGAGATTGGAAACCCACTTCCATGCAAAAGCACCAGCAGCTTGCATTTAGCTGAAGTTAAGGCCTAAGAGCATGAGTGTTTTATACATGTAGGTCAGCTGTATCTTCATTCAAAATGTATTTCAGGAGTGTAATTTGAGTAGTGTTTGGGATGTTAATTAGGAAGAGTAGGGACCGAAAGAGCCACTTTCAGCGATACCTCTGGATTCTGGGAATATGCAGTGATTATGACACGTTTTATTTCATCTAGCAATCACTGCGGTTTAACAAGAAAGAGTATGATCAGACGATATCAAAGCTAGAGCACAAGGCAGCCATGGCACGGAGGTAGCAACCAGAAAAGAGAAGCCATACGACATTGTTTTAAAGGCATGACTATGTTGCATCAACTATTTATTAATTTATATATATATTTATTACTTAGAAAAATACACATTAATAATCCCTTTTCTCCGAGTTTGAGTTACCCTCTCTCTATCATTGAAACGGCTTCTGAGGTAAATTTTTAATCATCGAAGTTCAATTTCACTAGGGTTTTGTTAATTTGATTTTGATTTTGATTTTGATTATAGTCAATTTAGGATTCTTTGAAGGTGGTTTGTTCAACTTTTGGTTATAATTTCTCAATTATGGAATTTTGTTGCTACCATTTTTCAATCACCAAATCACGTAGATATTCTTAAGCTCAGAAGAATTTTAAGGCTCCAATCTCCCAAATTAAAAAAAATTTAACTTTCAAGTATGAGTTCCTTAATTTTAAGTTTTCATGATAGGATTTGTAATATGAATAATGTAATTTTTTTTTTTATTGAATTACTTTAATATATTTTGCTGTGTTGGTACCCTGTTCCCCAAATTCATGATCCGCCACTAATTGTATGTAAACGAGCACCTTAGGGTATGAATTATTTTAATATTATAGCTCAATCATTCATATTTTTATTTCTCATTGAATTACTAATGATTTTTATGAACCAGCGTCAAATTTATTCTTTGATACAACTATTTAGTAGTTGGTTTTTGATAGTATAACTTACAAAGTAGCAGATTTAGTTTCTAAAGTCTTGTGAATATAATGGTGCTTTTGCTTCTAAAGTCTTATGAATATAATCATAATTTAGCTTCTAAAGGCTTTAATGTGTCTCTCAAGTATGATTTTAATCCGAATGGTTTTGATGGAGGACCTGTTTTATTGTGTGCATTCATAGGTTGTATTAACAGCACAATCTTACCTTGGTGGTGTTAGTTTCGTGTTTTGATGGACAAGTTTTAAGCAAGGCCAGTTTATGAATCCCAAAAGGTGCATTTTTTCCCCCTCATATCATGTACTTGTCTATAGTGCTACTTTGATGGCATTTGCGTGCAGCGTCTACTCGTTTGAAGTTATCCTTTCTTGTTTGATCTTGTGGTTTTGATTTTAATCTTATGTTTCAATTACAACCACTCAGGATTACGAGACAAATGATTGTCTGAGTAAGCTTCCCAATCAAGTTTTGGGGCTTATATTGTCGTTTCTGACAATAAAGGAAGCTGTTCAAACTTGTATTCTTTCCCACAGATGGATGTGCTTGCGGAAGTATGTTCCCAAGCTGAACTTCGAAGATTCAAGGGCGATGAAGAGGATCAAAGTTTCGATGAGCAAGGATGAGATAGTTGACTGGGAAAGATGTTGTTTTATTAGCTTTGTGAATCGTGTCTTGGAACAATCTCTGGGTGATATTGATGAAATGAGGATAAAATTTGATTTGGATAATCTTTGCAAATTTGATATTGATAAGTGGGTGAATTTTGCAACGGCTAGGGAACTCAATAAGCTCGAATTAGACTTTTTTCCTGCATTGTTGATCTACCGAAGACGTCCTGGTAATAAAAGCTTCTTACCTCCTAAGTATCTATACACAGTTGACTTTAAGCCTACCCTAAAATCTCTGCATCTAAATTATGTTAATGTTTCAAATGAAACTGTGACGCTTCTTTTGGATTCCTGCCAGCTCCTTGAGAATCTGTGGCTCGAGTTTTCAGAAATTTTAACTAGTGTAACCTCTGCTTCCTTGTCACTACCTTTGAAGCATTTAACAGTTTTATACTGCTTTAAAATGCAAACAATTGATGTATCTGCTCCAAAGCTCTTGTCGTTAACATATTTTGGTGACCCTATTGAGTTCAATATTCGAAGTGCCTCCTCATTTTTGGAGCTATCTGTTGGTGGTGATAGGCATGTCAAAGTAGCATATGCTTTTGAACCTTTGGCAATATATCTTTCACAATTGAAGTATCTACAACTGCGGATGCGCTTTATTCATGGGGTTAGCTTTGTTATTCTATTCAACATGTCTTGTGCTATTGCAGCTTCTGTGTTTATGTGTATGCTTACTGTTGACTTCTTTTTATGCAGAATAATCTAGCGATTGAGCACTCACCTGCCTTCCCAGATCTGAAGCATCTTGAGCTGTATGTTTTGGCTGATTTTAACGAATCCCTCCTCGGATGGATCCCTCTGATTAAGGCTTGTCCTATCCTGCAGAAACTGACTCTGAAGGCAAGTCACCCTTCCCTTCCCTTTGCTCATGCTTTTGGTTAGTGATGTTAAGAGTTTAATTATATGTTGTGACATTGATCTAATACAGCTTGAATAATCAGTTTCTTCTAGCTTATTATCCATTGTATTGCCTTGAGCAATATTCGCAAATCTTTACTTACATTGTTGCTGTCATTATCTTGTTCACCACACATCGAATATGATCTTTCTCTTTTTTGTGAAATTACTCCCTTTATCCATCTACGTTTGGACATTTTCCTATAAAATGTGTCCCAATAGTTGAACATTTCTGTTTTTGCTTTACTTACGACCTCTCTTTCCCCTTTTTTTTTTTTCTCCATTCGTTATATATGTATCTGACTACTTAGTCATTCATTAATTTGTTGGATCGTTTGTCAAATGCTGTGATTTTATTAACTCTATACACCTCTTTTTTTATTGTAGCTTGAGGGTTCAGGTCAGCCCTCATGGGAATTTCATAAGCGTGAAGGATGCCCTCTCCGATGCTTAAAGACTTTAGAGGTTTTTGGTTACTATGGAAGTCGCCTTGATGATGAACTTATCACATATGTGTTGGCGAATTCTGTTATTCTCAGTGAAGTAATTTTGGATGTGACCTCATTGTGGTCTATGGAGCTGAATGAAGATGCCGCCATCCGTGCTAGGAAGCTCGGAGATAAAGTTCCAAATGGTGCAAAACTTGTTATAAAGCGTTCCAGTAGTGAGGAGATATGGTCGTTAATTACTTGATCACACTAATCTTAATTACTTGTACTGGTTAGAAGAATATGATGCGTAGCTATAAATTGTAGTTTGTTGCAAGTACTTGGGAAGTCTTGTGTGGGATTTTTGTGAATCATTTTCCATTTTGGGTTGAAAATTGAAATTGACTAGATTATCAAAGCTCAAATTTTACAGAAATATCATTCTATCTTACAGGAATGAATTATTGGATGAACATCTTCTGTTGAGACTTTACAGCCATCGTAGAAACATGTAGGTTACAAAAAATTAATGCAAGGTGAAACCAACAAATGCTTCAATCAATGTCGTAAAATCTCAAGACTATTCTGTATGTTAAATTTCTCATCAAAGACTAGTACTCGTATTCCAAAACTTACCCAAAAATAGTACATCTAAAGTCAGTCAATCAAGGTAGGATAATGTAGTGTTAAGAAAGAGAAATTCTAGCCATTGATCCCTCAAAATTTTTTTAAAAAAAAAAATCCTTCACACGATCTAACTAGGTTGGCTCCTTCAATCCTCATCCTTGCATGTCATCAAGCCTCTGGAAGAACTTAAAATCTTTAGACGATATACTATCAACAATCATCAGGTCTACCTGAGCCACCATCTTTGAATGACAGAAATGGGTGTGTCAAGGAATGGAGCATAGCGATGAATGACAGGGGAGACGCTCCTTCCTATCTTAGTCCATACACTTTGATGATAACCAGCGGTAACAGGGGCATGATACATGAGCTTCAACAGCTGCATCAAGAATTCAGGCACATTGTTAGCTTCCATTACAAATTTACAAGTATGCGGAGGCAAGCTAAGCATGGCTCCCCACCCAAAGATATAAGTGTTTAAATGTTATACCAAGTACAATTACAAATTTAACATACCTGCCAGTACATGAAAATTTGGATGAAGTTGCGCTGCCATCTGCAAGGATATAAGCAAGGTTATTGGTTAACAGAATAGGATGAGAGATAGAATGGAGAAATTGACAAGGGGGAAAGTGATGAAAAGAAAAGCTAACTCACGAGAATAAGGAGATGATGAGAAGGAAACCAAGTCCAACCTCAGCATGTGAGGACAATATGCTGAGGGTGGTTACATTAGATTCCACCCATACGCAAAGCTCTTCCAAGTATTTTCTGTTAAGAAACAACAAATTTAAATGAGAAAAGTTTCATCCAAAAAACAATCAATTCAACTCTTTACACTCTAGAACCACCACAATCTACAAATGATTATGATTTGGTCCAGGAATACTAGAAAAGCAGTAATGATCCATGTAAAGTAAGTTAGATTGAACATAATACATAACCTATAAAATCAAGCTGATGATAAAGTTACTTCAATGCAGGCTACTTTTAGTGATTTAGATAAATTTCAATGAGGTGTTATCGCTTGTCAAGCAGCAATCACAAAAGCTTAAGCAATAAAAACTTGTCATGACCCCACAAATATACTTTGTATGTAACAATGCTACAAGAGAAAGCCTTGCACCACATCTAAGAAGGCAAAAACTAACACATAACCTCAGTTGAACTTCAGCATAAACAAATAAAATCATGCTTTTCCTCAAATAAGGGCTCAAAGTATCAAACAATAAAATGTATAAAACCACCAAACCATCCACAGATCAGATGACCTATTGCTTTGTTTTTGGTCTAGCATCCTTTAGTGAAAACCAATAACATGAATGCATGAATCAAACCTAAACTTAACTATAACCTTTGACGCTCTGAATCTTTATCAGCAAGATTAAGTGTCAATAAACTCAAGCTGCTTGGTTGTACCCAATCTTAAGCCATACAATTCAGATAAACTAGCACACATTCAATGAATCCAGTGCGAAGATGAAAATTCCCTACTTGTATAGAGTAGAACTGCTGAAATTACGCCTGAGAAACTTGGCAACATGTTCTAGCGATCGGCAGAGAATGGGAATTAAAGCAACTGCGAGATATTTTGACATTAGCACGTCAGGTGAAACTGTAATAGCAACATACATGTGTGCATTAATGAACAAACAATAAACAGACACTCACACCGGAGGCAATAGTTTGATGTAACAAACATGAGGGAGTAAATGAAGTAAATAAAGTCCTTCGTTGCAAGTATTGACTGCAACCACATTTGAACAGCCTGCATATTCCATGCCCTGGGGGTCTGCAGAGTAGTCAAACAGAGAATTAGATAGAGTAATTAAACAGATATAGTAAAGGAGAGGAAACTGAAATATGCTTACCCCATATAGTGAGTACAAAGAATATAATGATGAACATGCAGTGCCCAGTAAAGATAGGCGAAAAGCCCTGTTTGAAAGATTTGCAGGAATAAGGGGAAGGGTTGAAAGTAAGGCTAAGACAAACACCTGCAAAGAAAGGGCAAAATGTATATAATATTACCAAATAGACACTGCAATTAAAAATAGTTAAGCTTCATGTCAGAAAATAAAAGCACTGTATTACTGTTAAGTAATCTTTCTCAAATACAGATGCCTCCATGGTTTCAAATGTCAGGCAATATTTGATTTTTTTCAAAATTTGCAATGTATAAAGTATCATGCTAACTTTTATTTCTAGCATTAAGGACCAGCATATAATTAAGAGAAGCAGATATGGAACAAGATAACCAACAAATCAACTAAGTGAACGTATATAGCTGATCCCTTTTATAATTCTGACTTCAGAAGGGAAGATAATTAACATATTGGCAACATGAAGTAGCCTGATGTGTCTGTACACAAGGTACACACATTTTAATGACCTTTGAGTAATTTGCATACCCAGGCATTCACAGAAAATTGTATGGTTTGCTTATCCCAGCGCATTGCAGTTGGAGCTGGACCAGGACTGGGAGTTGTTGATGTTCCAGATCCAGAGGTTCTAGTACTAGTGCCTGAAAATGAAAGGAACTATCAGTGTATGTACATGACTTTTGATGGATGTAAAGTATCTACCAGTACTTCTTTCATAGCATACCAGAGCTACGAGATCTCACTTGATCGCTTGTAGGTGTTGATGCTGATGATGAAGATGATGGTTTCACTGGCTGAGAGGAACCAGTTGAAGACATTGGCTCAACAATAAGACCAGGATCCTGGCAATGCAGTAGCATCCAAAAAACATCAAGACTGGACAACAATAGGTAACTAAAGAATAATAAAAGACCATATACGCAAGATGCAGGAATATGACAGATTTTTCATGTATATAACAGATACAGTGTACATAGCAGCAGCAGAAAGAAAAAATTAAGTTCATATTTATTTAAAGCAAAAGTTATTTTTCTATAAGACAAAGCACCACAGATAGCAAAAAAACTCATCAAGCTTATCCTATATTGTTAGTACAACAACTCTACATTATGTAATTCATATACCTCCTTATTAGTAGGACCCATCATAGCGCAAAGAAAGAATTCATATACTTAACCAATGTCAAGCCCAAAAGCAAAGACAAAAAATAGATAAACTGCTAAATATTTTAATGGCCCAAAGTATACTCGACAATGTAACTAAGATATGGCATGATAGAATAAGACAACCTGAACAGCAATTCTATAATTTTTCTTGCTATGCCTTATTCACTGGGAGGCTCCTTGTATATATTTCCTTTAATTTTTCTTCATTAGGCAACTTTGACAATTGTTAAGAAAGCTTTAATATTAATCCCACTCTCTAAGCCCATTGTTCATGGCTATGCCAACAAGTTCAAGTCAAGATATAAATACCACGAATAATTGAAAACATTTGACCTTTTGACCCCCAAAATTAATACCACTCTTTAAACCCATTGTTCATGGCTATGCCAACAATTTCTAGTCAAGACATGAATCCCACGAACAATTGAAAACATTTGACCTCCATGATCACCAGTAATTTTCCAATTGAATATGATGTTATCATCAAGTGCTTTATTGGAACATCTAAACATAAAAAAGAATGTCATTTAAGTATAAAAGAGGTCGTCATACACCAAATAACCTAGCTCACAAGAAAGGATACAAATTGAGAATTACGCAAGTAGTTTCATCAAAAGCAACTCAAAAGTCGATTTCGAAGTTTGCTATGAACAATAGAAGGACAATTATGAGTAACTGAATGAACAAATCTACGCCATCTTTAACCCCTTACATGATTAAACTCAAGCTAATTATACATGTTGAAATTCAAAGGTTCACTAAAAACCCATGATTCTGCCAACTTCAACCAATCGATTTTTGAGTATGATCAGCATCCAAAAATAGTAAAAATAAAATCAGCACACAAACCACAAACGCCCCAAAAAATTAGGGATTACCAATAAACCAAAATCAAATTACAGAACACAATAGCATCCAAATCCAAACAAAGGCACAAACTTTAACCATAAAACCATCAAATTATGAAACTCCAGCAACCAAAAGCCAGTATATGAAACAAAACCCTTTAAATTAAGCAAACCCATCACCCAAAACATCAAATTGTACAATACCCACAAACTAAAAACTACTCTAATTGAAAATTAAACATAGTATAAAGAATCAAAAACATGAAAATTGAATAATTTGATTAAAATTGAAAAGGGGTATAAGTATATACGATGTAACGCTGGTAGAATTTGCGCTTGAAATGATCAACAACATCAGAACGCGAAGCCATATTAGGGGGGATGAGAATGTTGGACCAATAATCAGCCCATCTGGGATCTCTCTCATAATCGTATGAAGCTGCTGCGATTCTTTTCAACTTTTGCGCATCAACACCTTCATCTTCCTCTCCCATTATTATTAATTTTCCACAAAATTTGAGATTCTACTAGAAATTATGGTGAAAGAGTGATTTTTTTGCTGTTCGCAGTTGACTCACGACCTCTCTCTCTTTCTCTCTCTTCTGAGTTAAGGGAAAAGAAGAGATAAATAGAATAGAAGGGAACTGAATCTGAAATTTGGACTTTGAGCAACTTCGATGGGCTTGAGGGGTTGGACTCATGGATTCATGGAGGGGGTTGAATGGTTGATCCGTTCAAAGTGTGATTACTAGGTTATTAGGATTGTCAAACGGGTTGGTCCGGTGAGGTTTGATAAAAATTTTAAACTTTCGGATATAGATGGAGTTAAAATTTTTGAGATTAAATGACGGATTTTTATATGATATTTGATTATGATGATTTCGAGTTTGGATTTCTTTAACTTAAAATTAAACAACACTCATTGTGTAAAGATCTTAAACTTTCATGATTAGGTGGAGTCCAATATTTCACGAGTGAAAGACCTTTTTTCTATGCTCATTGTGTTTTCTGACATGTTTAGAACAAAATTAATAAAAGGCGATATTTCGATATACATTATAGGTAGCAAGTAATTATAGTAATTTAAACAGAATTTTTTTTCTTTATACCTTTGTAGACATTCATGTGTTAATTAGTATGTGTTTGAACATCTTTCTAAATTTGTTTCCTAAAAGCCTTTAACATATATATACTGGCATTAGATTTACTCATTATCTTATTTGATCCCTTAAACTTATGTATGAGTAGAACGTGTGTTTCTTCTTTTTTGAGTTTAGAAGGCCATTAAATTTTGATTACTTATAAAGTTAGACATGAGTCGAGCCTACGTAAAATAGCTTTTGATGAGCAAATGCGATGATCAAATTTCTACGGTCTCTCAAAACTCACCTCTAAGTAGTCTAAAAATTGGATTATATAATTGGGCTCTAATTTGAGCTCCAAATCACCCCACGGACTCTAAGTCTAACAATATCGCACTTGACTTAGACTCTTAGAGTATAGATCGATAACTACCGTACCATGCATCAAGGTACCATGTTACACTCACGAATTAGATCAACTTCAAAGTTGGCTACCTGACCTAGAGTATAGACCACTAACTACCATATCATTATGCATTTTAGAATCCAATTTCATCAACTTATTTTACATAAACATCCCGCAAGCTACTTTTCAATTATAGATTTTTTAGTAGCTTCAACAACAAATTCCAATACTTTTCAAGTTAGTGTACATAAAGTTTTTTCGAAGTTAATTACAAGTATGTCATAATAATATTAGGTATAGAAAACAAGAAATGGACATGGAGCGGTGGGATTTATAATGGGTGTCGTCAGTGGTCTGATTACTCCTCCTTTTCAGTAAATCTGCATGAGTTTTGTTTATGGAAGCATGCTACATTGGAACATTGCTAAAGCTACATACTATTTCGTTGTCATGCTTAACTTTTACTCCTTTTTATTTTTATTTTTTATTTTTTTTAAAAGCATCCTTTGAGAAACCAACCAAAGACCCCAAAGCCAATGCTGGAACCCCTATGTCTAAAATTTGTTATATACACTCGGATATATCATATATCCAACTAATTTAAGATTAGTTTAGTTCTTTAATTGATGATTAAATAAAAACAATTATCAAAATAAGAACAAAATACTTATTGGGTTTATGGTATACCCCTCTCCCTCTACCCAAAAAGTATATAGTGATTTAGGGCATGTTCTCTTACGTTGAAATTCAGTTCAGTTCAATTCAGCTCAGTTCAGTTCAGTTCAGCTCCTAATTTCCTTCTCTTATAAAATATTCATTTCAGTTCAGTTCAGCTTAGTTCAGTTCAGTTCAGTTCAGCTCCTAATTTCTGTCTCTTATAAAATATTCAGTTCAGTTCAGTTCAGTTCAGTTCAACTCAGTTCAGCTCAATTCAGTTCAGTTCAGTTTAGTTCAGCTGAGTTCAGTAAATGAGAACAAGCCCTTAGGTTTGCTTTTAACTAATACTCTTAAATCACTTCCTAAGTTTTGTAAATTAAAAGGCTTAATATAAAGTTATATGTATACAATTCTTGTTTTTTCTATATAATGATTTAGAGATCATAGATCAATCTGACTTAGATTAGTGCACAAGATTATTTGGGAGTGAAAGTGAAGAGTAAAAGAATCACATGCCCAATGAGTTTCCATTAAGGTTTATTTTCACAAGAAAAAACACACCAAACTTAATTGTATACAATACACGTGCAATTAACACAAATAGAAGTCCAACACAAATACAAAGCACATACAAGCTTATAACTTAATATAACTTTATAAAACTTGGCTACAAACAAATCTTCAAGATTCAAAAACTTTATGAGTGGTATGAATAGATTATAGATCACACCCTCAACTTCTCTAGAATTGCCTTCAACAATTTTGCTTTTGCTTTCAAGTTTTTTTTTTTTTTTGTTTTTTTTTTTTGGCTTGCAATGATCACACGTCTCCACACAATGGCCCCACCTCCACGTGCCCCACACAAAAACTCTCTCTCAAAAAACATACGAAGAATTTTTTTTTATTTTTTCACGAAAATTAATTTGGACCCACAAAAAAATACAGCTATTGATTCGCTCAAACAAGATTCGTCCTTTTTTTTTTTCCCTTCCTATAAAATCGATCCATTTTCCTGGGTTTCGTTTCTCTGCTAAACTTCGAAAATGGAGTCTGATACGGCGTCGTTTGAGGGGTCTGAAAAAGTTTCCATTTTTGGTAATAACAAAACAACCACCTTCGAAGAAAAAGAGGAGAGAGAAAGAAGCGAAATGGGTGACCGTGAACCGCTAATTGACCGTCACCGCCGGAGAATTTCCGGTATTGGGAACAAATCATTGTCAAGGCAATCGTCGTTTCGGCAGTATTTTGAGCATGCTGCTGCTGAGACTTACCTGATTACCGGTCTTAGTTTCAAGCTTCTTCGCTATCTTGGGTATTTTTTTTCCATATTTTTTAAATTTATTGATTTTGATGAATTGTTTGTTTTCTGTATTTAATTTAATGGGATTGTCTTAGATTACGTTTTACTATCTTGTAATGTCCGGAAAAAGTTGTCACGGGTTAGCATTTATAATGTTGCTATTATATTCACTTATTCTATTATTCAGTGTTAGTTGTGATTTTACGAGGGATTGTGACCATGTAAGTATGTAACATGTTATTGTGTGTATGTGGGTCCTGGACTACTCTTGCTAATAAGAGTTTTTTCAATTGCATGATTTTTGGGTAATTTTGTGAATATATGATTGATTTTTCCTGTGAAGTGGTTCAAATATTTGGTTGTGTATTGAGACAACAAGAGAATTATGGTTTTCATACTGGTAAATAAGGCTATGTGATATGCCTATGAGTATGTTTCAGTAAACATGTATTGGTGTGAAGTTGGTGAATGGAAGAGATACATAAGGCCATGGTTATGTGCTAACATAGGTATTTTAAGTGAATAGACATCTTGGTGTTCTTTGGATAAATTGTCGTGCTTTGGAGAATTGGGGAAATATGAAAGTTGGTACTTGTAGTGAAGGTAGTGTACAACTGAATGGAGAAAAGATGTGTGATAATGGAAAGTTTTCATTAGAGGCATGTTCAGTTGATCACTAATTCACTACCAGTGTGTGTGTGTGTTTCCTTTTCGATATAATAAGGCTTTTTAAATGGTGTGGTGTTTCACTTAGAAGCAATGATAACTTCACTTGCCCATTTACATAACCGATCGGATGGTTGGTCATAAATTAGGCGAATTTGCACTAACTCTAAAGTTCCAGGGACATGCAAAAAACGATAATAAGTCTCGTCGTTAAGTTTAACTTAAGCTAATTTGAAAGTCAAACAATGGTGCTTGATTGTCATGATTATTGGATATGGAATATAAAAAAATAGTTCAATGATAAATAAACTTCCGAGAGGATGCCTTCTTATTTGGGCTCGATTTGTTGTTTCAAGTTCTGGTTGTTACTATCTTGTACTTGGTATGACTTTCATGTTATTGATATGCATGTTTGAATTGAATTTTGAGCTTTTTTTCTTTACTTGAGTAGTTGTTTTGGTGTCTAATCATTTGCTCGTTCAGGGTAGGCTACCGCTGGATCACTAGACTACTTGCTCTTCTCTGTTATGCCATGCTACTCTTACCTGGTTTTCTTCAAGGTAAGTTGATTGTTTTGAGTAAATGCAGCAATCAGGTTATTTCTAGTAAATTGCAAGTGTTTACACTTAACATTACTTATTATATTTTTGTAATATTATTATAATGAACTTCAATCATTCTTTGTGCAGTGGTATATAGTTACTACTTTTCCAACCAAGTACATCGTAGTATTATTTATGGAGATCAACCAAGAAATAGGTATGTCTTCAGTCTCTTCACTTTGTGTTGTTGTTTGTCTTTGGTGGTGACTTGTGAGACTTTTGACTCTTGTAAGACACATGCCAACAATGTTAGGAATCATTTTGTTCTGTAAGTACAGTAGAGGTCATCTTAGATAAATGAAGCTTAGGACTGTGCTTTATTACTCTTTATCCTAATTAAATCTCTTTTTTATTCACCTATATATGTATAGGTTCTTACTACTCTGTTGTCATACGGATGTGATTGTCATAATGCAGGCTAGATCTTTATTTACCAATGGGTCCTGATGGAAAGAAACCAGTTGTGATATTTGTCACTGGGGGAGCCTGGATTATTGGGTGAGTAATTTGTCTAGAACTCACTTTGGGTTATATCTTTATTGTTATGATTATTTTTTGTTGGAAGAGGAATTTCTCTGTTGTTTTGGTAACAACATTAGTTCAAGTGTCTGTATCAGTAAAGGTTTGAATCGAAATTGCAGAAGGGTCATGATTTATGCTCTTATTGATAGCTCTTGTGTTTTCGTCTAACAAACAAATGGATCTTAGAAGTATTTCATGCGTACTAGCTCTATTACTATCCAATTTCATGAGATGGAACATTGAGACCCTGCTACAAAAATTTTTTAGTTTTTCAAAAAATTATATTGTTGTTTGAATCATTCAAGCTTGTCTAAAGTAATTACTGGTTGGGATATTTCACGTGTGCTTTCTTAAGTATTCTTTAATCTCTTTCTCTTCTTACCGATTTAGGTACAAAGCGTGGGGCTCCCTTCTTGGATTACAATTGGCAGAAAGAGACATCATAGTGGCCAGCCTTGACTATAGGTATTATAGCTTATTGCTCTTATGTGTTAACTTTGTGCATGTGTGTCTTTTTTTCATTTATTTTTTAGACGTTTCTAACATGATTGATGATCATGAGATATTCATACTACCAAACTTATTATGCAGAAATTTCCCTCAAGGAACCATCAGTGACATGATTAAAGATGTTTCCCAGGGCATCTCATTTGTTTGTAATAATATTGCCGCTGTTGGAGGTGATCCTGATAGGTATTTGACTTAAAATTCTATTTAAAATTTGTCAAGTTTTGCTTCTTGTCATATCATTAATTATTTCTTCCTTTTGTGGACACAGAATCTATCTCGTTGGGCAATCAGCTGGTGCACATATATCAGCTTGTGCTCTCTTGGAACAGGCAATCAGAGAGTCACAAGGAGAGAGCTGTTCTTGGAGTGTTTCACAGATAAAAACTTATTTTTCTTTATCTGGCGGGTATGCACTGATCTAAAATTTTACAATTTAGTGGTCATTTCTTGATCATTTTCAAGTCACTTCAATGCTTCTAATGTTCTGCTTCCTAAATGCTGATTACATTTTATTGAAATTGTGTTGGCCCATAGTGGTTGTTCTAACTAGCTCACTGGAATTGTTTTATGGCATATGTTGCATTATTGCAAATTTGTAAATATGACGATTCTAGATCACATGTATCCATCTTTAGTCTTAGATGTCTTGAGCATAAATAGGGTAGTAAACTTAGTAGTGAGATTAGGCAGAAATTAAAGTGAGGAAACTTAAGAGAGTTGCAACCTCAAGTTGCTAGGAGATTTGTAGCCTCCCTTATTATCGTTCAACCACAATCAAACATTCAAGCTTTCAGCCTTAATTTACTGTTATTTGTGCTTAATTTCGGGTAGAGCTATCTGGTCTATTACATGACATTTTGAACTCTACTAATTCCTTAGTTTAATTTTTAAGCAACTAGTTGGATTCACAGTAGACTAGTAGAGTATGTCTACCTGTTAATCTGGTTAGGAATAAAAATTGTGGTGATAGAATTCTTTTATTTTCACAGATTCATTTTTTTTGCCAGATAATATGAATGTCTTTCATTTTATCTAACAATCTCCTTTGAATCTTGGGAGTAGGTTTAACTTGGTGAATCTGGTTGATCACTTTAACAATCGAGGTCTCTATCGATCCATATTTTTGAGGTATTTATAATTTAAGCTTTCTATACTTTATTTAATTTATTTTTCTGTTTCTGTTTTGACATCAATAATGTAATGGATACTGGATGCCCTTTCAGCATTATGGAAGGAGAAAGTTCTCTGAAGAAGTATTCTCCTGAGCTTCGGGTACAGGATAAAAGCATTGCAAAGGCCGTTTCATTGTTGCCCCCTTTCATTCTTTTTCATGGAACTGAAGACAAGTCCATTCCTTCAGTAGCCAGGTCTATAATATCTTCAAGCATTATTAGTGTGATTTGTTGTTGACGACTGTACAATTGTACATTGACTCTTCGCTATTGATCGTCTTTGTGTGCAGTGAAAATTTTGCAGATACTCTCAAAAATGCTGGTGGTCATGCTGATCTGATTTTATATGAAGGGAAAACTCATACTGATATGTTTGTTCAGGTTGAAACTTTCAGTCCTTTTGTTTGTCATACTTAATGTACTGGCGCATTTTTTCCAAGTACATGGCATTTCCCTATCCAAATTGGAGGGCATTTTTGGGGGAAAATTGGCGCAGAGTGGATGTATGAGTCCACTCTGTGCATGGCTTATACTTATCCCCTGGTTTATACCAATCATACTGTATACGACTAAACTTTAATGAACACTAATATGAATAAACAATTGGAAGCTTTTTCTGAAGAATAAGCCCATTCTATTCAGTGTACCTGACCCAAATCTGGATCAACAACAAATCACTTTTTTCCCCATCTTTCAGTGTGTTCTCTGTTTCTCAATAAATTCCAGAAATCCTGTATAGCTTTAAACAAAAAGCATGGTAACAGAACCTATGCTTAGTCACAAAAAAATATTTTATAACGAGTCGTGTGTGTGTGAGTTTTAAGCAACCATGTGATTCCTTAACACGATACTATTAATGATGCAGGATCCATTAAGAGGCGGTAAAGATGAGCTGTTTGAGCATTTGGTTTCTGTCATACACGCAGATGATGAGGAAGCTCTGATGAGGGATGCAAATTCTTCACCCATGAGACGCCTAGTCCCTGAGATATTGGTGAAGTTAGCCGGTCAAATAAGCCCTTTCTAGACTTTCTTCTTCTCAAATCGGGCATCAACTTCCATGGCTTATTGGTGTGCCACATACCCATTCTTTGTTACTGTCAGTTATAATTTCTTCTGTACAGGATTAGGAGCTTATTGCATTCTTTATTTAGTCCATCATTTATTGGTAATGTAGTTTACAATTATTTGTTAGCTTAACGAAATTTTGTAAATTTTGGTGTCAGATGAATTGAGTATAATTATATTTCATGATCCAAGTTCAACATAATACTGATGGTTGATATATACTCTATACTGCTATACATCTTTATGGCTTTAAACACACTATGCTTGCCAAAGATATAGGCTCATAGGTTTGAGCCCTGGAACGAAGAAACTTAATAATTGGTACGCCTACAGGTAACATGTTACGACAATCATCAATCAATACTATAAGGTCTATAACCTGATAATTTTACAATAGCTGCAACAAAAGTGTTGTAATTACCTCTCATTTAGATTTAGACCGTTTATTTTTAACATTCAATCATAATATTGGCGGCAAACTATGATTTATATCCAACCGTTGTCTTCTAGTCCTCAATGCGGCAACTCGGCAAGCAAGCTTAAGAAAAAAACTTTTTATTTTTATTTTTATTTTGAGGAAAAACTTTTGACTGGATTTAAAATTTGTTTAATAGGCAAAAAGAACCAACGGTGAACATATATTATGGGTTAAAATGATTTTTTTTTTTTGTTTTTTTTTTTTTGTGTGTGTGTGTGTGTGTGTGAGGAGAGATGAAATCAGTTATTGACAAAATAGTAAAAATTTTATTTCCTCAAAAAAAAAAATTATTAATGATAAATTCAACTTAACTACCCAACAGTTAGTTTTGAAGAAAGAAACAACACTTCAACTTGTAACCGTTTCTTTCCTTGTTCATTTTTACTTTTGCATTCAATCTTCATTGTCTTTGGCATTTGTGTAAACAATAATATTCTTAAGACTGATTGTCAATAAATTCTGTTTTACTCGTTGATATTATGTGCAAGGTGGGCTGCTATTGGATTACTAGACTACTTGTACTTCCTTGGTTTGTCTTGCTTCTACTTCTGCCTGGTTGTATTCAAGGTATGATACGAAATCCCATCACAAATTAATTGCCATGTTCTCGTGTTGATATTGTAACTTGAACTAGTAATGTAACAAAAAAAGTCTCAAGTCTGGACGGAGTTAGTATTAGATGTAGTATATGCAAAGTGTTAGTTGCTATATGTTTATGTATCCTTTATAATTAGTGGATTTACTAAGAATTTTCTGAGAAATGTGCATTCTTTCTTTGTTGCAGCCGAACCATGGAAAAGTTTTACTTCTAGGCTAGGGAAACCTCTGATTGTAGATGATGGAATTGTATATTCTTGTTCTGAGAAATTTTTGTATGCTTTTAAAAGCAATGGGTCTATGGTTTCGAGTGTACACTTGAATTATACGTGCAATGGCGGCATTGCTCCGGTTTATGGTGGAAAAGGGAAGGTAAATTTTATCAGCCTTTTTTAGTGAGTATGCAAGGGGTTTATGAATTCATGACTAGCAATTACGCGAACTTATCAAATTGTTTGTAGGTGTACATCATTGCAGAAAACAAAGTGTTAAGGATCAATACTTTGACTGCTGGAACATCTGATCCAGCTGTTGAACTTTTCTTTGGTAATGAATCAACAGGAGAAAGATCAGATGAAATCCTTGGACTTTCTGCAAGTATGCTAACATCTTCTGTCTATATAAACATTAGAAATGAAGGACTTTTTGCATATTCGTTGAGAGGGAGGCTGCGTTGGAGTGCTTTACCGGTAATTAATCAGTTCGGGTATTTTCAAGGTTGCAAGAATAATGTTACAGACTGTTATTTCAAGTCACCTCCTATTATTGATAGTTGTGAGAGCAGTGTATATGTAAGTTATCTCAGATCAGTCTTTCAGTCATGTCATTTACAAGTTTTTGTTGAGTTTTTGTGTTTGATTTGGTGTGCAGATTTCAAATAATGAGGGAGAACTCTATTCTATATCAGCTCGTAGTCCTCATTTTAAATGGATTCAGAATTTGAGTTCATTTGACAAAGTATTTACTGCCACTCCAGGAAACAATGGCTTCCTGTATGTTACAGTTCCTGCTAAGGCCATTGTACTCGGTTTAGATGCTTTTACAGGTGATATTTCATGGGAGATTAATATTGGACCTCTAAGTTCTGCAGAGCTTTTACCTGTAGTTGATGCCAATGGTAATTTAATTTGTCATAAAACTTGTTTCTAACAGTTGATTATTTTTTGTATTTGATTTCTGTAATGTGTTCTTCTGTAAACATTGTAGGGTGGGTATCTATCGGTTCACTTGATGGATTCCTCTACTCCATCTCACCAACGGGGATCCTAAAAAAGTTCTCTAAGGCGTCTCCAGTGAACTCCGTGATTCAAGTCAGTCCTGTTCTTGATTGCTCTGGCTATGCAGTTTATATATCACAGACAGAAGTGGAGGGTAAAAGCAGCCGTGTGATTGATAATTACACATTTGTTTCTGCAATGAAACCCAAGAATGTTGTTTTTTCATTGTTGGTTCCTGCCACTGAAGCTTTCTATTGGTCGGACATGTATCCTGGTAAGCTTTTCACTATAGAACTTGCATTTTGAGAACTCTTTTCCAATCTTTTAATCACTATGTGTACTGTGTACATCACTTAACACAGGTGAATTTGCATCAAACCTATCACGAAGTGACCTGAATAAGTTTAATCTAAACGAGGAGATTGCCCTTGCTTTTATTGCTGCAGCAAGTAAGGATCATAATCACTCTTTTGCTTAAAAGAATTGTTGCGTAAAATTAACTAATGGCCTTGAGTTGATATACATACTAAAGCTCTCATGCTGCTTGTTTTACTTCAGATTCTGCTAGAAATCCTAGAATACTCTGAGTGATTGGTTGCACTTTTATATTGTGATGCAGAGATCGGAAACCCACTTCCATGCAGGAGCACCAGTATTTCATCTGAGACACTCATTCTTTATGCCCTTAAATTGCATATTTCCAACATAACTGGTTTATGTTTCTGGTTGCAGATCTGAAGCTAGCATTTAGTTGCTCCGAGTTGAGGCCCAAGAGCATCAGTGTTATACAGGTAGATCAGTTGTATTTTCATTCAGTATGTATTAGGAGTCTTAAGACTGGAAATTGATTAGTGTTTGACATTAATCGGGATATTTTACTCTCTTTTCCTAGGAAACGAAAGAGCTATACTTTTATTCTTGCTGTTTGAAACCATTATCTTGGTTGCGTTGGCTATAAGTGTACGATTCTGTTGTATATTTTGGAATAAGCAGAAGCTCCGAAATCAAGATCTTGGAAAATTCCTTGATAAACGAGTAAGTCTAGTATTAGTAACACCCTGGTTCTATTACTATTAGCCAATTTCAGAACTACAAGATTAAATCCTGGAAATATGAATATGCAGTGGAATTCTGACTTGCTGTTATATTTTTCTCTAGGAATCACTGCGGCTTAAAAAGAAAGAGTATGATCAGACGATTTCAGAGCTAGAGCAGAAGGCAGCCAAGGAGGCAACAACCAGCAATGTTTTGGAAAATTTGAGCAATCTAGTACGTTAAAGAGAAGGCATCGAAAGGAAACTCTCAACAACTTACAGCTTAGGAAAAGACAGCACAAGTTCACTGTCAAAACCTGTACTTCCAATATATGATAGGAAAGTAAGAAGCTATTCTTTTCAAGGGTCAAATACTGAAAATGTTACTATGTTTCACACATATAGCAGTACTTCAGGTGAAGAAAGTGATCAAGAAACAAATTCCGAGCATGATTTGCATACTGAAATAGAATTGGCTGCTAAAGATCTGAAGGGGAAAGCAAAGGCAGATGAAGCAATTGAAATAAGCTCTAGTGAATGGGAAGACTCGTATGACAGCTCCTCAAGAACAAGTTCGGGGTCTAGACGCCTTCATGATGTGAACAAGGTTCAAAGTAGGGGTGAAAAAGCATGGTTGTTCAGGAGAAGAAGGTCCTTGTCCTCTACTAATTAGGAGTGATGTTTTATGTATGTATTAATATGCTTTACAAATCAATATTTACATTTAATTATTCTATGAAAATAAAAAATGATGATAATACTAAGAAGAAAGCATTGGAGTAATTATCTAAATTGTTTCTGAAACAACATTGAAAGAGGTTAAATGGTCAATCATATTATTAGCAATATCATAAAAAATGCTTTGATAAAAAAGCTTTTTCTATTGAGCATTAAAAGTTTAATGTATTAATCCAACACACACAACCTAACCACATAGGAGATGATTGTAGTGAAGATAAGAGAATGAGGGATAACTCAAGTGGTTAGAGCTTTACTAATTAATTAGGAGTGATCGATCTATACATTTTTGTTTTTGAAACCAAGTGGCGAGCTAGCTAGTATTATAGAATAATAATAAATTAGGCAATACATAAGGTTGGACCTCGCGGATCGGAGGCAATGATCGACACATGAGACCAACTAACAAAAGAAAAGGAAGTACTAGTAGAACAAACTAATACAGTTAGGCTAGACATTACTTAACTATAATAAACAACATAATACGAAGTAGAACAAAGTAACATAGTTAAGCTAAGACATTTGAAGTACGTAGTTGTCGTAGCGAGCTAGCGTTGAAAGTTCCTGTTGGCAGCTTGAGCAGCATTCTGAATGGCATCAGCTTCGTCCGTCGGGGTGCCGTCAATGAGACGAAAGCGGACATTTGATCTGGCATAAGGAAGAGCAAATTGGAATTGTCTTAAACTACCAACCCAAAGAAGCTCAGAATTTCGAATTCTGTTGTGAAATTCTTCCAAGTCTTTTCTGTATCCACATGTTACGATGCGTATTGTACCTATCTCAAAAATACATGGCTTGAGACACAAGTGTTTCCGGGGGTGGAGGTTGCGCTTCCATACCTGCAAGTGCAACAGGATCCACATCATCTTCACCTACATTCATGACTTGAATACAAGCATCAAAGCTAAAACTAGTGTTACTGGTTTATTTGATGTAGTATTTCATAAGGCCAACTATGTATTTATGCATTGTATTGAAACCCGAGTACTATTGCTTCATCAATTCTTTCGGTACCTTCGAGTACAATTTCCACCTACTTGACAACTTATCTCATTGAATACTTGAGTACTTGACAAGAGTATAGCAAAGATGAACAAATAATGTTTAACAAGGGCTTATTTTAATTTACAACTACTACTAGCTAGTGTCTAATTATTTTAATTTGGTTGAGGTTGAGGTAAAAAAATTGTAGCAAATATATTGTGTGACGTACTGGTGTAGCAATATCATGAACAAGATTAACGTCATATACTTCCTCCGTTTCTATTTAGTTGACGCGTTTGATTTAGGCACATATATTAGAGAGTGAGAGAGAATGAAAAAGCAAGTGGGATAGCTTGTATATACATGGTAAAAAATTGTAGATCAAATACAACTGATTGAGCCATAGTAGTGATTGCACGTTTTAAGGTCTATGTAATATAAATAATTCCGCACTAGTTTCAATCATGTGAAATGAATTACGGAGTAGCTACAACCAAGTGACCAACAATCCAACATATATAATCCAATCAGGAAAAACCACTTCTAAAAATTATTAGCTAACATAATTGATCCATTAAAGTGATCTAATAATAATACCATATGTAAATATACTATAGTTAAGCTACATAGCATTAAACAAATAAACACCTACATACACAACAGAGATCACAAAAATGAGTGATTTCAAATTCGATTAAAAAGGGTATAAGATACAAGACCTTGGGAAAGTACAAATACATAGACTAATCGTTAGATCATTAAATATCCTATAAATCTACGATAGTAATAGTTTGATCAATTGACCTATAAATCTATAGGCAAAAGCTAATGAGCGCCCTCGGGGCGTTATATAAGAGAATTAAAAGTGGGAATATTAGAGTAAAATTAACATTAATTACACCGAACGATGCGTGATTTTGTCATACATTCCTAACTTAATACCATTTCAACCAATATAATTATTCCTTATCTGACGCCCCAGGGCGCTCGTTAGCAAGATCAAAATCTATAACAAACGAGTATAACTCATTTTAATAATGAAAAGACTTGCTCACAAATGATGCAAGGATAATAACAACATTTTCCCATAAGCATTAGTATTGGTGGTTGGGTGACAACTTAACTGCACAAAATATAGCTACTACAGTACTTCCTACTACGTAGTACGTACTACCTCTTGGATTGCATGGCTCTATCTTTATTTCTTTTGGCTCTTTTATCAACAACTCAACTGCAAAAAAAAACAAAAATATACTTTCTCTGTTTTTTTTACTTGACCTGTTTCTTTTATCACGTTTGTCAATGCAAAACTTTAACGATCAATAACTTAAATTCTCTATAAGTAAAAATTATAAAAGTTATATATTATGATAGTACTTATTGAGATGAATCCCAAAAGATCATACATGAATATATTTTTCCTTACATATTATTCACAAAAGACGGTCAAAGGAGGGATGATGAATAGTGTAAAAGTCAAAGTGGGTCAAGTAATAAAGAACGGGGAAGTAGCTAGTACAACTGTACAAGTGTACAACCTTGCATTGTAGGACTCTTTTTGTTCTTATATCCACAACTCAACTGAAAATAAATTTAGCTAGTACGACGTACTACCTTGCATTAATTGCATCATTTGCATGGCTCTTTAAATTTTTTTTGCTCTTTCATCTCCTCTTTCCCTAGTATATAAGCATTCTATATTTTAGGAAGATAATTATCTCCTTTGACCTACAACAAATATATACCAACAAATATATACTATATTTAACTCTTAAATTTGAGGATGATACTCTTTTTTTGTTGGCCTGGACCGACTTTGTCTCCCTATACAAAATGTTTTGATCAACAATAATAAGGTGGTCTAAATTGCATTTAAGGTGATTTGAAATCGGGTCAAGAACAATTTAGGTTGAATTTAGGTCGGGTCAATAACAAGTCGTGCTAATTTCGAGTCGGATTAGTAACAGATCGAGTTGAATTTTTCGAGTTAGTAATAGGTCAGGTCAATAAAAAGTCGGGTTGAATTTGGGTCTGGTCAATAACAAGTCAGGTTGATTTCGAGTCGGGTTTGTAACAGTTGGGTTAAATTCGAATCGGGTAAGGAACGAGTCGGGTTGAATTCAGGTCAGGTTAGTAATAAGTCGGGTTAAATTCAGGTTTTGACGGGTTAAAATGGGTTTGGGTCAATTTTATTTTAAGTCGGGTTTGGTTCAGGTCAATAATTTACGGGTAATATTCGGGTCAGGTCATCTCCAGGTCAGTTCATGTTCGAGTTCATGTCTCACATACTCGGGTCAACTCGGGTCTAGGGTTGGTTTCAGGTCGGGTCAGGTCGGGTTTAGGTCACCATTTTTTCGGGTTCAGATGGGTTGGTTAATAATCGGGTTTGAGTCGGTATTTCAAGTCGAGTCAACTTTTAATAGTTGTAGTTGCGGTGTTGACATTAGGAGGAATACGATACGGAGTATAAGAAACAAAGTACTGTTGAATTATTTTGAGAATTGGAGACAAAATTCATGTAATTAATTAATTTACTTAGGATATGGTGTTGTAGATTAATTAAACAAGATTATTAAAGCAAATAACAAGATTAATTAACCTTGGTAAAAAGGTTGAAGGTAGGCAAAACACTTCACGGTTTAGAGAAGTAATAACAGCTGGCCCGGTTCACCGCCCGATCTGGGTGGTGCTCGCCCGATAGGGCGCGAGGGTCAGTTCTGGAATCGTCTCTGCCGCCCGGTCGGGCGCGTGTCAGAGGAGTTTAGAAACTGAGGGTTTTCTCGTTAGTTTTGCTTGGTTGTTTGACAGTTACTTTGTGACTGTTGGTTTCTTTTGCTTTGTATATAAATATGTTCAGTATTGAGGAATGATTCACACACACCCTTTGTGGCTCTCTAAAACACCAAGAGATCATGGGATCGATTTTCAACCCCACCCTTTGTGGCTCTCTAATAACACACACACACAAAAAAAAAAAAAAAAAAAAAAGAAGATAAATAATGAAAAAAAAAGCTGTAAATGGGTTGATACAAAAGATGAAGATAAAATCAATCAATAACTATATACTAAAAGACACACCAACAATGACATGTGTCATTTTCTGGTGTGTCCTTTAGTTTTTTTTTTTTTTTTTTTAAATAATTTTTAGCAAACAAATCTTATACATAAATAGAAAATAGCAAAATAATACATAAATTAAAGATTTGACACATCTTACACGTAAATAAAAAGATAGCAAAAATAATAGATATATAAGAGATTTGATATGTCTTTCCATAACATATACAGAGTACATTGGCAAATATAGAAACTAAAGTACATAAAAATATAGTAAACCATATTTTTAATATAATTGTGCCATAATATTATGTACTACTTATTAAAACAATAATTTTATTTATTTATATTTTTAATTATGTGTTAAAAAAATCCAAGACAGTTTTTTGAATTTCAAATATTAAAAAATAGATTAAATTAAAAATTTGATGTATCCTTCTACAAATAAATATTAACAACTAAAAATCAATGAAAGAGAAAAAAAATCAAGTTCTTAACATAATTTGTGAATACATAGTGAGTATGGATGGGTCTCGGTTTGGCGGGTGGCGGGGCAGGGATGAGGATAAAAACCATACCCGCCATGGGTGATGGGGCAAGGGTGAATTTTAGGTTGTACCCGTCCCATCCCCGCTCCACCCCACCCGCCGCGCTTCATACTCGCCCCATCCCCACCCCATACCTATCTATATATTTTTTAAAAGATAATTATATACTTTTATGCTATTTCATATAAATAATAAATAATAATGTAAAATAAAGTAATAAATGTAATACATTATAATATATATATAAAAAAATTTAAAAAGCGTAATATAAACAATGAATTTTTTTTTGTTGTATTTTAAATTATGTATTGTTGTTGTATTTGGGAGGCGGGGATGGGTGGGGGTGGATATCCAAGTGGGGGGTGGGGTGGGTATGGTTTTAGCATTAGACTTGGCGGGGCGGGGATGGGGATGAGATTATTAGGCAGGGATGGGATTGAAAAGCCAAAATCCGCCCCACCCCATTGACATCCCTAAAAGTGACTATAGAAGTGTAATGTGCAACTTTTAAGAAACCCATTTGGTTAACGACAAGAAATTGTATCAATTTTTTTTATGAAATATAATATACATATTGTCAAATGCGTTTTAAAAATAACTATCGGGCTAATAGGCTCTTTTATAATAATTAATTATAGGGTATTTTATAATAAATTCATTACACCATATAATATTTTAGAAAAAATTCATTGTTAATTTAAAAATAATAATTAAAATTACCGTGCATGGCACGGGACCTAACAATCTGGTATGTCATTTGTATTTAAAAAAAAAACAATTAATTTAATAGAAAAATTATTTTAGGAAATTATTTGTAAAATATAATTAAAATATAAATAGCTATGATAATTACCTTTATTTTATATTGACATTCAATTAACTAATACGGAAAATATAATATTAGCATAATATTTTTAAAAAATATATGATCACTGATAAGTTTATATGTATGGATTTTTTAAACAAGACATTACAATATAAATATGATCACTGATAAGTGTATATGTATGGATTTTTGCCATAACTCACATCCTCTCCTTTTTTCCTTTAAAAAAAAAAATCTATTCTTCTTTCTGTGTTTTTTTTAGGAATTTATTTTAAATGATTTATTTTATTTTATTTTTTTATTCCGATAATAAATTTTTAATCTTTATCTTTATATATGTAGCTAATATAGATTTTCTTATATGGTTGAATCATTAGAATGTCAATTAAACATGTAATTCCATGTTTTATTATGTCAAAATGTCAAATACTTCATTATTTTTAATCAATTAAATATAACATTTAATCGATAATAAATAATTATAATAACCGTGCATGGCACGGGACCTAACTTAGTATTTGTAAAAGTAGAGTTAGCGTTTGTTCAACATTTACTGAATTGAATGGAATTGAACCGAAGTGAACTGAACCGAGTCCATTTCTTAAGAGAGTGAAATACTAAAATAATAGTACTCCATATGTCCTTATCAAATAAAAAGCGTAGCAAATATAATGGAAATAGTGTTGCGATTATAATGAAACGGAGGTGTAATTATATTTCGTGTTCCTACATCATCGCCTGATTTCATCCTTGTTTTATACCATGTGCTTCGTTCTTACTGTGGCAATTCAATTATGGCAACTAGTGTAAAAGAGTGAAATGATTCTGTATTTGAGCTATTATGTTTATGGCTAAACAATTTATCCCAATAGTGGTGGATATAAGAGATGCTTCTTCACCCTCCGAGTTGTTAGTAGGTGAGTTTTTTTTTGGTGAAATTGCTTTTGCATTTTCACTTGTCAAGTACTTTTCACAGTTGGAGTATCTATGTTTATAAATGCGCATGGACTTGGTTAGTTGCTTTGTACAAGTAATATTATTGTTGATGTAAAATTTGTTGTAATACCTCCGGTCCAAATCACTCGTAACTTTGAGGGTATTATTTGCGAGATATAAAATATTTTAAAGTTGCGAGTAATTTGGACCGGAGGTAGTATATGTTTGCAATAATGATGGAAGGACCTTTCTATTGCAGTACAATCTGGGGTTAAATTTCCTTCATTTGCTTGTGTTGTCTAAACTCAAGTATTTGGAATTTTTTTAACTACCTCCGTTATATATTATTTGCAATGATTAGACATTTTCCCTCTCTACTTTATGTTAAATCGTTGCAAATAATGTGTAACGGAGGTAGTATTACGTTTAAATATGGTCAAAGCTTCATTGAATGGATTCCCTTACTGGAGGCATGTTCGCTCTCGGAGAAACTAAGATTTAAGGCAAGATAACGACACTTTTAATTTGATTTCCTCTCTTAGCTTCTTTCGAATTATTATATGCTAGAACTGATAGAGATTTAAGAATGTAGTCCACAAAAGGCAGAAATCATTATCATCTTTCATGCCTTAATTAATGAAAAGCTTTGCTTCACGTCAAAAATACATCCAATATTGAGAATACGACTCTCATCTCATTTATTTGTTGCACAGTATCTCTTATCCACATCCAATTATTGTTACTATTGTAAGAAGTACTATCTAGTATCTACTACAGAATATGTATGACGTATGTACTATATAGTGCTTTTAATGTCTATGACAATTCAGTTTCATCCAATTACTTTATGTACTTAGTAGTTTGTACTATTCTGAAATATAACTTTCATTGGATATACATAATGCTATTAATGTTCAAAAACACACAATTCATACAAAACAATAAGGATGCCCCAATTCGCTAGTTTGTATACTTCTTTAATTTAATAATTAAGTTCAACTATTTGTATATGATAATATATAGGGTTGTTAGAATAACAACCCATTTAGGCTTGTAACAGAATTAGTTAAATATTTTGGACGATGTAATAAATGGGTGGTTGTGTCACAACTTAACTGCAAAAAAATATAGAGTAAATAAAATTTGTATGAATTTGTAATAATAGTGTGCCTAGACTAACATCTTTAATGAATATTTAAATTTGTATAAATTACAGTACAAAATCATTGATCAAAGAGCAAGAATGGAGTAGAAGATAGAGCAAGATGTGAGATTAGAATAGCTATTAATTAGCACGCCCTAATACAACCTCAAATAATATTATAGCCAAAGACATAGCTTCTCCACAGAAGGAAAAAATTGAGTGATACTTTAAACTTATGGTATGGAAACGTACAAATCTTTACTGAGCCTTTGAAGAGTCTAATCGCCGAGCCAAAGAACTAAGTCTACAAGCTCTTTGGCAATCTTTAAGCATCCTGTTGAGCCTTTTGATTTTGATGGACAAATTGACAAACTCGACTAATGAATGTTTTGAGTCTTTGGTGAATAAAGGATTCAAGCAAAGTTCGTTCCGGAGTAGGAACTTGGATGCGGAGTAGCATTCTTTAAAAAGCCTCGTGCAAATCTCACGTTCTAGTTTTAATTGTGAGCACTCAATAATATAAAGTCGGAAAGGAACTCAATGACTTATGTTAAAGACTACTGGAATAAAAGTTAGTTTTAAAAGATAATTTCTTAAAGAAAAGATAATTTGTAAAAGTTTTAATAAAGATAATTATCGAAGATAATTATCTAGTTGTTTTAATAAATAATAAATTTATCTTTTCAAATAAAATCTTTTTAAACAAACTTTTGATAATCTTTTAAATAAAATATTTGATAAAGTTAGCAAGTGGTTTTTCTGTGAGAAAATCTTTTATACGGCTAATGGTTATCAAGTTGTTAGGATAGTGGTTTAATTAGATAAGGCTAGGAAACCTCTTCATGATCACAATCTGTCAAGATAACTCCACAAGTTGTTAGTGGGTTGTTGACATGTGGACGTGATTATGGTGGAGGTTAATGACTAAGCCTTCTCTATAAATACTCATGCAAACTATCTCAGAAAGATATAACTCTTGAGCATAAAAATTCCAGTAGCCATCTAATAACATAAAGAGAGTTATTTTCCTTCATATATTCTTGAGTGCAATAGGTATTTGTAATCACAGATTGTATTCAAGTACTTAGGGGTTGGGATTGTGAGTTTGTAAAGTGAGGTCAAGGAAGCTTCGTTGCTGAAGTCTTCTGTGAGAGTTGGGAACAAGTTCCTAATTTGTGGAACTTGTTAACGGGTTTGAATCTTCACTTGTAAAGAGTTTGATTACTTAGTGGAAATTTAGAAAAGCCTATATCTTCTCTCGTCACTATTTCATTTAGTTAAATTCCGCAAAAAGTTTTTAGATTTCACCTCAAATACAATTCACCCCCCCTCTTGTATTAGCCAGTTAGACTTTCAGTTGGTATCAGAGCGGGAACTCAGAACACGCAGGCAACCCTGTTGAGTAAGTTCCTGGAAAATGGCTTACACAGAGGAAAAGGAATTCGGGAGTACATCCATTCAAAGGCCTCCATACTTCAACGGCAAATTTTATCCTTATTGGAAGGATAAGATGGAAATCTTTATCCAAGCAGAGAATTATCAGGTATGGCGGATTATACAAGTAGGAGATTACGAAATTACGAAAACAAATGCTAATAATGAGGTAATCCCTAAACCTATGGATGAGTATGAAAAAACTGATTTTGAAAAACTTGAAATGAATGCTACTGCCAAAAAATTTTTAATTTGGGGACTTGGACCCGATGAACATACTCGTGTCAAAGGGTGCAAGTCCGCAAAGGAAATTTGGGATCTTCTGGAAGTTACACATGAAGGAACGTCAGATGTTAAACGTTCCAAAATAGACATTCTTTTGTCTCAGTATGAGCGCTTTGAAATGGGAAACAAAGAATCCATTAAAGACATGTTTACTCGATTTAAAAGTATTACTAACGAACTAACGTGTCTTGGCAAGATAATTCCTATAGATGAGCAGGTCAGAAAAGTCTTAAGAAGTCTTCCAGACAATGACAGATGGAGAGCAAAGGTTGCAGCGGTGCAGGAATCAAAAGACTTCACCAAGTTCAATCTGGAACAACTTGCGGGTTCCCTCATTACTCACGAGATCCAGTCGAACAATCGGACTCAGGAGACTGTCAAAAGTCAAGGGCTAGCATTAAGAGCTAATGAAGAATCCGAAGAGAAGTCTGACATCGATGAAGAAGAAGCTGCAATGTTGGTGAGAAGGCTGAAAAAATTCTACCGTAACAACAAGTTTTTAGACAAGAAGAAAGGATACAGTAAAAGAAATCAGGAACCCAAAGCCAAGTCTTCTTGTCACAAATGTGGAAGCACCAACCACTTCATCAAAGAGTGTCCATTATGGGAATCTGAGAAAGGCAAGGGAAAAGAAGCTGATCAAAGCAGAAATTCCAAGCCTAACTTTTCTAAAACAAATTTCAGGAAAGCAATGATTTCCACGTGGGGAGAATCAAGTTCCGAAGAAGAGGAACAGGAACACACAGACGATGAAGTAGCCAATCTCTGTCTAATGGCAAAGCATGATGATGAGGTAGTCATTCAACCTAATTATTTGAAATCTCTCTCAAAGGATAAATTAATCTCTTTATTGTTAGAAACCTTAGATGAATATAAAGAATTATGTGCAAAACTAAGGCAAGCCGAAAAGGCAACTGGAATTTGTAGAGATCATGTTAAGTATCTGAATAGCTTAAGAAATGATGTTCAAGGCAGATTCTTTGAATTGTTAGATAAAAATATTATGCTAAAAGAATCCCTTGAAAGAGTCAAGAGTGAGAATATCATGCTGAATATTGAATTGACTCAATATAAAATGTTGTGTACTAACATTGATTCTTGCAGGTCTACTGAAGTTCCTTTAATCATGTTTAATAATGAACTAGAGCATGTTAAGAAAGAGATAAAGGAAACCAATGATAAAAATGAGAAACTAGAAAAGGACCTAGAAATTGCAAGAAAAAGTAAAAATACAGCAAGCACGGGTGTTCCCAAGTGGGTAAAGGAAGCTCAGACAAAAAGAACAGAAGGTCTAGGCTATGTTCATAAGAAGAAGTCCACTGGAAAGAAAAAGAAATATGTGAACTTACCTAGTGAGACCGTTTGTTCTTTCTGTGGTAAAAAGGAACATCGCAGTGAAGAATGTACTAAGAAAGCAAATCTGTACAATAAGAATGTGAATTATGTTTGGCAGAAGAAATCTGATTTAAATGTGTCAACACAGGAACCCATGAATGAAAGGGTTCCTACTACTAACTCTTAATTTCTTTTGCAGGTCGAAGTGAGGGGGAACAACCAGTGGTACCTCGATAGCGGTTGTTCTAAGCACATGACAGGAGATGAATCCAGATTTCTCTCACTGACGGCCTATACAGGGGGAACAGTGACCTTTGGAGACAATAAGAAAGGCAACATTGTTGCTGTTGGCAAAGTAGGAAGGTCAAGTTCCCATGCAATTGACAATGTATTTTTAGTCGAGGGTTTGAAGCATAATCTACTCAGTATTTCTCAGTTTTGTGATAAAGGAAACTTTGTAAGCTTTTCTTCTGAAAAATGCAAAATCATCAACAATAACACTGGTAAAATCGTTTTGGAAGGAACTCGTAAAGGGAACACATATACCGTGGACCTTAACAAAGTTCCAAAATACAATCTATCTTGTTTAAGTGTTATTGAGGATGATCCACTTCTATGGCATAAACGTTTTGGACATGCTAGTCTTTCATTGCTTGACAAATTAAGGTCAAAGGACTTGGTAATCGGATTACCTTCTATCAAATTCCTAAATGACAAAATTTGTGAAGCCTGCATCAAAGGAAAGCATGTTCGATCATCATTTAAATCAAAGAAAATGGTAAGCACCACAAAACCATTGGAACTCATTCATATGGATTTGTGTGGCCCCGTTAGAATTCAAAGTAGAAGTGGAAAAAGATATGTCTTAGTTCTTGTGGATGATTATTCTAGATTTACATGGGTCATATTCTTACATAGTAAAGATGAAACTTTTGATATGTTTATGACTTTCTTGAAAAAGACACAAAAATCAATAGGTAATCAACTTATTCATATGAGAACTGACCATGGTACGGAATTCGAAAATTCCAAGTTTGATGAATTTTGCAGAGAACAGGGAATAAGTCACAATTTCTCAGCGCCAAGAACACCACAACAAAATGGTGTGGTTGAGAGGAAGAACCGAACATTGGAAGACATGGCAAGAACAATGCTAATAGCAAGTGGGCTTCCAAGAAATTTTTGGGCAGAAGCCGTCAACACAGCATGCTATATCGTCAACCGAGCCATGCTCAGACCAATGTTGGACAAGACACCTTATGAACTGTTAAAAGGGAGAAAACCTAATATTGCTCATTTAAGAGCTTTTGGATGCAAATGTTTTGTTCACAATAATGATAAAAGAAATCTTGGAAAATTTGATGAAAGGAGTGATGAAGCAGTCTTTTTAGGATATGCATCTAATAGTAAAGCTTATAGAGTTTACAATAAGAGGACTATGTGTGTAGAAGAAAGTATACATGTGATTTTTGATGAAACTAATAATTATGGTTGTATACAGGAATATGAAGATGGAGATTTTGAAATTGGTCTCACTCGTTCAACAGACCAAGATGAAGAATTAATTCCCAGAAAGCAGCATGTTCGAATTACTGAAAATACTAATAAGGAACCTACTGAAGTTCCAAATAATACTGAAGCCTCTGATCAAAATACAGAAGAAACAGAAAATACAGAAGGCGAAGCAAATGCAGAAGCAGAACACCATGAAGAAATGGAAGAAAGAGCAACTCAAAATAACACTTTTATACCAGCTCAATCATTCCAACCAAAGCCATGGAAACATCAAAGGTCACACCCCCTGGATAAAATTATAAGTGACCTAAGCAAGGGAACTCAGACGAGATCCCAACTGAGAAACTTCTGTGCATTCAACGCCTTCTTATCAACACTGGAACCTCGAAATCACAAAGAAGCCTTGGAAGATGCTGATTGGATTGTTGCCATGCAAGAGGAATTAAATGAATTCGAAAGAAACAAAGTGTGGCACCTTGAACCCAAACCAACAAATCAAAAGGTTATTGGTCTCAAATGGGTATACAGGAATAAGCTAGATGAACATGGCACAATTGTAAGGAACAAGGCAAGATTAGTTGTTAAAGGCTACAATCAGCAGGAAGGTATCGATTTTGAGGAGACTTTTGCTCCTGTAGCTAGATTAGAAGCAATTCGTATTTTAATTGCATTTGCTGCATTTATGGGTTTTAAACTTTATCAAATGGACGTCAAATGTGCTTTTTTAAATGGTTTTTTAAAGGAAGACGTCTATGTTGAACAACCACCTGGATTTGAGGATCCAAACTTTCCTAACCATATTTTTAAACTTGATAAAGCACTGTATGGATTAAAACAAGCTCCAAGAGCATGGTATGAAAGACTTTCAAAATTCCTTTTACAAAATGATTTTAAAAGAGGAAAAGTTGACAAAACTTTGTTCTTAAAATCAAAAGGAACTCATTTATTAATTGTACAAATTTATGTTGATGATATTATTTTTGGTGCAACTAATGAATCCTTGTGCAAGTACTTTGCTGATTTAATGAGCAGTGAGTTTGAGATGAGCATGATGGGGGAACTCAACTTCTTCCTTGGGCTCCAAATTAAGCAAACTAACGAAGGAATAATGATCCATCAGCAGAAATATGTGAAGGAGTTATTAAAAAAATACGGTATGGAAAGCACAAAGATAAACCACACTCCCATGGGAACAACCACAAGGTTGGACCAAGACCCCAAGGGAACTCGTGTGGATCAAACAAAATACAGAGGTATGATTGGTTCCTTGTTATATTTAACTGCCAGCAGACCTGACATTTCGTTTAGTGTAGGTCTTTGTGCTAGATTTCAATCGGATCCAAAGGAATCGCATCTAACAGCCGTCAAAAGAATTCTACGATACTTGAAAGGGACGGAAGACTTGTGTCTGTTTTATCCAAAAAGTGACTCGTTTGACCTAAAAGGATATGCTGATGCTGACTATGCAGGAGATTTGGTCAATCGTAAAAGCACATCAGGTATAGTCCAATTCTTAGGCTCCTGCATGGTTTCTTGGAGTTCCAAGAAACAAAACACTGTTGCTCTATCCACTGCCGAAGCAGAATATGTGGCTGCTGCTGCATGTTGCTCTCAATTGCTATGGATAAAACAACAGTTGCGTGACTATGGCATTATTTTAGAGTGCGTTCCTATTCATTGTGATAACACAAGTGCCATTTGCATTTCTAAAGATCCAGTACAACACTCTAAAGTTAAGCATATACATATAAGGCATCACTTTTTGAAAGATAATGTTGAAAAGGGCTTAATTAAGCTAGATTTTATTTCTACTGAATTTCAAATTGCTGACATTTTAACTAAGCCTTTAAGCAGAGACAAGTTTGAAAAGATGCGTGTGGAATTGGGGATGCTACGGCTCAAGTGATTTTTGTTTGGAACCCCTAAGGTAAAATCGGATGTAACTAACAATGCTACGCTCAATCTTGTGTGAATAACACAGCTGAAATTACCCAGGGGAAAGATTTGTGAAGTATTGAAAAGTCACTTATACATACTTTTAATATGTTAAAAGTATTGAGCCATGTTGTTTCAAGTTCCTTTTTCATCATTCTTTACTCTCTGTATCATGATCACGTAAATTATCATCATAATTTACAATCAATCTGCTCTCATTTATCTTTTTCGTTTTTTTTTATTTTTCTTCTTGTTATTTTCTTTCTTATCTTTTATTTCTATCTTATTTTTTATTCTTATCTTTTTCCTTCCTTATTTTTTCATGATGAATTTTTCTATTCCTCATAGAATTCAAAAATACAAAAAGATCTTATTTGCTACGTAAGATAAGAAGCATGTATATCAACTTCTTAACTTACGATTTTATTTTATCAACATTGAATTAGATGAGTGCAATTATTTCACCAAATTAAATCCTACTACCTCTAAAACTACCCCACTACCTCACAGTTTAAACCGTCACTTTTCTTTCTCACTCCTCCCCATTAAACTCTTTTTCTTCTTTTCACTCCACCTTCACCTATCAAATCAATTAAATTCCCCATACACTCCCATAACCGGCCTCACTCTCTCTCCTTCCTATTCACACTATTCATCTTCTCCTTCCCTTCATTTTATCTTCAACACCATGAAAACCAACCGAAACACCACCCCAAAAACCCGATCACCACCATTCAAACCCTCCTCAAACACGGGGTCTCCACAACCGGTGCCAATTGCGGTGGTGCATCCATCTGCTCAGCCAAAGAGGAAGGCTAAGGCTGTGAAGGGCGGCGACAGGAAACGGCGCGCAACCACCAAATTCCCATCATGGAATTACACTCTCGGATATCACATCAACTATGATTGGTGTGTGGCGAGTAAGTTCACTGAATTTACTTCTTTAATTGATTATCAAAAATGGACTCACTTGTTCCAGAATTGTTCTCATTACCCTGTTTATCCTAAATTTATTTATGAGTTCAAAAATACCTTTCAATGTGATAATGGTGTGTGCTCGGCCGTAGTTAATGATATTCCAATTTCGTTTGATGCCAATTATCTTGGAAATCTATTTCAAGTTCCTGTTAAAGGCTATTGTTCTTATTTAAAGCACAAACAATCTGTAAACATTGGCCATAATGATGAATGCAAAATCCTTCAATTTATTGGAGGAAATCCGAAAGTGAAAACTACTCACCATCATGCCCTAACACCCCTTCATAAGCTACTGTTTACCTTCACCTGGAAGGGTATAGTACCCCGTTTACAAAAACGGAGTACCGTATCACTCTTGGATGCCTCCCTCATATTCTGTCTTGCATGCAAAATACAGATTAATTTCCCTGCTCTAATGATTGAACACTTGAATTTTTATGCTCAAAAGACCACAATTCCATATGGCTCTTTCCTTACTGTGTTGTTCAAATCTTTTGGTATTGATGTTGAATGTGAATCCCCAACATATCTCAAACCCGATAATATCCTCTCTGAACAATCATTACTTAGACTGAGTCTTAGGCTTACAAATGGCAAAGTATGTTTTGTGCCTCGGAAAGGAGGGGAGAAAAAGAAAGGGAAAGGGAAAGAAGCTAAGGAAGAATGTGATGCAAGCAGTGACCAGGGTAGTGAGGAGGCTAGTGAGGGTGCTACCACCTCCAGTGATTCTGAGGGAGATAAGGAAGAAGAAAAAAGTTCTAACGGAGAGAAAAACAAAGAAAAAATACTTGAGGGAGATGTGCAAGGAGAAAAACAGGAAGATTCTGAGGGGGAACATATGGAAGTTTCTGAGGGGGAAGCTCGACAATCTGACTTACATGAGGGGCAGGGAACTGATCAAAGTGAGAGGGAACATACCACAGACTCTGAGAGCACAGCTGGACCACCTGTCATTCCTGTGTTTACAGGGGGCCTTAGAAGGAGTAAGAGGAATGTGGTCAAGCCTGCCCTTTCTACTACACACCCTGTGACTGTAGAAACCATCAGCTCCTCAGACAAATCTGATTCCACCTTCAAACCTACCCAAGTTCCCTCTTCCACTGAACCCTCTTCTATTCCTGTCTCACCTACTAGGCAGCCTTCTCATTCACCTTCTCCTCCTCCATTTCAGCCTACTGGCTTTGCTGCTTTCTCTGGAACTCGTGTGTCTGTTTATGATTTTCAACAGGTTCAAGCAGATATGGAGAAGTTGACTACTCTGGTGAGCAAGAAACTGGAGGAAATGGCCTCGGAACTGCTTTCTCTTAAAGGCCAAGTGCAGGCTCTGGCAGAATCTCAAGCAACCGGATTTGCAGGCGTGGAGGCAAAGCTTGCACAGGCTGAAGGCAAGTTTAGTGAAGGCAACAAGGAGATCTTGGAAACTATCAACAAAGTAGCCTTTGAGGAAGTCGAGGAAGACTCTATTGATCCCACAAATCCAACCCTTGATCCTACCAATGCAGCCTCTTAAATCCTTGATTGCACTTATTCTAATTTCATATGTTGAACAATTTTATTTTGGTCTTGTTTAATCTCTCTGAACTTTGGTTTGTACGCCTTTATCCTTTGCTACATTCTCTATGTTCCTCTTCTATTTCCTAAATCGGAACTTGGCTCGTATTTTTCATATGATTGTGTGTGTTTGCTGATAATTTGGTACCTAACTTATTTTTGCCTTGCATTATTTGAGCTCACTATTCCCTACGTAGTCTAGTGGGAGTATAGCAAAATGTTTTTTTTCAATCTTTTGATAATGCCAAAAGGGGGAAAAGACAAACTTCATGGCGGCTAAAGTGTTTACCAAGGAACTCACACATCGAAGGTACAAACTTTTCTAAGTTAATAAAGTCCTAGTAATCTAAGTTTTTAAACTTTTTCTAAGATTTTAAAGTCTTTGTTAATTTTTTCTCTTTTGCTCAGTCTTTTTAAAATAAATACTTTTTAGCTTTTTTTTAAGTTCTTTAATTACTCTGTTTTTTTTTGTTTTCATGTCTTACTTTAAATTTCTGTTGCATGCCTGGATGATTTTATTTACTTAAGTTTGTCAATGTTTGTCATCATCAAAAAGGGGGAATTTGTTGAGCCTTTTGATTTTGATGGACAAATTGACAAACTCGACTAATGAATGTTTTGAGTCTTTGGTGAATAAAGGATTCAAGCAAAGTTCGTTCCGGAGTAGGAACTTGGATGCGGAGTAGCATTCTTTAAAAAGCCTCGTGCAAATCTCACGTTCTAGTTTTAATTGTGAGCACTCAATAATATAAAGTCGGAAAGGAACTCAATGACTTATGTTAAAGACTACTGGAATAAAAGTTAGTTTTAAAAGATAATTTCTTAAAGAAAAGATAATTTGTAAAAGTTTTAATAAAGATAATTATCGAAGATAATTATCTAGTTGTTTTAATAAATAATAAATTTATCTTTTCAAATAAAATCTTTTTAAACAAACTTTTGATAATCTTTTAAATAAAATATTTGATAAAGTTAGCAAGTGGTTTTTCTGTGAGAAAATCTTTTATACGGCTAATGGTTATCAAGTTGTTAGGATAGTGGTTTAATTAGATAAGGCTAGGAAACCTCTTCATGATCACAATCTGTCAAGATAACTCCACAAGTTGTTAGTGGGTTGTTGACATGTGGACGTGATTATGGTGGAGGTTAATGACTAAGCCTTCTCTATAAATACTCATGCAAACTATCTCAGAAAGATATAACTCTTGAGCATAAAAATTCCAGTAGCCATCTAATAACATAAAGAGAGTTATTTTCCTTCATATATTCTTGAGTGCAATAGGTATTTGTAATCACAGATTGTATTCAAGTACTTAGGGGTTGGGATTGTGAGTTTGTAAAGTGAGGTCAAGGAAGCTTCGTTGCTGAAGTCTTCTGTGAGAGTTGGGAACAAGTTCCTAATTTGTGGAACTTGTTAACGGGTTTGAATCTTCACTTGTAAAGAGTTTGATTACTTAGTGGAAATTTAGAAAAGCCTATATCTTCTCTCGTCACTATTTCATTTAGTTAAATTCCGCAAAAAGTTTTTAGATTTCACCTCAAATACAATTCACCCCCCCTCTTGTATTAGCCAGTTAGACTTTCACATCCTTTCGCCCCATCCCCATATGTTATCGAGTTCAAGGGGATAGACTCGCCGTTCCTTATAAGCATGCATCAAGTATCTATCTCCACCAGATACGAGATGATGATTTATAAACTAAACAATTTCACATTTGTAACTTAGACCTGTCCACTTCTGCCCCTAGCTATTCCACTTCTCCCTCCACTTGAACGGCTACTGTGGCTGTTATTCTGTTCTGAACTGAATTCTTGGCTTCCGAATGCCATCCTTTGGAACATTCTGATTTGTGCTGATTGCTCTCTTGAATCATATATCCCACTTTGGCCTGGTTTCATGCCATTCGATATATCTGATAGTTCGTTCATTGTATCCAATGCTCTTGCCACCTTATTTAGTTAACAAGGCAAAAATAAACAAAATCAGTTATCTAAGGAAAAAAAGTATCCTTTTTGGCATGTTTCCTTGAATCTTTACCTGGCTCATTTTTGGCCTCTTTACAGCCGAATGCCGTGCACATGCAGCTGCTGCTTCAATCATCCGAAACATCTCACCTCTATCATAGTTTCCTTGCAATCTTGGGTCAGCAAGTTCATCAAAGTTTTGGTTGTCCAACGCCTCAGTCATCAAAGGTCGAGCCTATATGGTCACATTCACATGTGAAGCAATTATTAGAACAGTGACTAAACGAAGAGGGATTTCTTACTACAAATTAGTACCCCAACTCACCCATTCAACTAAGCTCTCATCTCCTAGTGGCCTGGTTTCATCAACAGGCTTGCGTCCTGTTATAATCTCTAGAAGCACTACTCCGAATGAGAATACATCAGACTTTTCAGTCAACTTGCCACTCGATGCATATTCAGGTGCCATGTAGCTGCAAAGAAGCCATATATGACAAACAATTAGACATGTACAAAGCCGTAATATACTGCCAGATGATATTTGCAATGTTTCAGCTTATATATAGAGCAGAATATAGAGTAAAACTGGTCTTATGGAAACTACTGACTTGCTACCATGGCGAAAACAGAATAAACTGAAAAACTACCCACCCAAAAGTTCCCATGACACGAGTAGATACATGTGTGTTGCATTCCAACTCTTGTGCTATTTTTGCCAGCCCAAAGTCAGCTACCTGTTCGCATCAGTAAACCACTGTCAAAGACAAGGACTTTATTTGAACCAACAATTTGAGTATCAAAAGAGGCAAAATGTAAGAATATCAGCCTATGTTAATCTTAATTGATTAAATATGTAGTAAATACATTAGTGTAATTGTAAGTCACAGTGTTTCCTTTGAAATGTGACAGTCATTACACATGAAAGGGTGTACCTTAGCATCGAAGTTGTTGTCTATAAGGATGTTAGCAGTTTTAATATCCCTGTGAATGATCCTTGGATGACCTGGTGACAAAAGACAGGGAAAAATATAAGAGATTGCATTAGAAACATCAAGAATAAAGGTATAAGAACAAGTCAAAACAAAAAAAGATTTCCATGCATTACAATCTTCATGGAGATATGCAATTCCCTTAGCAGAACCACAAGCAACCCTGACTCGGAGGCTCCATGGCATAAATGGTTTATTAGAATCTGGAAAAGCCATAAGCAAGCAGATGTCAATTAACTGTCTTTACTTAAGAGATTGACGGAGTTAAGTATCAAACTGCAGACATGATTTTTAGTATCTTATTAGGTTCTGTGACGTTTTACCCACTACCTATGTATACTTGACATGCAGACAAGGAATGAGTGACAGTCAAGACACATTGGCATGTGTATTACATTTATAGAGCAAAGCGTCTCAATTCTTAATAATAAACTTACTGTGGAGGTGGTAATGAAGGGTGCCATTTGCAACAAATTCATAGACGAGCAATCTTTGAAAATCAGTGATGCAATAACCCACAAGAGAAACCAAATAGCGATGGTGCACACGGCTGATAATTTCAACCTCCGCTTTAAACTCACGATCTCCTTGCCCACTGTTATCTTTCAACTTTTTTATAGCTACTTCTGTGCCATCTTGCAAACAACCTTTATACACGCATCCAAATCCACCAGCCCCCAAAATATTTTGTGCAGCAAACCCATTCGAGGCAGCATGCAACTCCTCGTAAGAAAACCATGTTTTTGAGTTGCCTATTCCACCAGTATCTGGTGATGAATTTATATAATCACCACCACCACCATCACTTGGTTTCATAAAAGAGGTGCCTGGAAATACAAAGTAAGCTGTTCATTATGTATGCACATGCAGGCTAAAGCATACATAGTGTACGTTTTGGTTTCGAATTCATATTTTCAGTCAGGGGGTTGGGGGGTAAGGTATGGATGCTACTGATGATCAATACAGAGCAGTACACCAATTTTCAGGTTCATGTTTAATCAATACAGCACAGTACACCAATTTTCAGGTTCATGTTTTGACTAAGTTATAAACATAGGTGATATAATTGGGCAGGGGGTTTAAATTTGTATGTCAGTAATCATACAATTTCTTAAACCTCCATTATCAGGCTAATCAGCCACATGCAGTATCTGTATGAATGAAGTTGGTAAATTGCATAAACCAGATCAGGTTACCAGCTATAACAAGTGATTCATATTTGACTTAATGTTGGCAATTTGAAATTTTCTATGCAGCCAAGTTTATGATTTTAATCAGAATACAATTTTAAACATAACTACATAAGTGTTACCTGATGTTTGTGAAGAGGCATATGGGGATGGCAACATGTACACAGAATTATGTCGTATGTGTCTTTTTTTCCGCCTTCGCAAGCACACAATGGCCATAAAAAAGCCTATGATGAAAACAGCTGCCACAATCCCAATGGCTATTCCTGTCTTAACTGTTGCATCATTACCAGGAGAGGGACTAGCAGAGGAATTCACTGGAGAAATTGAGGCAGTACTTCCAGATTCTGTTGCTGGTCTTGGTACTGATCTAGAAGGCGTAGAAGAGTCACTTGGAGATACAGGTGGGGAAAGAGTGGACTCGGGTGGCACTGGAGGAGATGAAGAGTCCACAGGAGGAGGAGGAACAAAAGTATCTGGTGGAGAAGACTCTGAAGGTGAGCCAGGAGGAGCTGGGGGGGATGGAGAAGGTGGTGGTTGCAGAGCAACCGGGGGAGACTGTGCAGGAGTTACAATAGGAGGTGGGGAAGAGGCCGGTGGAGAAGAGTTAACAGGTGCGGATGAGGGCGGGGGAGAAGATGGTGGTGGAGACAAAGGCGGTGAGCCTGGTGCAGGGGGTGGTGAGCGTGGCGGTGTAGTGGCAACTGGTGGAGGGGAAGTTGGCGGCGATGGTGGTGGAGGATTATTGGCAGGAGGGGGAGCAGATGGAACAACATTCGGAGGTGATTCAACAGGTGGTAATAATTTTGTAAGGACAGGAGTTAGTGTAGTAGATGGAGGGCTTTCAGGTTGAGAATCTGGAGATGAAGCCATCTAATCTTTTCCTAGATTACTCCTTCCCTACAACATGTAAGCATGTAAATTCATACAAACATCCCAATTTTGCCTAACTTTACAAACCTCCAATATTCTCCTTCAAATTCCCACCAAAAATGCCAATTTTATGTGAAACCTAATGCACTGCAAATATCCAGAATTCTCATGCATTAATCAAATTGCCAAGATCCTCAAGAACCCTAATTTTTTTTTCCAAAAATTTAAAAATTCACTCAGCCACAAAAACTGAAAAAATTTTGCAGCAAGAAAGTCAATTCACTCAGCAAGAAATTCAATTCAACCAATTAAAAACCCTTTTTAATTCCCCTTAATTCAAATTCAATAATACAAAATCAACAAGATCAACCTTTTTTTTTCTTTTCTTTTTTTTTTTCTTCAAAGAAAAAACACAAAAATCCAATATTAGCAGAAATTGCTCAAAATGAGAAAAACCCGGATCACCAAACAGAGAATATTACCCCAAAATATAGCAAACCATAATCATAGGACAACACCCAGTTACCCACATTATAATTTTCCCAGAAGAACCCAATTTAACTGCATAAAACTAAACTCCCTAAAACAATAATAATTATAAAAAAAAAATTAAAAAAAAAAGAAGCCAACTTTAATTGAAAAAATAGCTCAAAGAACAAAATTAAGATACTCAGAAAAAAATACAAAAGAAATAATTACCTTGTTCTTTATTTAGAGGGTTTCTAAATAGAGAAAATGCAGAGTAAATACAGATGTATATTTTCACAATTCCCAATTGAAAGGAGCATTCTGAATGACAAAAATAAAATTGATTAGCCAAAATTAGCGCTAACAAACGTGGGAGCAACTTCATGAGTGTTAGGAGAGAGAAAATATAAATATAATTAGTTATTAATTAAGATAATGTTAGGACGATACAATATATGATTACATGATCATAGTATAAGAAAAATATATACATTACCCCGTCTTAGCTGGTGTAGGAATGTCTTCAAGTTGACGAAGATGATGATGATCAATTTCATCACCCATGTTCATGTGCTCTGTTCTTCCCATACTAAGACTTTGGTTTGTCAGCGCTTGAAATCAATTACAGGGTATAATGACTTATGAGTTTTGGCATAGATTGACTTAACGTGGTCTATTATACATTTGGGTGTACCACTCACACGACACTACATTCACATTGTTTTTTTGTTCAGTTTATTAGTCCATAACTCTGCTGCATACGTTATATACAAATGAATAAATCGAGCAAAAAATTGTGGTTGTCTGGTTGAATGGTACATCTAGATGTATATGAATATTGTCATGATTTTGCTCTACTTGGCTTTACGATTAACCAAATTACGTAATGCTATTATATACGTAGTATATATATTATTGTTGTTGTTATTGTTATTCATTATTTTTCATTTCCTTGTGTTGAGAAGAGTTTAAGTATGGATTCTAAATTCATTTCAGACTCAAAGAAATTTCATAGTATTGTCATATTCGTCGAGCATATGAGAAAGATTTTAAACTATCAAAATCAAAATATTGTGTTTTTTTAGCAATTACTCCGTAGCAAACAATGAGAATTGGGTAAAAAAAAACCAGGATAAGTATTACAGTGTGCAAATATTGGATACAGTAAAAACTTCGTATATTTTCTAATGTGTATAACTGTACACAATACATTCAAAGCACAGATGATAAGAAACTGCAAATGGCTCACAGGCAGCAAATACACGGCAACAAGTTTCAAGAGCGGTTTGCCTGGTGATCAAGCCTAAAATGATACATTATTATTGATTCAACAGAACACTATGCTACATTGCTACCAACATATCACCATTGCTCAAGTAAATATAAGATGTAAACAACCAACAGATGAAGCAATCCATCATAACTAATAGATATGCAGTTTAAACAGACCTGATATAACATAATTAGTGATAATAGTGGCCAAACCAACAATGACTTCCCATTCCAAGGTACCCATCTTCATCATCACCCCTGCTGTGAATCCACCAGAGAAGATTGGAGAGGGAGTTGCCATCATCGAAACCTTGCAAGTTTCTTATTTTCTCTAGGGCGCTCTCCTTATTGTATAGCCCTTCCAAAGTATAGACAAACCCCTTCCATCCTTCTCCCACTCCGTCCCTTTCTAAAGCCGGCAATGTCCAGTTCACAAGATCTTTCACAAAGCTCACATCAGGAAACAAAGCCTCAGTAATAGGCAGTATTGGAAGGACTTGAATTCCGAGTCTACATTCCTTCCATGCGGGTGGTGCAAACCAAAGTCCACTGTCCCTCTTATTAGCCCACAGAACACCCACCACCTTATTCTCACTGCAAAAGATGTCCTCATATATTCCCTCTCCTTCTCTTACATGCCACCATGTTTGCGCTGCTTGCATCTCCATTGCTACAAGAGATGAACCAACAGAAACAAGATGGGCATCCCCATAAGCCAACCCCATCAAAGCTGCAGAATAGTAGGCATTCACTGCCTCACTTGTGCTTTCCTGATTCCTCCCATCAGCAAATTCTGTCAGCCCACCAGCCCAAGAATGCAGCTTATACAAGTCAAAACATCTCAAACGAGTATATTGCGAATTTGCTCGTCTACTCAAACTCATAAAATCAGCCATCATTGAATAAGCCTGAGGCCTGTACTTCCTCCCCCAAGCAGGATCAATCTTAGCAAGAACAGCAATTCCATAAATAAAGTACCCCAAATGGTAATGATGATCATTAAAAATTCCAAACCCGAAATCAGCCCCAGAATCATTTGACCCTTGTTTAGTAACCATTCCACCCCATTTTCCATCATACAAAAACCCATTCCCATTAAAAGTCCCATCTAACCAAGGCTCAATTGTTTCCTTCAAGTACTTCCTAACCACAGGAATTGCATCAGGATAACAAACTTCCTCAGCAATCAAAGCCATTCTAGCAGCTCGAGCAACCAACTTCCCATAAAAATACGAGGAAGTTGTCGAAATTGAGCTCGAATTCAAACCCTTAACATCATTGGAAAGAGCTGAGATAATCTCATCATATGACTCCTCCTTAACACCATTAATTGAATGCCAAGTAACCGATACTGGTTGAGTCCTCATCAACCAGGAATCCCCAACAACACCAACAAGATCACCATCAATACTTTTATACTTCAAATCATCCAAAACAACAACATTATCCCTATTTAACAACTTAAGATGCAAAGGATGAGCAAGCATTAACAAATCACCCCTCCCTCTTTTTTCCCATCTATAATTCACACAAAATGGTTCATTCAACACAGCATCACCACTAACAGGATAACAAGAACTAAACCTATCAAGAATCGACTCGAATTTCGGGTTCGAATCGGGTAAAGCCGCAAACCGGATAATACCCGAAAACGAATCAGAAACAATATTAGACAAATCATGGGTTAGGTTAATAGGTGAAGAAGAGTAAATTGCCCAAGTTTGATTATTATTAAGCTTAACAATAAACTTAGTATTAGAATTATACGAATTAAACGATAAAATCGCATGAATTGTGGAGAATTTAAGAGATATACCTCCTGAAACAGAACAAGTAACAAAAGGGCTTCCTCGAACAAGGAAAAACCGGAGATTTGAAGAGGGGAAATCCACAGTTACACTAAGATCACTAAACGATGAAATTTTATGTGGGGTATTTGAATCTGGGTTATTTGCTGCAGAAACTGTGAAATCAGCGTTGAAAACCTGGTAAATGAAGGAATTGTTGGCGAATCGAGAAGGGTATGAGAGAGAAAGTGAGGAGAGAGAAAGACGGATGAGGTAAGGGTGGATGTATTCAGATTGATCGCCATTTTTGAGGACGAAGTTTTGGAAGAAAGAGTTTGTGGGAAGAGGGGAGGAGAGAAGTTCAGGGGAGAAGAAAGTGGAAGGGTCTGGAAGAACAGAGGACTCTGTTTTTGGGAATAGAAATGGTTGATTTCTGTGATGAACCGCCATTGTTGAAGATGACGAAGTTTGTACGGGTTGTACGGGTTGTTGAGGAGGAACGGGAAAGAAAAAGGGAGGTGGTGCAAATGAAAATGATGATTTTGGGGGGTTTTTAAAGGGTTTGGTGATCATTGATTTTATCTTCCTTGAAGCTTTCTTAAGTACCATGTGGGAATTGTTTATAGGTTTCGGTCTGATAGGACGTCTTTTGTTTATCGATAAAAAAATACAAAGTAAATGATTAGGTGTTACTTAAGTGGTAAGAGATGGAAAAATGGGAAGTTGATCCAACAATTGAGGGAAGTTTCTATCTTTGTATTATAGGGGTGGAGGGAGAGAATGAAAATGGCATGATTGAAAGAAGGTTGGATTCCAAGGTATGTGGGGAGAATGATAGAGTTTGATCATGGGAATGTTGATGTGATATGTGTGTATTTGTGGAATCATGTAAAGGGTGTTTTACTTTTGAGAGTTTGAAAGTGTGAAGCAAGGGATGGGGGGAATAAGTGAAATACCTTGGAAGCAATGTTAAGGGATTGGATATTCTTGTAGTATGGTTAAGGTTGACATTTAGCTTAGGATTCATATGATGACTTACCATTGGGCTTTTTACATTAGGTTTAAGTAATAATTTGGAATATTTTATTTCTTACAAATAATACCCTAAAGTTACACATAACAATTAACGGATGTAGTATAATGTAGCAAATCCATATTTTTTAATATCTATATTGCTACTAGTAATAAAAATGAACATTTGGACTATATTCAACCACCCGAAAGGCTCCAAGGAAATCGGTGTCCCCTGCACACTGGTTGGCTGGAAAGGCTTGTGTTCGGGAGTGTCTTTTTTTGTCCTTTTAAGTTGCTTGTTTTTTTATTTTCTTTCTTTATTCTCAATGTCAAAAAAAAAAAAAAAAACACCCGAAAAGGGTTATAAATTGGGATGGGAGAAGGCTGAGGAGGAGGGATTGGTGGTGGTTGATAGTGAAGGGTAGGGGTGGATTAATTGATGAGGCGATGGCAGTATGGTTGTGGTCTTCAATTGTTGAACTGTTGAGCTACAAGCCTACAAAGCTAGGGAAGTAGGAAGAATAAGAGATAGTGTGCGATGGCTTAGGGTCGAAATTATGGATGGTGGGTGGAATATAATTCAAATTATGAAATATGTCATGAGCGTATTTTAAATTTGCAATCAAATTATCTACTTAAAATTTTATAAGATGTTATCTAAGAGATTAAATGTTGTAAAATTTATATCACTTTTTATGCCCCAATTAACATAAATTAAGAAAGAAAGACATTATACATAGCTATTAGAGATGGAAAAGTATTGTGTAGAACGAATTCACGTGAGTCCGGTCATACAAACAATAAAAAAAATAAAATTCTTAATTGTCAGAATTTAGATAATAATGGTCATATATTAACTTATAAATATCAGATATTAGATTAAAAGTGTCAGGAATTAGATAAGTAGATAACAATGGTTGGATATGAGATTATAATTATCCTAGATTATATTATAAGTGTTAGATATTAGGTTTTAATTGTGAGAAATTAGATTATAATAATAATTATCAGATTTTAGATTAAAAGTGTCAGAAACCAGATTATTATAGTTAGATATTAGACAAAATTGATCAGAATATTTGAAAGAGGGGAACTCAAAGATCGAACTCCACCAACTTCCCTTGATCATCGGAAAATATATGTGTGATATATTTTCCGTATATATCATTTAAGAGAATAATATATTTAGGTTTATTTTATGTTAAGATATATTATTATCCTAAATATAATATCATAACATCTATATGGAAAATATATCACAATAATATATTTTCCTATATTCCTAACATTATCTGATCCTTGTTTCTCTCACCTCTCTCTCTTATATGATTATCTGAGCTCTACAACAATGGCGATCAAGAGAGTCCACCAACAATCGCTGCTCAGCATAAGTACGTTCTCTATCATTCATTGTTCTTCATCAATGTAATCCTAAATTAATGAATTTGAGTAATTGAAATCCTAAATTCAAACTGGGTCCATCAATTTATGACAATGACGTCATTGTCAAATATTTTAGCACCACCGGGGGAATATTGAGGTGGTGGTTTAGGGGGAAGAGGGACGGTGATGGGAGTGGGTAGGTCGAAAATGCGGTATCATCACCGGCGTGGAGGAGGGGTGGCTGATTCTGGGTTTTGCGTAGCCGCAGGTGTTGCGGTTTGTGATAAGGGGGCGCTATAAACTAGACTCATGTGAAACAGACTCACGTAAAACCTTCTGATTAGAGATATATAAAAAAAAGTCAAAAATGAAAAGAAAAAAAAAACACAATAAATTAGGAAGTACATAAAATGTTAATCCAATATTGGATGAAACTTCTTGGAAATATTCCAACATTTGACATAGGAAACCCTTCTTACTAAGTATACTTAATTGATAATCCATTGCACTTCGGTTTGTTCAACTACTCGTACTACTATTTTAAGTTAATGCCAAATTGTTAGTTGTCAATGCTTAAACTTTAGTCCTTGTGGCCATTGGCAACTAGGATGACTTAATACATACTCGTAAACTGTTTCATACTCATATATAAGTCCTAGTAGTTATATCAAATGTTTTTTAATGCTTGGCCATGCTCTTATACAAGTATGAAAACAATCAATATATTAAATCTGTTATAAACGGAACTGCGGGAACAAAAACAGTAAGAACAAAGTTACCGAAAAATAGACTGAGTCGCGGACTATGTCGCTTTCTTTAGAACATTCACGGCACTGCCCTGAAATGGTGCAAGCAGTTCGTACTAAACCGGATGTTCCCCAGGATAAAACAGCCTTTCTCTATTGAAATTATACCGGTGGAACTGCACAAAACCACCGGGCAACTAAACACCCAAAAAGAAAAGAAACTGCTCGAGGGTTTTGTTTTTGTGAGGAAAAATAGAGAGGAGAAGAAGATTGCTGTTCGTATTTTTTTGTGTATCAAAAACAGGAAATCAACACGCCTTTTATAGGAAAAATTGCAACGTAACTGCTGCTGTTTAATTAGGCACTAATCACGCAATTAAAACGGTCATAAGTTGAACGTTCAAAACGGTTACAGAAGATTAATGCGTGGCAAAACGTTTAGCAAAAAATCAGGTAAAACGTTTGCATGATTAACGCTCCATTAATCAGTTTTGAATAAAAACGGTCAAATGCAATCAGTCAAAAACGTTTAGCAAAAATCAAGGAACTAATCACGCAATTAGCCTTGTCCAAAAAATAAGTTTATTTAATAAACCCGACCCGACCCAACCCAACCCGGCCCGGCCCGCGTGTGTGTGATAGATGGTTTACCATATAGGTCCTCCCTCTCCACAAAATGTGGGTAGCCCAAGGGCCACACCCCTTTAGCCCACTCTCTATATTATAAAGAGAGTAAAACTCTCATTTCCCACCAATGTGGGACTTTGAGTTTTTTCACAAAATTCACACACTACACACTACACACTTGTTGTTCCAACAAAATCTACTTGTCAAAAAAAAAAAAAAAAAAAAAAAAAAAGTCATCCTTGGTTCCCAATGGCCAGAAGCCCTAATTTTTTTTTTTTTTTTTTTTTTTTTTGACAAAGTTTACGCTAGAGAAAACTAAAAACGTAAATGAATAAAATGACAACAACGAGCTAAACTAGCCAAACGATCAACATTGTTGCAAAACATTGCAATTGAAAATAAACAAAGGAAGTACTTTGTACATTATTATTTTATTTTATTTTTTGTTGGTAAGGAGAAGAGTCCTATCGGGTCGGAACCTCTCACATGTCCTTCCGACTCGAGTTACAGGGCTAGACACTTTGAAAGTGGGGGGAATGGGTAAGGGAATCCCCAAACCAAAGTGCCTCTAGTGGAGTTTGATCCCACAACTCATGGTTGTGAGATGCAAACCTTACCACTAGACCAAACATAGCTTAGTACTTTATATATTAGTATGGGTACGACTGTGATGTATAAAAATTCATTATACCCATATACAAGTACGGGATACAAATTAAAATCGGATTAGAATATTAGATAATATATAGTTGTGCGGCTAAAGACCAAAACGATCCAATACCATAGTGACTGAACCACGTAGCCTAAACAATCGAACCAAAAACACATGACTTGAATTGTCCTAACAACAAATTCAACTGTCACTGAATTTCACCAACAATACAACATCTTAAGAGAGAAACAGACACACACTGAGAGATGGCGGGACTGCTAGCATGGGCAGCCGATGTAGTAGGCGCAAATGAAAGTGGTTCCGATGTTTCCGACGACCCCAGTTCGATTCCCCTCATTCTAACCCCTCAACAGCAGCAGTATCTCAATGAATTGAACCAGAAATCAACTTCTCTCACTCGTTCGATCCAAGATCTACGGATTAGACTCCCTCCCTCTGACATCGCTCAACGTCTTCCTCATCTTCATGCTCATTCTCTTGCTTCCAATGCTGCTCTTACTCTTCAATTAAACTCCCATTCTTTCACTCGTGAACAGGTAATTTCTTCGATTTTTCCCTTTTATTTGATGATTTGAAATTGTTGTATTGCTTACTTTTTGTGTGGGGGTGCTTGTTTTTGGGTTAATTGTTTGATTAAATTTCTGGGTATTTGATTTTTGGTTGTTAATTGTGTTTTTTCGTGGGAAGTTTTGATTTTTTTTTTCCTAGGGGTTTTAGTTTAATCACGCAATTAGCCTTGTCCAAAAAATAAGTTTATTTAATAAACCCGACCCGACCCAACCCAACCCAACCCGGCCCGGCCCGGCTCGGCTCGGTTCGGTTCGGCGCGCGTGTGTGTGATAGATGGTTTACCATATAGGTCCTCCCTCTCCACAAAATGTGGGTAGCCCAAGGGCCACACCCCTTTAGCCCACTCTCTATATTATAAAGAGAGTAAAACTCTCATTTCCCACCAATGTGGGACTTTGAGTTTTTTCACAAAATTCACACACTACACACTACACACTTGTTGTTCCAACAATCCCCCACTTGAATTTTTTGAAAACATTTTCGAGCAGAATCCATACATATATAGGTTGCGCATAAACAGAAGTGTTTTTCAACTTGAACTTCGACGTAGTGAGTACGATTCAGATTCAACAAGGGTGACTCGAAGTTTTGAACCCTATCTCTGACAACGTACCCCACACAACCTACTCTTGGTGTTGTTCTAGACCCGTGCTATTTCGGCCATGCACGTCTATCCCAGTGTAGTGAATGCTCTAGAAATGCTGCCACACATTTCATAGGAAGCGGCCTAACTTCCACATTCACATAGGTGAATCTATCAAGAGTACTCCTGTAGCTTGGTACTCCACTCCAAATTGGAGTATAGATTTCATTAAGAGTTCCTATTAACTCATCCTTGATCGCTTCAGGAAATTATGTCTTTTGAACATATTCAACTCATAACACACCATAACTTGTTATTACCCTTTGAACCTATTTCTTGGGATCTCCAGTTCATAGGTTGGGTTACCATTATGTGTGGTTCATTTCAATGGCAATAGTCCCATTTTCTTAGAAGAAAAATGGACTTTCTCCCTAGCTAATCCTTTCGTCAAAGGATCAGCCAAGTTATTCTCAGTGCGTACGTGATCCACTCTAACAGCTCCGATAGAGAGATATTCTCTCACAGTGCTGTGCTTACGACGTATTTGTCGTCTCTTACCGTTGTAATAACGGTTCTGAACTTTTGCAATAGCCGCGGTACTATCGCAATGGATCAAGACAGCCGGTAATGGCTTTTCCCATAGGGGAACTTCACCTAGCAGGCCTCTTAACCAACCTGCTTCTTCACTAGCCGTAGCTAGTGCTATCATTTCTGACTCCATGGTGGACTGAGCCAAAATAGTCTGTTTCTTAGACTTCCAAGATACAGCTCCACCGGCTATAGAAAAAATATATCCACTAGTAGCCTTAGAGTCATCTGATAAGGTGTTCCAGTCAGCATCACTATAGCCTTCTAGTACAGCTGGAAACCTTTCATAATGCAACCCTAGGTTCATGGTCCTCTTAAGGTATCTCATGACCCTTTCAATAGCATGCCAATGCTCATTACCAGGACAACTAGTAAACCTGCCTAACAATCCCACGACATAGGCAATGTCGGGTCTAGTACAATCAGTGGCATACCGAAGGCTGCCAATGATGCTCGCATAATCCGATTGCCTTACGGCATCACCAGTGTTCTTAAATAATTTAACACTGGAATCATAAGGTGTACTAGCAGGTTTACAGTCAAAGTAACTATATTTCTTTAGGATCTTCTCAATGTAATGAGATTGATCCAAAGAAACTCCATTTTCTGTCCTAGTAATCTTAATTCCAAGGATTACATTAGCCTCTCCTAGGTCTTTCATATCAAACTCAGCATTCAACAATAGCTTTACATTATTCACAGCATGAATGTTCGAGCCAAAAATTAACAAGTCATCCACATATAGACAAATTATAGTGCATATGTCATTCTCAAATTTTACATATATGCATTTGTCACTACCATTTATCTTAAAACCATGTGAGATGACTAAGTTATCAAATTTTTCATGCCATTGTTTAGGTGCTTGTTTGAGACCATAAAGAGATTTATCTAGCTTACATACCAGATGCTCTTTTCCTTGAACAACGAATCCTTCCGGTTGATCCATGTAGATTTCTTCTTCCAATTCACCGTTCAAGAATGCAGTCTTCACATCCATTTGATGTACTACAAGATTAAAAACAGAAGCAAGAGATATTAATACTCTAATAGATGTTACTCTAGTTACAGGTGAATAGGTATCAAAGAAATCAACATTCTCCCTTTGTCTGTAGCCTTTAGCTACTAAACGGGCTTTGAACTTATCAATGGTCCCATCAACTTTCAGCTTTCTTTTTAGGACCCATTTGCAACCAATTGACTTGCAACCTGGTGGCAACTCAGTTAGATGCCAAGTTCGATTAGACTCAAGTGAGTCCATTTCGTCGTTCACGGCTTCTTGCCATAAATCTGCATCCACTGAGGTTAGAGCTTCTTGGAGGGTAGAAGGATCCTCCTCTACATTCAGAACTACAAAGTCTGGGCCGAAGTCTTTTGCTACTCTAGCCCGCTTGCTCTTTCTTAGTTCGGGTTCAGCATCCAAGTCTTGTGAGTTAGACCTGTCTTTAGGAATAATAGAGGAGGACGTGCCCCCACTATTTCTAGATTTAAAAGGAAACCTGTCCTCATAAAAATCAACATCATTAGATTCAATAATTACACGAGCATTTAAATCAAAGAATCTATATGCCTTACTGTTAATAGCATATCCAATGAATACGCATTCATAAGCTCTACTAGCTAATTTGACTCTTTTAGGATCAGGAATCCTAACATATGCTAGACAACCCCAAGTTCTGAAATAAGAAATGTTAGGTCGTTTATTACGAAGTATTTCATAGGGAGAAACCTTACTCTTAGTCTTTGGAATACGATTTAAGACATAACAAACAGTTAGTAGAATTTCACCCCACCAATGATCAGCAGCACCAGAATATAAGGAAATAGCAACTACTAATTCTGTAAAGGTCCTATTTTTCCTTTCAGCCTTTCCATTCATTTCTGGGGAATAAGGAGCTGTCCTTTCATGTATGATACCATGTGAATTATAAAATTCTACAAAAGCATCAGTACCATACTCAGTTCCACGATCACTTCGTAATCTTTTTATTTTCTTGTTAAACTGATTCTCAAATTCTGTTATAAACAACTTAAACATTTCAAAAGCATCACTCTTATTTTTCATCAAATAAATACAAGTATAATCAGAACAATCATCAATAAAGGTGATAAAGTATCGTTGTCCATTTCTGGTCAACGTCCCATTTAGTTCACAAATATCCGAATGAATTAAGTCTAATGGTTCTGAATTTCTAATCACTGATTTATGAGGAGTTTTTGTAATCTTAGCCTGACTACAAGAATCACATTTGTCAAAGTCATTGAGAGAGATATTTGGAATAAGGCCTAAATTGCTCATATTTTTTATGAGTCTTTTGTTCACATGACAAAGTCTAGTATGCCAAACATTAATAGTAGAACACAACATATAAGCAGAATTAGAAATTTTATTAACTTCAACATTCAGTTTGAACATGCCATCAGTAGCATATCCTTTTCCTACAAATATTCCATTCTTAGTTAAAGTAAACAAATCAGAACCTATGGTTTGTATAAAACCAGCCTTATTAAGCAAAAAACCAGAAACTAAATTCTTCCTCATTTCCGGAGTGTGTAACACATCTTTCAGAATGAGAGTCCTGCCAGAAGTAAACTTCAACTCAACATTTCCAACACCAGCAATGTTAGTGGAATGGGAATCACCCAACAGTACTTTCTTATCATCGGTCTTTTCAGTGTATGTTTTAAACATTCGACGATCATAACAGACATGGCGTGTGGCACCAGTGTCTATCCACCACCCATCTGATCCACCAGTAAGGTTGATCTCAGTAATCATAGCCACAAAAGGCTCTTCAATCATGCTAGCCTGCGCTGGCACAGGGTTAGGCATGTTCCTGCACTTTCGTGCCATATGGCCTGGTTTTCCACACCGATAGCACAGAAATTGACCAGTACCATTCTTAGGGGGTTGTGACTGTTGTCTTCCATTGTTCTTTTGAACATTCGGTTTATTGAAGTTATTCTTCCGGTTCTGAGGTTTGAAATTCTTACCAGCAGGTTTAAGTACTGCAGCAGATCGCCTAGGAGCATTATTAGCAGAGATTTGTAAAATCTCTTCCTTTAGATCCTGTTTTCTGGATTCTTCTTCTATACGTAGCCGAGTGATCAAACTCTCTAAGGAGAATTCCTTAGTCTTATGCCTGAGATTATTTTTGAAATCTTTCCAGGAAGGAGGCAACTTGTCAATAATAACAGCAATTTGAAATTGTTCATCAAGGGCCATACCTTCGGAAATTATCTCATGGGCAATTTTCTGAAGGTCGTGAGACTGCACTTCCACGGACTTATCATCAGTCATCTGGAATTTTAGGTACCTACTGACAGCATACTTTTTGGCACCTGCTTCTTCAGTATCATACTTTTTTTGTAGGGCATCCCACAAATCCTTAGCAGTGTTTTCCATATTATAATAGTCATAGAGGTTATCAGACAGACCATTAAGTATATAGTTTTTGCACACGAAGTCAGTTTCATTCCAGGTTTCGATTTCACTATTCAAGTAAGCTAATTCATCTTCAGGAGCATTATCAGGAATAAATGGCCGAGGGGCTGTTAAGGCAGAATTAACTTTTTTGACAGTTAAGAAAAATTGCATTTTTTGTTTCCATCTTTTAAAGTGAGCTCCTTCAAAACGGAAGGGCTTGTTAAGGTCAGCAGACATAGTAATATCTTCGGGAGACATATGGTTCTTACAGGCAGAAAAAGAATGTTCTAAAATTGTTATAAACGGAACTGCGGGAACAAAAACAGTAAGAACAAAGTTACCGAAAAATAGACTGAGTCGCGGACTATGTCGCTTTCTTTAGAACATTCACGGCACTGCCCTGAAATGGTGCAAGCAGTTCGTACTAAACCGGATGTTCCCCAGGATAAAACAGCCTTTCTCTATTGAAATTATACCGGTGGAACTGCACAAAACCACCGGGCAACTAAACACCCAAAAAGAAAAGAAACTGCTCGAGGGTTTTGTTTTTGTGAGGAAAAATAGAGAGGAGAAGAAGATTGCTGTTCGTATTTTTTTGTGTATCAAAAACAGGAAATCAACACGCCTTTTATAGGAAAAATTGCAACGTAACTGCTGCTGTTTAATTAGGCACTAATCACGCAATTAAAACGGTCATAAGTTGAACGTTCAAAACGGTTACAGAAGATTAATGCGTGGCAAAACGTTTAGCAAAAAATCAGGTAAAACGTTTGCATGATTAACGCTCCATTAATCAGTTTTGAATAAAAACGGTCAAATGCAATCAGTCAAAAACGTTTAGCAAAAATCAAGGAACTAATCACGCAATTAGCCTTGTCCAAAAAATAAGTTTATTTAATAAACCCGACCCGACCCAACCCAACCCGGCCCGGCCCGCGTGTGTGTGATAGATGGTTTACCATATAGGTCCTCCCTCTCCACAAAATGTGGGTAGCCCAAGGGCCACACCCCTTTAGCCCACTCTCTATATTATAAAGAGAGTAAAACTCTCATTTCCCACCAATGTGGGACTTTGAGTTTTTTCACAAAATTCACACACTACACACTACACACTTGTTGTTCCAACAAAATCTACTTGTCAAAAAAAAAAAAAAAAAAAAAAAAAGTCATCCTTGGTTCCCAATGGCCAGAAGCCCTAATTTTTTTTTTTTTTTTTTTTTTTTTTGACAAAGTTTACGCTAGAGAAAACTAAAAACGTAAATGAATAAAATGACAACAACGAGCTAAACTAGCCAAACGATCAACATTGTTGCAAAACATTGCAATTGAAAATAAACAAAGGAAGTACTTTGTACATTATTATTTTATTTTATTTTTTGTTGGTAAGGAGAAGAGTCCTATCGGGTCGGAACCTCTCACATGTCCTTCCGACTCGAGTTACAGGGCTAGACACTTTGAAAGTGGGGGGAATGGGTAAGGGAATCCCCAAACCAAAGTGCCTCTAGTGGAGTTTGATCCCACAACTCATGGTTGTGAGATGCAAACCTTACCACTAGACCAAACATAGCTTAGTACTTTATATATTAGTATGGGTACGACTGTGATGTATAAAAATTCATTATACCCATATACAAGTACGGGATACAAATTAAAATCGGATTAGAATATTAGATAATATATAGTTGTGCGGCTAAAGACCAAAACGATCCAATACCATAGTGACTGAACCACGTAGCCTAAACAATCGAACCAAAAACACATGACTTGAATTGTCCTAACAACAAATTCAACTGTCACTGAATTTCACCAACAATACAACATCTTAAGAGAGAAACAGACACACACTGAGAGATGGCGGGACTGCTAGCATGGGCAGCCGATGTAGTAGGCGCAAATGAAAGTGGTTCCGATGTTTCCGACGACCCCAGTTCGATTCCCCTCATTCTAACCCCTCAACAGCAGCAGTATCTCAATGAATTGAACCAGAAATCAACTTCTCTCACTCGTTCGATCCAAGATCTACGGATTAGACTCCCTCCCTCTGACATCGCTCAACGTCTTCCTCATCTTCATGCTCATTCTCTTGCTTCCAATGCTGCTCTTACTCTTCAATTAAACTCCCATTCTTTCACTCGTGAACAGGTAATTTCTTCGATTTTTCCCTTTTATTTGATGATTTGAAATTGTTGTATTGCTTACTTTTTGTGTGGGGGTGCTTGTTTTTGGGTTAATTGTTTGATTAAATTTCTGGGTATTTGATTTTTGGTTGTTAATTGTGTTTTTTCGTGGGAAGTTTTGATTTTTTTTTTCCTAGGGGTTTTAGTTTAATTGTCGTGCCCATTTTAATTTTTTCGGTGTTTTGTGGTAATTGCGCTTATAATTGTTATCGCGAATTTCCGAGAATGTGAATTTTGTTGCAAATTTATAATCTTTCTGATTTGCTATTCAAATGTTGGAGTTCTGATCATCTTTGTATCTGAAATTTCCATGGGTTACTGCAATCTCTTACTGTTTTTTTATTTTACCCTTTTCAGTGCTGCATTATTATGACCATAATGAAATCAGGTTTTTATGTCTGTATTTTCCTAGTCAGTAAGGCTATGGTTGAGGTCATTTGGCCGATTGAGTCAGTATTTCACAGGTTGATGCTTAGGCTGTGTTCTTCTCTCCTAAAACCACGAACTTCAATTTTTGAATCAAAGCTTTGCACTCCCTTCAGTACATTTTGATAGTTTGTGATTTGTTGCTTCAGCGCGAATTGCTCATTCCAGCTTCTATGATTTTGGAGCTTTTAGATTCAAATGATTCGATTTGGTAGGCATTGTTTCATTCTTGCATTCTGCTTGTGTGTCTGATCCGTGTTAGCAATTTTGTGATCTTAGGTTTGATTTCAACGTATTTATTGAACTCCTGAATTGAGTTGATTGCTTGAAAGAACTTAAAGGATATATGGGGTACCATGTCATCCCTTTTGCTATTTAAACACTAATACAGTTCTTGATAATCTGATCCATCTTTGTTATTGGAATCGGGGGGGTTTTCCTTTCAGTGACTGAATGTCTTTGATTGTGATTTCCTGCTTGCTAAATCAGGGATGTGATATCTGAAAGGACAAATATGACTTATGACCAGTAATTTGTGCAAAGTTTCAAAAAAGGATTATGGGTAATGGTGGAAGCTTTCTTCATGGCTTCATTTTGTGATTGACTTTGCTGACCAGGCACAACAAAGGGAGGCTAAATTGCTGGAAGAAAATGCTGCTTATGAAAAAGAAATCACAAAATGTGAAGCTAAGATTCAAGAGAAGTTGCAGGAGGCAGAACAGTTCCAGCAGAAGTTGAAGGTAGGCATGATTATTCAAGTATATGGTTTTATACATATTCCTTAATGTGGAAACAAGTCAAGAGAGAGTAAGAGTCCTTATCTGACCTCTGTCACAGCCCACGCCATTGTTTAGGGTAGTGAGCAAGCATATGATGTGGAGAATTAGCTTCATTTACCATTGCTTGACTGAAGTAGTAAATTTTTCCGATAACTAGTTTCCTGTTATGCCCATCAATCTGTTAAAATTACAGTCACAGTAGGATTAAGATTACCATGTTTTCGTAACTAATATCAGAGGAAAATCTGTCCTTGGAAGATACAAATTCTTCTAATTGTTTTGAGTTGGTCATTGATCTTAAGTTTGGTATTCTTATCAAAGTAAAGGTTTACCCAAACTACTCTTTACCCATATCTGCTGTTTTCCATTGGCCAATTTAATTCCTAAATCCTTTCCTTCTGCTGTTATGACAGGAGTTGGACTCGATTGAGGAAAATCTGAAAACTGAGTTGCAAAGAGTTCAAGCAGCTTCAAGTGCCAGTCAGTCTGAGAAATCTGTTGTTCAACATGAAAAAGAAGTGGACACTGCAGCTGAAGAAGATGCTTCCCGAACTGCTTTACTTGAGGAATTGGAGAACCAGAAGAAAGAAATGGTAATGCTTGCTTCTTCCGATATGCTTTATACCATTAAAATTAGAATATAAAGAACTAAGCTGCAGAAAGGGTTGCCAAAGGCAAGCATTTTTTATTTGATGGAAGATAGGACAAAGGATTCGAACTGTAGTTTTATGTACAATTCCTGTATGTTCATTTGACTGTTATTAATTTCCTATCTTCCCCTCTTCGTAATTCTTACAGCAATTAACAGAAGAAAAGATTCAAATGTTGGAGAAGAAGTGGGCAGATGTTCAAGAAAAGGCACTTAAGCAACCTTCACCAGGTCTGTACATTAAAACTATAACTCTTTAACCAGCTAGCCAGCTACTAGAGTTCTCTTATCACTGTCTGTGTAACATTTTCTCCAAGGTTTTAAAGCTGGTGCTTTAAGGTTATCTTGGCATAATAAAAGTACATGGTATTATTAATTTTTTGTTATCGACATATCCTTCAGCAACTCTCATTTTGGTGAAATTGATCTTCTACAGCTCAAAGAGAAAAGGCATTGGACAAGCAGCTTCATAGCTTGATGGAGCAACTGGCTGCAAAGCAGGTTAGTTGTCCATAAAAAGCCGAGGCATTAGTTTTGATATATTATTTGAGAACAAAAGACATGTCTACTGTTCTACTTGTGTTGAAAGTAATTGCTATACCCAACCACATTATTCGAGTCTTGTTGATGTCTGATCTAAGATTGTTTTTTCTAGGCTCAAGCAGAGGCTCTTATAAATGAGATACACATCAAGGAGAAGGAACTTGAAAGATTGAATGCATTGTGGAGAAGAGTTGAGAATACCAAGGAAGCTACTGCTGCTAGGAACCGCTTTGCAAAAAGCGGCCCAACCTATGGTTATGAAACTGACACTGACCTCGACAGTCAAAGCAACCTCCCGTATCACTCTGGTGGTCGTTCTGAATATCGGCAAAGACTCAGGATTTTAAGGTCCTCCTTTGTGCTTTATGTCTTTCTGCTGCACATAATAGTCTTCATCAGAATTTCATTCATTTGAGAATGCTGTTTCTAGGAGTTCTGGGTTTTAATATGAGGATCAACGTTGTGCATAGAATAAATGACGATTAGTGAATACCATGTATGAGTAAAATGCCTGATTTGTATTATCACCAATGTAATGATATTGATAGTTAGAATACATAGTATTACTTAAACTCTGATCTCAACAAATTTTCCCTATAAAATATTCTAGCAAGCTGTCAAAACCTTGAGTAATAAAAATACAATTTCCCTCATTTCTGCTGAATATCATCCCTTCAGTCTAGCATTAGAAGCAGGAAATCACTCCAACTGTCAATCGGCCCTGGCAAGCACCAGTGGACGCAATCACTGGGCCAGGTCAGATTGGCCGGACGCCCGTATGTACTCGGGTGTCCATCAGGCCGCAACAACATAATCTGGGTCATATCAAGGAGTTGTAAACTCAGCCCACGCTGCTGCGCCAATCTTTGGCCCTCCCTGAACTCCTCCATTTGGGCCGTGTACAGCTCCAAAGTCTCCCCTTCTACCTTGACCTCATTACTTTTATAGGGTCTTTTCCTCAAGCAATCTCCTCCATGATCCCACTCACCCCCTTCAAAGTGACCGGGAACAAAAGTCCTCATGTACACTTTGCCCTTGAAACTTTCCCTCTCCAAGATGGCCTTGAATGCTGTCCGAAATGCATTCCGGAACCCAAACGAAAGGGAATACTCTGTTAGGTTATCGATCTCACAATAACGACAACCCATAAACTGTCCTTTTTCATAGTATATAAGAGGTCGGAAGAACCATTGTCCTGCAGATACGATAACATACTCATACTTGTCAATTTCATCCTTCCAAACATCATCAGCCTCGTCGAGATGAAGTCCCCAGAAGGTCTTTCCTGTTCGGCCATTGGGATCATTTTCGATCGTTTTCACAAGGTATGGACTCCATAATATAACTAATGTAAAGTTGTACGATTGATAGTACCAGCGTTTGAAATTATCATCTTTGCTAGTCGAGACATCTAAAGGGTGTTCAACCTGTAAAATTTAAATAAACCAATAATGATTATGATTTTTATATTTCTCAAAATTAACAATTTCTAAAAAAAAAAAAAAAGTGGTGGGTGATGAAACCACATGATAAATGAGGATTGTTGCTGTCAGTCTGACAGTGAAATAAAATGTGCAACTGCACAACATTACATGAACCACTGTCACCAATTTGGGGAAAGGACCATGATCTATTCTTTATTACTCGTACCTGATTATGATTCAATTTGTCAAAACCCTTAATGACTTTTAACTTGTGTATAACATTCCATTGATTGATTTGGGTTGTTAGCTTGATTACAGTAATTCTCATATGATACGGAGTAAAAATCTAAATCTAATGTCACAATTAAGTGTCGATGAATTCAAGTACTACTCCATTCGTTTAAAATTAGTTGTCACGGAAATACATGATAAATCAATGAAATCTAAAGAAAAGAAAAGGTAATCATACTTTGATGTAGTCTACATTACACAATGGAATAACTTTAATATACCAATGTGAGTATGTGATCATTGAATGTTTGTTACTGGCAGTCAAACTATAGAATAAATAATTGAGACATTGTAATAAAGTGGTAAAAAAGAAAAAGTATACTCAAGTATAGTTTGTCACTGATAACACTGTCGGCAACGTATTCTAATACTAGCTGTATATCAACAATACTGAATTACGAACCTTTGAATTAACCAATTCAACTAGTTAACATCAACAAAAATACATAAGGAAATCTAAATCAAAACAGTTTCAATTCGATTCAAACTTTATCAACTAAACTAGCTCACGAAATCATAAAACAAAAAACGAAAACTTACCCGAGACAAGAGGCAGATCAAGGATTGCATTTGATTCCTAGCAACAGAATCACCAACAAAAGCCATAGACTTATTCTTAACAATCTCAAAAAACTTAATCGGATCAAAAACGGGTAACTCACAATCATTAGGCTTCCACCTCCACTTCATGAATTCAGTATCGGGTCTACCATACTTCATACAATTTTGATGTTCTTGAATCACCCAACAAGTTTCATTTGTATAATATGGAGCATCCATATTTGGGATCCAATCACCCGAATAAAGATCACATTTTTTAATTCTTGTATCACTTTCTGTCGGTGGAGCTCCTTGTTCTTCATTGTTGTTTATGTATGAAGTTGAAATTATTGGATTTGAAGGTGTTTTGATTGATATATTTTTGACTAATTGTAAAGTTATTATTGTAAAAAGAATTATTGGAAGTGTTATTTGGAATACTACTTTTTTGTTGAAGCTGCAATATTGAGTTTTGGTTAAGTGTATTTGTTCCATGATTTTTCTTTTCCTTTTGAAACTTTTGTGGTTTAGTTCCCCTTTTATTAAGTTTTTTTTTTTAAAGTACTCTTATCTGTGATGTATTCAGTGCACCCTTAATCATCTGACATGTGGCAGTAGAATTTACTTTTTTTGATACTATGATAGTGATAGTGAAAGGGGGACAAAGTGAAGCAAATGGAAATGGTGAGTATGTAGAAATTTCTTTGCCTTTATCCCGTTATAGCTTAATTGGCGCAGTCTTGACTCTTAAGTACACATAGCTCTGAATAATTTTCTAAGAATAAATTCATACTCGTATTAGTTTTCAAACCGTAATAAAACAAAGGCTTGCTATTGAGATGCCTCTCCTAATAAAGTAATTATAGCCATAATTCAAAATAGAAAGAAGAAAATGGTGCTTACAACACGTGAAAAACAAAACAAATGACATTTTTTTTTTCCAAATCTTTGAATAATACTCTATTTAATAATCTATCTTGTAACAAATAGATTATAGTGCGACAAAACAGAGAAAAAGAAAAATGAATCTTGTATGATGAATTGATCATGTATCAACCTCTTTTGTAACAAATTGGTCCTTTTTTTTTTTATACAATTAAATAAATTATACCAATTGCTAAACTTCTTCATGCATCATGATTAACAGTATATAACCCTCTTTTAATCTAATTTTAGTGAAGATTCTTCTCTTCACTCTTTAACATCTCAAGCAAAAAATCATTCCAACTATCAATGGGCCCGGGTAAGCACCAATGGACACAATCACTGGGCCATATCCCATTCATCTTAGCCGGACGCCCATATACACTCGGGTGCCCATCGGGCCTCACCAACATGAGCCGGGTCATATCGATGAGTTCGAACTTAAGCCCACGTTTTTGGGCCACACTTTGGGCCTCTTTGAAAGCTTCCAATTGGGCTGTATACACCTCCATATTTTGTCCATCTAAAGGCAATTCATAGCTTTTTATTGGACTAGTTCTTTTGCAGTCCCCCCCATGATCCCAATCTGCTCCTTCAAAGTGGGAGGGAGCAAAGGTTCTCAAAAACACCTTACCTTTGAAATTCTCCCTCTCCAAAATGGCCCGAAACGAGGTTTGAAACGCGTTTCGGTACCCATAGGAGAGGGAATATTCCATAAGATTATCTATCTCACAATAACGACATCCCATAAAATTACCCTTCTCGTAATAGATAAGGGGCCGGAAAAACCAATGCCCCGCGGATATGATAACATAGTCAAATTCATCGATTTGGGTCGTCCAAACATCGTTGGCCTCGTCGAGGTAGAGCCCAGTAAAGGTCTTTCCAGCTTTGCCATTTGGGTCATTTTCTTGGGTCTTGACTAAGAATGGGCTCCAAAATATAGCAAGTGTGAAGTTGGAAGATTGGAAGTACCAACGTTTAAAGTTATCATCTTTTGTAGGAGAAATATCCAAAGGATGTTCTACCTGTAATAAAATAGACATAACATTAACAAACAATCTTAATTGAATTGAAACATTGTTACCACTATTCTTTTGGCTCAACATTAGTAAGTTAAATGAGATTATTATAAAATATAGTAAATCATATTATTAAATGATTTTGAGTTTTTGACACAATTACCTACTTATGCATCCCTTTGGATGCTTTATTAGAGTGTTGTAGTTCAACTAACCTTGTCTTTTTACCAGAACTTTTGCATCTATTGTTTTGCTTTTTGTCAAGAAAATCCAACATATATACAAAATTACAGGGTGTGAATGTAAGATGTAATAACATTTCTAATGAAATTCTTATATACATCAGCGAGGTCACGAGGTCATTCCACCTCATAGTGTAATTTGAACTTATAATTAATATTAAGGCTATGTTTGTTTTTCATTTTGGCCTTGTTTGGTAGTAAGCTTATTAGGGGCATATTAGCTTATTTGACTAACTTTAGCTGATTGACTAGTCAAACAAACTAATACAAGTGTTTGGTAGTAAGCTTATTGAAAGAGCTTATTCCACTAAATAAGCTCTTTTTGAAAAAGCTCATTTTAGGAGCTTTTTCAATTAGCTTATTCATTAATTATTGTGAAATGACATTTATAACCTCATTTAATTTAAAATCCTATCTAAACTACCTACCCCACAACTAGCTTATTGGTCATTTCACATACTCAATCACCTTTAAGCTATCAGCTATTTACCAAACACTTTTATATAATCAGTTAATAAAATAAGTTAGTCAAATCAGTTAATAAAATTAGCTAGTCAAAATCAGCTAATTCAATCAGATTCAGCTTTCAGCTTTCTCCCAAACAGGGTCTTTCATGATTTTCCTTCATTTTTTCATTTTCCTTTGTTTGTAATTATAAGAGATAGAAAACAATATTTCTAAAGATGTAAAATTGCACTTTAGACAAGGAAAACCGTTTTCCTTTGAAAAAAAAGGTATTGCCACATTTTCCTCTTCACTCATTACTTCTCCGGCTTCTCCTTATACTATCCTCCCATCCTTCCTTTTTTTTTTTTTTTTTTCATTTTTCTTCTTCTCCTTAAGTTTTCCTCTAATCAAACAAAGGAAACTTTCTTTAAAATCATGTTTTTCATTAAAAATTATTTTCTTTAAAAAGTGATTTTTCATGACAATTGTTTTCATTCAAAACCAAATGGAGCCTAAATAAATAAACCTAAATGTCAGCTCAATGGTCAATCTAACTTCATAGTACAGAGCATATTAGTCAATATAGTTGGTAATCATATCTAACGTAATAACTAAATTCGAATGAAGTAGGTTATAAATCTTGTGTAGTATTAACTCTACAGGTATCCTTTTTGTTCATTATAAAGGCTATTTGATCATCAAGAACAATCATATGAGAAATTTAAATGCACTCTATACATACATTTTAGTAATCCTAAATAAAATGCAATTCCACATTATACATAGTAAATTAAAAAATAAAATAATTTTATTTAGTAAGCAAAAACTACGTGTAATAATTACCTGAGATAAGAGGCAAATCAAAGATTGCATATGATTCCTAGCAACAGAATCACCAACAAAAGCCAAAGATTTGCCCTTAACGATATCCAAGAACTCATTCGGGTTAAAAACGGGTAATTCACACCCGTTTGGCTTCCATTTCCACTTCATAAACTCGGTATCGGGTCTACCATATTTCATACAATTTTGATGTTCTTGGATCACCCTACAAGTATAATTTGTATAATATGGAGCCTCCATATTCGGGACCCATTCGCCCGAAAAAAGATCACATTTTGTAACCGGGCTAGGTTTAGGGCTTGTTTGGTAGCGTTTTGATTCGATCACAACTTGATCATCATCATCATTAGTAGGTGGTAATGATTCTTTTTGAGGTAAAGTTTGTAATAATTCAACATTATTAGCGTGTAATGACTCTAATGAAGTACGATTAGTAGGAGATTTCTTGAAAGAAATGTTCTTGGATAATTGTAATGTGATTATTGTAAATAAGATTATTGGTAATGAAATTTGTAGAATAAGTTTAGACTTGTAATTACGTTTTGGAATTTTGTGTATTGGCATTTCCATTGAGGAGAGAGAAAAAGTTTGAGTTTTTTGGGTGTTTCTATGGAGTTTTGATGTGATGGAAAAGAATGTGCATGTTTAATTTTGTCAACAAAATTTAAAAAATAATGAGTATCATGCTAAGTAGTCCTTATAATTGTTTATTTATAATTAGTAGCATGTTACTAGTTAATTAGCTTGATTTAGAATATTGTGGGAGATAGTCAATTGATTAATACGGATTAATGGAGTACTATTTTAATGATCTAATTTATTAAATTGACTTTTACTTGATTAATTAATGATGTAAAAAACTAACGTGCTAGTTTGATTATGATGTAATTGAAATTAACCGGATTCAGATTAGACTATGATGATTAAAGTAAATGAAATCAATTTTGCAACTTTAATCTAACTAAGTCAAATTGAAAGGGAGCTTTAGATGTCTGGCATCACTTTCATAAAACTTTATATACTATCTTCGTTTCATATTTTTTGCAACTTCGGTATATTTTATATCTCACAAATAATACCCCGAAATTGCAAAATAATATAAAACAAAGGTACTAGATATTTGTTCTTAAAAACTCACTTGCTTAACTTTGAAATCAAATCAAAAGAATCATGTAATTTAGTTTTTTTTTTTTTTTCAAATAAGCCAATAAAGCAATACAATGCAATTTACAATCAATGGTGTTGGGGATTTAGACATATTGTACACGAAACTTAAATCTTAACCAGTAGACCAAAACCTCATTAGTTAAATTATTTCATAATAAGTTGAACTAAAGCCAACTTAAATGATTATTTATCACTACCACGTTCAAATCTATCAACAATTCAACATAACACGTCTCTTAATAATTGAAAGATAGGAGATCCAATATACAATTATTATTCCATTTGTTGACATATACATACTACATAGTTGCCAAATTGGAATATATCAACCGGTGCCAATAATGGTAAATTAGTGGGCAATATTTTCCTATATAAAAAGTTGTAGTACATCACTACATGTGAGCTACTAAGAATAGAATCGTCGAATGAAGTTTCTGGGATATCTGCTTGCTTCCAATTTTCCAGCTCATAATGATGATGATATAAAGATTCAATTTTGTTTTAAATTTCAATTCAGATTTGAGAATCAGATTAAAACTACTGACAAATTACAAAATTTGGGAACACCGACTTCATGCTTAATTGTAAATCAAACAGAGCAAAAGTCTACTAATCTTAAAACTGAAGCATATTCAACTCCCTTTAAAAAAACATTAAAGGTTACAAACAGAAAAAGTAACAATGCTATTTTGCATTCTTTTATAAAAATTTACTTAAAAGTTAAAATATAGTACTTGGTTGCATAATTGCCTTCTTAACACGTCTAAAAATTTAAAATGGTATTCATATCAGTCACACACTAAATATTCTTTTTTTAGGACGTTCACCCAATTCAACGAAACTAAGCTCCAACTATATTCGAACCTAACTTGGTTCGCACATCTGACTTATGGTGGGTGATGAGTCTACCAATAAGCATTTCTGAATACATTAAAGCTCGAACCCAAAACTTCCCTTAAGGGACATCAAGTTGCTTATCATTTGATCCAACTCTTATTGGTACTAAAATACTCTTATTAAGTACTCTTTGTAATAATAGTTGTCTTCTTTGACTTTGGAACTAAAAACATCAAGAGGTAGAAAAGCCAAGAAAAATGAATATGATGTATCAAATATTGAAAAAACTCAATTATTTGACCCCTTAATTAGGGAACCCTCGTACTATACAAATAAAAATATTTTGAAAAATGCATACACTAAACCCCATTAATAAATTAAACTATATAAAAATATATATAATTCCAAAATTAATCAAATCATAAATCATTGTTTAACTCTTCAACTTTCTCTCCTTTGAATGAAGAACCATATCTTCTTTAGCCCTAACTCCTTCACTTTTTATCATCTCAAGTAGAAAATCATTCCAAGTGTCAATGGGCCCAGGCAAGCACCAATGGACACAATCATTATATAAAGTCACATTTTCATTGGGCCAATGCCCATACCTACTTGGGTGCCCATCGGGCCTCATCAATATGGGTTGTGTCATATCCATAAGCCTGAACCCCAGCCCACGTTGTCGGCCCAACTTTTGGGCCACTTTGAATTCTCCTAATTGGGCCATATACAAGTCCAAATCAACCCCTTGCAAACTAATTTCACTACTTTTGTAGGGCTTTTGCCTCAAGCAATTCCCACCTTTGTTCCACTCCCCCCCTTCAAAATGTGAGGGGGCAAAGGTCCTCAAATAGACTACTCCCTTGAAGCTTTCCCTCTCCAAAATGGCCTTAAACGCGGTGTGGAATGCCTTTCGATAACCATAAGCCATGGTATAGTCTGTCACGTTTGGAAGTTGGCAAAATCGACACCCCGTGAGAGTACCTTTTTCGTAGTACATAAGGGGTCGGAAGAACCAATGACCCGCTGATAGGATAATGTAATCAAACTCGTCGATTTTAGTTGTCCAAGTCTCATCTGGCTCGTCGAGGAATAGTCCAAACAAACCGTTTCCATTTGGACCATTTGGGTCATTCTCTTGGGCTTTCACCAAGAATGTACTCGTAAACATGGCTACCGTGAAATTGTAGTTATTGTAGTGCCAACGTTTAAAGTGTTCATCTTTAGTGTAGGAGACATCGTATGGATATTCCACCTAAGAAATGATCAAAGCGTAAAAATTAATTTGAAAAAAAAATAGAAAGATCCGATATTAAAAACAAAGATAATTAAGGAATTTGTGAATTTTATATAGACATTATTGGCTAGCTGAAATTTGATCAACTAGAAGTTAAGAAGACAGCTATATAATGCAAATCAAAGCAAATAATGGAGAATATATGCAAAGAAAATATAGTGATGTGACTCCATGCAAAAATAAAAAAAGATTGTGATATATTGAAATGTCCCACAAATATGGCAATTGTTCCAATTCCATATTTTCGTATGATTAATCTTAGTTAAGACATAAGTTTCAACTAATTGTACTTGAATGTTGAATTGCTCAAATTTTCTAAATTATCCTTTTAATAATTAATTAGGATGTGAAAGGATATCAACTACTTGCTATTTGTACACAATTATCATCAAATTAAGGACCCTAGTCATATATTTTAAAATTGTCAATACCGCAAATTAGGTAACAAGCAACAATCATATCTAGAAATTTGCCTTCTTTTCTATAGTTTTGGTATTATGTCATACTCGATCTAGTTAGCTTTTTTCCATTATAAGTTTATATTGGAAAAAAGTTGTTTATTACTCGTATGTAACTTTTACTTAAGAACCTATTAGACCGTGTTTTTAAAAAAATTATCCTCAATTATAACATGTTACATGAACTAAAGTGTCGATAAACACTTCTTTTACAATTTGAAAACCTATATAATTAACAAATTCACATTTTATTCCGTAAGAACCTCTCATAATCTTATACAAGTATTTGTAAACTTTGAATCCACTTATGAATCTACTAATCAAAACAAGACTAATTCTAGGAAATTGGATGACACCTCACCATGTCTTATCTTTGGATCATTTATCATATGAATAATACTTGACAAATAGCAAAGAGAGGGACATTTAAGTGATTGGACTATTGTATATCAAACTCGTGAATAGCTAGCTATTCATGAGTTGGAAAGATGAGGAAAAAAACACAAATTCTACTAATGAACAAAACATAAAACAACGAGTAATACGAGTAGATGAAAATGGAGCCTAGTAACTAAATTGTGGAGAAAAATACCATTTTAACCAAACATGCCACATGGGAGTATGTACATCTTTAGCCCCTATATACACTAAATTACAACGTTTCTAGTTTATGTACAAATCTATACACATAGAAGGTATCCTTTATGTCACTTAATTTAATTTAATTTAATTTCAACTCCCAAAAAAAATATAAAATAAAAATCAAGAATTTTTCGACAGGGGTGATGTGTAAAAAGAAGATCAATTTAGATGTTTTGCTAATTTTAAAATAATGCTTGTATTATAAAGCATATCTTTTGGATCTGAATCTATTCTTAACATGGAAAGTATAGTTTGATTATGATTTGATCAAATTACACAATTTACACATATGATAAGGTATAAATCACTATGTTTTCCTATTTCAAATAAATAAATAAATAAATAAATCACTATGTTTTCCTAGATAAATAAAGAAAGATTTTGTTAACCTAAAAAAAAATCTAAATATAGAATTCACCTTAATCTACTTAAAAATTGTAATTAAATCAACTCAACCAAAAACTTAAGATTGGTTTGGATAGCATCCGTCATCAAGAAAGAGAGTCTACTACACAAGTCTAAATGAGGTTCCACCCCAAAACCATATGGCAATAAGTGAAGTAGCCCCTTAGCCTTATAAAGTATTTAAGTCTTTCATCTATTTTTAATGTAGGACACTTACCTATATTATTTTGTAGGATATACTTCAATAATTCTATACTCTGTATATGTATTCAAAATATTATGCATTTTTTTCTTCTAAAATTAAGTAAAAATTTTAAATAATAATAATAATAATAATAATAAAAATTAGAGTAATTATTTTATATACAGTTCACCTAAAAGCTACCAACATTAGTTGCTCGTTTTGGATGATTATTTTGAAGATATGAAGTAGAAATATTTTGGATAAAATAAGGTTAAATCTTTATCGACTATATGACATGTATAAAGTGGATAAAATGGAAAATTAATGGAAGTACACATACTTTATAGCATTGGAAATTGAAGACCTTTTGCGTTCAACTTTAACGGTGCACTATAATCTAACACGCCGCATGTGACTGGATTTTAAAACAAGTGATCTCACAGTCTCACTTGTAGTTTGTAGAATCCAAAATAATGTGCTCCTCCATCCCCTAAATTATATTTCTAATTCTACTCATTCCTCACATAATAAAATAAAAAAAATAGAATATAATTTAAGAATGAAAGGAATATTAATTAGTTATCTGAATTTAATAGATTATTTTAAAATTATTTTAATTATAGGTAATTCTTGTCAAAACTTATTTTTTTAATTATTTTTTGAAATTATTGTAGTTATAAGATCATAAATAAGTGAAAACAACTAAAACAAAACATAAATCCTGTCTATAAAAAGTTGTATTATATGTACGGGCCTGTTCTCATATATTGAATTGAGCTGAACAAAATTGAACTGAATTGAACTAAACTAAATATTTTATAAGAGAAAGAAATTAGGAGCTGAACTAAAATGAGCTGAGATGAATTGAAATGAAAATAAATATATGAGAATAGCCCCGTAGCCTTTACCACTATTAACTCATACTTTCATACTTGCCTCCAAAATAGTACTCCAATAACCTATTTCTTGGAGTGCGTGAATGTGACAAATTAAGTGGGAAAAATTACCTAAAAAAAAAATTAAAAAATGGAGACGATGGTGAAGGAGCGCATGTGACTATGTGACATTACCATTATCATGAAACCGGAGCTTGTGACTCTGAAGCCCCATTTGACAATGGCCCATCGAATGTTTTTCCTTTTTCTTCTTTGTTTTGAGCATAAAATGATCAAATGTTTTATTTTAGCAACACTGTCACTACTTTAATGAAAAAACTAATCAAATCTTATTTTCTTGCTTTTTCCTTTCCAAAAGTTTATTCCAAGAGTGACAGCATAACCTTTCCGAATATTAAACTTATTTTTAAGATAAATTAGCTTAATTTAGTAAAAATCATTAGATGATTATCTTAAGAGACCGACACAATACTTTTAATTTTTATAACAACATTGTAACTCAATAATATTTTGTCATTGCTAGAGTTAGCAAATTATAATATAACCTACCAATCAAGCCAATTACAATATAATGTAATATGTACTCCATAATCGACATTATTTATACACAATATTAATTTGTCCGTACTTAAATTTAAAACAACAATAGTTTATACGAGTATTATTTTACAGAGTACGGAGTATTTTATAATTTATATTTTTTCCGTTACATATTACTCGCAACAAAGGGGTATTATTTTTAAGACATAAAATATTCTTTTATTGCGAGTAATATGTGACAAAGAGAGTAATTAAAATAGAGAGCATAGTCGGTAAATTATACCTTACATTCTAACAGTAAAGCAATGTATACTTTATCACCCTTTAAATTTCTTTACCCCCCACACTCTTTTTTTTCTACTTCTACTATTTTTCTAACAGTCAATGCATTAATATCTTATTCTGACACATTTTACCTAAACTTTCTACCATTTTGTATTAGTTCAACTAATCTAAATATATATTGGACCAAAATTTCTTAGATCCACAAATTATTTATTTATATTTTGACCACCTAAGATCTAAAATTATTGCATTAATCTTATTTTACACTATTATTACTCCGAGATGTACAAATTAACACTCACACTAATTTCTAAAAGTTTATGTATCTTACCATGACGTACAAGTCAAGTCTTTAAGTAGGACCTCACTTAACTTTTTTTAATGATTCATATTGACACCTTAGAATTTGCAATTATTTTTGAAACATCTTATCAATTCATCTATCCTTTATATTTTTTCGCTTATAACATCAATGCACATCAAATTAACTTTAGATTCAAGTTTGATATACGATGTGATCGAAAGTGTGAAACTAATAATAGTGTGATTTATTAGTAAGCGTTCTTTCTTTCTATGAAGAGTCAATCACAAGTTGTAGTGATATAGACAAGATTTAATCTTTAAACTTGAACATTGCCAGCGTTTAAGACGACTTTAAAACATATATAAATTGAACCGAAAAAGACGGATATACGTGCTTCCAAAAGAAGTTTTCCTATGTGCTACGAGTTCTACTCTTAACACTTTGTAAGACACAAACCGCTAATGCTAGCTGAGCTAACGCTGTTACCAGTAATAATATACTTAATTAAATAATACTTCGTATTTTTTGTGTTGAATTTTCATTGTAAGAAAAGAGTTCGTTAAATCCGATAGATGACATATTGAATTATTGACATGATATATGATATTTTAATCACCATATAAGAAAAAATAAAAATAAAAAGAAATATACTTATAAATTAGTTTTATGACAAATGTAATGAATCACACACCATATATGCAAACTTGTCAAGAATTCTAAAACATGGCATAAAACAAGGAAAAAACACTAACCAACTTTTGTATATGCTACGTAACCCATGCATTTTTTTCAGGCATCAAAATAACAGAATACTTTATAATATAAGATTCAAACTATGACATAAAAACTTAGATATATAAATATAAATTAATAAAAAAAAAAAAAAAAAACTTACCCGAGACAAGAGGCATATCAAGGATTGCATTTGATTTCTTGCAACAGAATCACCAATAAAAGCCAAAGATTTACCTCTAACAATCTCAAAAAATTGTCTAGGGTTAAAAATTGGTAAGTCACAACCATCCGGTTTCCACTTCCATTTCATGAACTCACTATCCGGTCTACCATACTTGATACAATTTTGATGTTCATGAATAGCCCAACATGTTGTGTTTGTGTAATATGGACCCTCCGGATTTGGAACCCATTCGCCCGAAAAGATATCACATTTCCTTGTTGTAGGAGGCAATGATCCATGCTTAGGAGGAGCGCGAATTTGGGTATGATCATCTTCATTGTTAATGTATAGTTTAGGAGTAGTAATTGGTTTAGGTGCACTCTTAAAATAAATGTTCTTGGCTAATTGTAGGGGAATAATGGTTAGTAGGATTAATGGGAAAACTATTTGTAGGAATAGTTTTAGGTTGAGTTTAAGTTTTTGGTTTTTTGGTAAGGAGACTTCCATGTTTTGTGAGATAGAGAGGAAAGAGGGATAGATGAGAGAGAAAGAGAAAGAAATAGAGGGAGAAAAATAAGCTAAAGTGAGTGAATGAGAAAAGTTTGAAAGTTTCTAAGAGAGTTGTTTGGGATTTTGTGATGAACAAGGAATGGAGTTGTTAAAATAATTGTTGGATTTGGTGGTATTGTATATGATATGAGTATGACCCAATCTTTTATCATTTTTCTCAAAAAGAGGGCTATCATTTATGTGTAGTTTTTATTATTCTTATTATATAATAGTTGTACTTATGGTTATAAACTTATAATTAAGTGCATTGTAGCTATATTAAGTTGATTATGATTTGGAATTTTGCATCGCCCACACAAATGTTAATTGATAAATGGAAAAATAACTCCCATCAAAAAAAAAAAAAAAAAAACACATAAATGGAATAATAACATTAGAATAATTTGTAAATAACTACTACTACATTCATCTTTTGTTCTACTAATATATTTTAAGACAATAAATAAACACTTTTATTTATCTTTAAGTTTTCAAGATGAACTTAGACTAGTACGGTATTTCTCTTACTTATTGTATACTTCATATGTTTGATAAAAGTTATAAGAGTTATCAACTTTTAAGTGTTACTCCTACATACTATTTTCACCAAGATGCACATTCATGAAATCTTGTTATATTCATCTCAATGTGTACTTAAAATTCTCTGAGAATTTAATTGACCATCAATGGTGAATGGTCATACATGTATATATCTTAACGCAAGTTCAAAAAAACATTTTTAACATGTGGCCAGGCCAGCCATCTCTTTCTTTTACAAATTAGTGTACATATATCATTAATTCGATCGTATGCAAAGTTTATATATTCCGTATATTTTTTGATGGAGTATCGGTTGTATATCTACGTACTTCGTATATCTTAATATGACATATATATACAAGACACGATCAATATATGCAAGCAACATCATGTATAGTATAGTATTTAGTCTGATGTATACTCAGTAATCAATACTCATATTATGTTATAAAATGAAATTTTTAACTCTTAATTTTCAATCAGATACTACTGATCATTTCCTGATTGGTATAGTTCTTAATCTATGCCATATTGGTATGTATTTAAAATTGTATCAATGCAATTAAGAGTGCCAAATTGGTCAACTATAGATTACAAAATTGTCATCAAATCGAAATATATTATGCGTAATTAACGGTACTTATATAATATCCTAGTACTTCGTATTATTGCATTGGGTAGATCTAATGTATGACCTCAATTATAATTTAGTAATTTACTGAACCAAAATTTGGAATATAATTTATTTTATAAAATGTTTTATGTACATAAAAACGTATTTTAATATGCAAAACATCTGACATACTTTCCTTGTTAAATTTCAAATCTGATTAAGTATTGATATATATACCATTTGTCTAATAAAGTTAGGTACTTGATCACGTGGTTACATTCATCATTAGGTATCAGCAATCGGTCTTTCGGAGAAAATAACCACTCCAATATCATGTTGTGCTTTCTTTTCATTTGGTATGAGATTTAATTTGTCTTTCCAACATTATTATGCACGATTAATTTTGAGTATTTGATTATTGAAACTCAGGACTTGTTTATCTAAACTGAACTGATTGGAGCTGTATAATACGACTTAAAGGCTAAAGTTAAGGGCAGAAAGTTGGGAACTGAACCAACTCCACTTTGTTGTTATGTTAAACTCCTTGATTGACAAGCCATTCGGTTGCTTTATTTCCTTGGCGATAAATATGCATCACCTCCACTAACCATCTTTCATCTTCTAATAGCTTCTTGCAATCTGTAATATGCATCACCTTCACTAACCATATTTGTGTTCTAGTTAATTGTTATGACCACAACTATGAAAATGTAGTTAACTAGCTAAAACAATTAAAACAATTCTCAACTCTAGCGTGTTGATTTTAGTCTTTTAGATTGTTAATGGGTATCGTACGAGAACCTAGGAAGGTAGTTACGTTACTAATGTCATTCTTGAGGCAGTGGGTCTTTCTTGGGCAATCGGCCCAATAAAAATTTGGGCCAAAAATAGATAAGGCCCATATCACGTAGATTAAGATTAATGAGGGCTTGTTTATCTAATGTTTCGAATAACGGCCCAACTCCAATTCTATCATACCATTCATTCGTGGACAGAAGCTCAATCTTCCAGGGAATGCTGATACAATAACGTGTACTACTACTACCACCCCACATTACACTCGTGACTCCGTTTTATTTTATATACAGAGTAACGTTCAAGTATTACCAATTAATATCTTTTCCCGTCATATAGAAAATCTACTCATTATCATATTCGATATTTCCAACCTTAATGTATCAGATTGAGTACTCTATACTTATTTGTATTACTCCGTAACAAAGAGAATCACACGGACTAGTTGTTGTTGGTGAAATACAATGACTTGAGAATTACATTAAGTATGTTTTACATTTGTACTATCATAAAACTAGTACTTAGATTTTTAGGTTTTTTCTCCCTTGAAAATTCTTGAATTGAAAGGACAAAAACATTTCCAGATAAGTGAAGAGTCGTGATTGGTAACGCATAACGACTATTGCCACATATTATTACAAGTATCTGTTATCGGAATCTAAATAAGTGAATCATGAATAATATATCCAAGAGCTAAAAACCAAATATGTTAATCTCAAAAGAAATACGACATCAAACAGATTGTCACTTTCTCCAAAGTAATAAAAGATAATTTTCCGATTTTTGTACACATCTAATTAGAATATAAAAAAAATAATAAAAATATATATAAAATGACAATTCATGTTTTTTGAGGGGGCAAAAGTAACAACACTTGGTGAAGTTTGTAACATGCATGCATCATCTTCTTTAATTTCATTCAGTTGCAATAAAGCTGTTAAAACAGAAGGTGATGATTTAATTTGGATTCGGTTTTAACATTATTTTTAATTATGTCATATAATTCATATTATATAAATATATGCATGCATGTAGTACCATATACGTAATGGTCCACAAATTAAACATAACACATGAGAGATCGATCGAGAGAGATGGGGAGTAGATATATGGATGATGCATGGAAGCATGGGATGAGTGTGGATTTGTGCATGCATTTTCACATTTTATAATTGATTTATCTCTTAAATTTGCTTAGCAAATGTAATGTAATTGTACAAATAAAAGCGTTTTTAGTAAGTTTAAAATTATAGTATGTGTTATGATCTGGAAAGGCGATACGTATCTAAAACATGCAATAATTAAGTTTCGTTTATGTTAATTATTATGCATGGCTCTCTGAACAAAGAAAAATTAAATTATCCGTACATTGTATGAGTAATAAGTACTCTGTATAATAATTTCTATTCCCTCTAACATAGAGTTAATTGATCTAACTATTAAGTATTTTTATTTATTTATTTTTATGAATAATGTGGCCCTCTTAAATTAATTTTTCTTAATGGAAACGAAAAACTAATTCTAAAATAAAATAACTTAAAGGAAACAAAGCTGAAAATTTAACGGGGAAAATTGTCCCATTTTTTCTATATTAAATCCAACCATAAAATGTCCAAAAATATATAATTAATTAATCAATCTGCCCAACCCTACTAAAATGGCGTAAATGGGTGGTCCTAAGGGGACTGAAATGGCAAGGAGTCTAGGGAGGGGTCATATACTTTTGACTCTTTAGCATGAGATGGATCTAATTTGTGTTCCAACTAATTAGGGCGCAATTAGATCCTATTTTAGATTGAAATAATATAAATCTTAAGTCACCCACATCCAACGCATCCATCCATCACTTACTCAACTCATCACTACGATCCATTCTATTTACGTACAGTATAATAAATTAGATAGTTGATAGGTGATTGCCAAAATTCACATAATTTTACAACTAATTTACTTTTAGTCTTGTAACTACTCTTTGATCATAAAACTTGTGGTTAAATATTACTTGTATGTGAAGTATATACATATATACCGATCACATGAATAATTTATTTCGTTTGTATAATCTTATAAACTAATGCACAATCGTAACTCAAACCTAAATCATTAAATGTGAGTGGTAGATTAGTAAGTGATAGACTTGGTGGTGATCATGGACTATTGTATAATCTAAATTAGACCTAATTTCTTCAATTTCTAACCTAATTCACGAATAGAGCTCATAAATGTAGTGGAATTGGAGTTGGGAGTCATTATACTATTTATAAATCAGAATCAAAGTGAGTGAAATCGTTTATTTAGTGGAGTACTCTTGTCTTAGTCACATCCATCATATATCAATAATACAGATTAATTGTTAATGACGCCGAAAAATTATTAGTGGGTTCTAATTTGTTATTTGTGTAGCCCACTTAATTAGTAGCTACACTCTATGCTCTATCCCTATTTTTTTTGCCCTAAATCTAATACGAATTATATTGGTCAACTTTTAATAATTTTGACCGTACGTACCATGAATTCCCATTAATCTATAAGAGGTCGTTTATCCACATTAAATAATGAGAACAAACTTATATAAACAAATTTAATTAAGAGGTTTTTGGTTGAATATAAGAAACTTATTGTTAGATCAAGTAAATTTAGATCATTGAAAAATATCAAATATTGATTGTATGTACTATGTAGGCTATATACTTTGTATTTCTCAACAAAAATGAACAATGGCGAATCTTGATTAGTCTTTCAATCTCTTTTCATAATATTTTACAAGAAACTACGTACTATATATTACGTATTTACGTATGAGAAAGGACGTGGTACCCTGTGTATAATTATAATCTAATAATTATACTTTCACATCATTAATATACATCTTGAGAAATTATTAATAGTTAAAATTAAGAAATCTAATAATCGAGCACATTACAATCATGAATAATTTAATAAGCTACAAGTTAAGGATGCATTGTATGGTCCTACAATCAATCTATATTGTAATTTGTAAATTGTAAATGTACCACAATTGTGTGGTCGTCCTTCTACACGTAACTTATTTTTGCCCTTCCTATTAAATGTATTTATCGTGACCTTTCAACTGCTTATTTCATTTCATATACATCATCTCTCTCACTTGTTTCCTCTCTTTCTCACCATTTCATACATTATATTATCAACTACTTGCTTGTATATAGCAATTAAAGGTTTATATACAAATATAGTCATTATTCTCTCAGGTATGTTACTTTAATTTTATCTCCGTTCATATGTTTTTCACTCTCATGATCTTAAGGTTACACTACACGTTCAAATTTATCCTAAGGGTTCTCGAGGATATCACTCAATCAACAATCACTTAGAGTCTTTCATCATGAAATCGTTATAAAAAGTATATGTTTGGGGTTTATTGTCAAATAATAATGTTCATTTAATTTGAATTTATATCTTGCAGGGTCGTCCAAAAGATTACAATGGTGACAATTGGGTTGGAGAGATTGATGGAGACATTGAAGACAAAGTTGGCTAGGTCTTTCAAGGGGAAAAAGTTTTATGAATATAATGAGATTGAGAAGAGTGAAAGTATGAGAATAGAGATAAGAAGTAAAAAAGCACGAAAGTTGATTGAAGAGACTCTCAAAGTTGCCGATTCTCCAACTAAGAGAAGTGTTTCCATTTGACATAAAATCAAGAAGCTAAGGTCGTGTATTATTTTAAATTCAGGATAGTCATGCAAAGCATCTACATGGAAGCAAATTGTGTAGCCGATTATTTGACCTCATTCAAGATTAAGACTAGAGTACACCGGCTTTTCTACTAAGAGAGGCAATTTAATTTTTAAGGAGTACGTACTAATAATTTAATATGTATGGTTTTAATAAACCTTCATCATCTTTGTATTTTTCCAAAAAAAAAAAATTAAAAAAAAAAAAGCTACACTTTGTATGAATTTTTATGGTAACGTTTAAGTTGTGTATTATGATCATATTGTGGTTTTTGTTGTGCATGCTTTCTGTTTCTACTTGAACAAAGTTTTGTTTTTATCTTCTTGATTTTAATAACAGAAAAGTGACTTTTAAGCTAACTAATTTATACGAAGTATTATAGGAGCTTCCTATTTTATTTTTTAGCTAGTACTCGTATTATTGATCTGAAGCTAAAAATTTACAACTAAAAGCTACCTAAATGATTCCAAATACAGCCATAGACAAGTAGCAAAAGCCAATAAGTATAAATATTACAATTTCGTTATGAATATTGTTGTCCTACAAACTACAAAGGGTACCATTTCATTATTTCTTTTGTTGTTATAGTTGTTGGAAAGATTATATTGATGTCACTAGTACTCCTTAACTTATATAGGAAACAATTTGTAGCATACTAGCTAGAGCTATTAAGTATTTATAGATTGACGATTACTCTGTATTATTTATAGATTCTCGAGATTCATTATCAAAGATTTAAAAGTTTGACCCATATATTTGTAATGGGGCAAAAAATAAAGGACGTAGGAAGTATCAATTAATCATATTAGAAGTACGTTTAATTTGTACATAACAATATAATTATCACTTGTGTCAACTAGAACCCTTCTTCTTGACCCATTTGGGTTTGGCCTGAGCTTGAGGTAATTCCACCTTAAACTTAGGTACCCATTTGTGTCAACTAGTGATATAATGACGTTATAGTTGGGTTTAATGGGGGTTTGGTAGTAATCGCAACATCTTAAAATTTTTTGCGGTAGTAATTCACAACTTTTTTAATTTGCGGTAGTAATTTACAAAGCGGCATTAACTTGCGGTAGTAATTGACAAATTATCCTTATTCTTTTACTCACATAAATTAAACTTGATCATACAACTATAAAAGTACAATTAGGCTTGTGTTGAGCCCGTGAGAAAACCCACATGTGAGTGGAAGTGTTGCCTCACATTAATTGAGTGTATAAGTGAGAGTTTGCATTGGAATTTGGGGTGGCAATTCGGGTCAGCAGGTCGGATTCGACGTCAGATTTCGGGTTGTGCTTAGAAACCATCAAAAATAGTTTAAACTTAATATTATTACGATACATGAAATTTTGGTCAAATCGGGTCGAATTCGGGTTGTTCGGGTTGGATCAGGTTCGGGTTTCTCTCAATAACTTTAGGTCGGGTCAGGAATTGTCAGCCCTAATTGGAATGTGTATCTTACATTGAAGAAAGCAAAAAATTATGTCCACTTTATAAGGCTAAGGGACTACTTCCTTTTTGTTACGAAGTATATGATTTTGAAACCTCCTTAAACTTGTACAATGGTCACTCGCGACGGGTGTGATCTAGGCTCGAGGCCCATTTATTAGCGCTTATAAACTTGGTAAAAACATCAAGTTGTTTTTAACATTGGGTTGATTTTTTATTTATTTTTTGTAAAAAAAATAGTGTCATAGAAATGATAATCAATTACATAGTACTCTATTGTCAACATTAATTTGTTCTTGAATTTAAATGAGTAAAGAAACAAATATCATCACATCATCACTACTAGTCTGTTTTGATTTATTGAACTGAACTGATGGAGCATAACTAAATTGAATTAAATTGTTTACGAGAAAAATAAATTAAAAGCTGAACTACAGTGAAATAAACCCTCCTACCCTCCATATACAACAATACCAGCTAAACTTTAATACAAGTAGCCAATTTTGATGGTACTCAACATTTCCCCACAACAAGTAATAAAACACACAATCCAACAAGTGTCAATTACTTGTAAAACGAAGTATCTTCTTTTTGCATGGAACCAAGCAGCATGCATGAGCATGACGATTGACGAACCCCCAAAATACCTAAAAAATGTTGCATATTTATCTTCCCAAACACCATTCATTATTCATCATAATGCTTAAACCCCTTCATTCACTCTTTTAAACCCCAATCAATTCTCCACGCCACTTTCCCCATCTTCTTGCATTCTTCATCCCTCAAATTTCCATAAACTTTGTTGCACCATCATACATTCATACTCCATCTAACAACAAAAATGACCATAGTCAAACTCGACGACAACGACGACAAAAACGACGACGACATCGCAATTTCTATTCCCAACATCAAATTCCAAACAAATTCCCGACTCATCTAAATACTTCTCCTCACCCCTCCTATCCTCACCACTTTCTTCCACATCATTTTTCACTAACTTTATCGTGGAAAACGCCGACCAACCATCTTTCATACACCCATACCTTATAAAACTTTCTCACTCCTCACTTTCTCTCTCCTACTCATCAACCACCTCATCTTCCTCTTCCATCTCCCACTCTTTCTCCCCTGATCTCACCATCTCAACTCCTCAATCTTCCCGCCATTTTGTCTCCGCCTTCAGTGACCTCACTGTAACCCTAGATTTCCCCTCTTCTGATTTTCGATTCATTTTAGCTAGAGGATGTCCCTACATTACTCTAGAAGTTTCTAGAACTTTACCCCTCTCTTTTTCCACCAAATCCGCCATTAATTCTCTCTCTTCTTTAACCCCCAGAAAACAGAGAGTCGAGCTACAAAACAAGCAAATCTGGGTAATTTACTCTTCTTCTGATTTGAATCTCGAGAAAAAAGATGATACCCATTTTGTTAGTTCAGAATTGTTTTCTGGGGTTGTTAGAATTGCAATTTTACCAGATGAAAAAACCCAGAAAAATGAAGAAATTCTCGATTTATACAGTACTTGTTACCCTGTTAATGGAGAAGCAATTTTTGAAACCCCATTTAAGTTAGATTATAAATGGGAGAAAAAAGGGTGGGGAGATGAATTGTTATTGCTTGCTCATCCATTACATCTTAAGCTGATTTCTGCTTATAATTCTGGGATTAGGGTTCTTGATAATTTTAAGTAAAAATCAATTGATGGAGATTTAGTTGCTGTAATTGGAAATCAATGGAGTTTGAGGGTTAATAATGTTCCAATTTCATGGCACTCTAATCGAGGAATTTGTGAAGAAAATTACCCAGAAATTGCTAGTGCACTTTGGAAAGATGTTGGTGGTTTAAATTCATCCCCAATTTCAGCCACCAATTCTTATCATTATGCAACGCAGGTTGTTAAAATTGCTAGATTGGGTTTAATTGCGGAGGAAATTAATTGCATGGAGTTAATCCCAGCAATTAAGATGTTTTTAAGGGAATATATTGAGCCTTGGTTAGTTGGTAATTTTGAGAAAAATGGGTTTTTTTATGATGAAAAATGGGGTGGTATTGTTTCTGAATCAGCCGATTATGGGTTTTGTATGTACAATAATCATCATTTTACATTGGGTTATTTTGTGTTTAGTATTGCTGTTTTGGCAAAATTTGATGTTGAATGGGGTATGAAGTTTAAGGGTCATGCATATGCATTGGTTGCATCTTATATAAGTTTAGAGAAGAATAAGGAGAAATCTAAGTATACAAAACTTAGATCATTTGATCCTTATAAGTTACATTCATTGACAAATCCTTTACATGATGAGCATACTCGGAATTCCGAGATTCCGAGTGTTTCAATCAATGCTTATTACTCGGCTTCACTATTGGGTATGGTGTATGGTGATGATCATCTAGTGAGTGTTGGGTCGACACTAGCCTCGTTCGAGCTCGAGGCTGTTAAGACATGGTGGCATGTTAAGGAGGGTGGTGTGTACAATGGGGAGTTTTGTAACAAGAATAAGATGGTTGGTTTATGTTGGGAGTATAAGCTGTGGTTTACAGCAGCTGAGAATAAGGAGTGTAGGGTTGATATTCAGGTTCTTCCTATAATGCCTGTGTTATCAGAGATTTTATTTTCCGATATGATGTTGGGTTTGTTAGGGATGTTGTTGAGTGGGCGGCGCCGTCTTTGGCGAGGAAGGAAGCTACTGATGGTTGGAAGGGTTTCGTTTATGCATTGGAAGCATTATATGATCACAAGAATGCGTTGAAGAAGATCAGGGATTTGAAAGGTTTTCATGAAGGAAACTCGCTTTCGAATATGTTGTGGTGGGTTCATAATAGGATTGGGAAGAAGAATGTGTGTTGTAGGTTTAAGAAGGAAGCGAATGATTGTTGGTTTTGCACCTATTGCTGCTGATTTCATCTTGTTAATGGCTTAATGCTGCCCTATTTTTGCTTGAGCTCTTGCACTAGTCTCCGCTTGTTTAGTTTATTGAACTCTTGTGCTAGTTTTTGCTACCAAACCTATGGTCTTGTTCGGTAATTAACGGCTTGATGCCGTAAACTTAGTCTTTTGTAAGTTCAAGTTGCTTGAGCTATTTTTGGTCTTTGCTTGTTTAAGTTAATTGAGCTCTTGTATTAGTTTTTGCTACCACTGAGCACATTTTAGACTATGGCCTTGTTTGGTGGTAGCGGATAGTGTTTTGACTTTTGAATCGGTTGTTAAATCCAATTTCTATGTACGTAGTACTAATAATCTAGTGAAGAAGCTTGGTAAATTTGTCTCGTTTTTCATGAATTTGGGTATTTTCATTTTTCAGCAACTAGAGCAACAATCTACCTATATGGAAAGGTTATTTTTATGAGTATTGATAAATGAGCAACAAAGCTGGAATAGCTCAGTTGGTTAGAGCGTGTGGCTGTTAACCACAAGGTCGGAGGTTCGACCCCTCCTTCTAGCGATGTTTTTACAATACGTTTTGTTTTTGACAAATGTTTATTTCGAGATCGAATGAGGCCAAATTTGTAAACAACTTGACAGATGTTTTTATTTGGAGATCATATGAAGCCAAATTTAATAAACTGCTTAAGAGCAAGATTGCCTGCAATTTTACACAACACACACTCATATGGATATGAAGTATCTACAAATGCAGAATTTTGATTCCCTTGATCATGGCATTTGCTCATTGCTGTGTCGCGATTAATCCTTTGACTCTTGCCAATTCAATACTTAGAGCAAATTCAGTGAATAGTTTAGTGCCAAAGACCATATGTATTTCACCATAATTTTAATTTATAGGTGAGAACTTCAGTACTAATTCTATTTTTTATGAAATCTAACCAACAAGCTGGAATAGCTCAGTTGGTTAGAGCGTGTGGCTGTTAACCACAAGGTCGGAGGTTCGACCCCTCCTTCTAGCGCAACATTTTTAATTTATTTTTTATTTAAATTTCAAGGTCAAATTATTTAGGATACTGTTTTGGGTGTAAAGTTTAATGTGAATTTATTTTGAGCCGGAAGGAATATCCTGTGTATTAAAACTCGTCGAGTTTTTTGATACATTAGCAACATCCACCTTATCTTGGAGATCTCTGTGGTTGCAAATTACACATCTTACAGGCATAGATGTAAAACATTGCTGCTAGCTTGCTAGCAGCCAATATAAGTGTTGTAGTAAAAACTTGAAAGGGGCAATTTTAAAAAACACCCAAAATTACAATGTGTTTCTAAGGTAAAATGCACTTCCAAATGAGAGTATCTAAAAGTGTTCTACAGCTCTAAAATTATCTGATTTGAAGTTCAAGTCCTAGCAGCAGTTTGATCATTTTGATGGAGTCTTCTATAATGATCTGCCTTATTCTGCCTGAAAGCCCGGCATCCAATAATAAAAACTATAATGAGGACAACGAGGAGTACGACAATCCCCGGAAACAACCTTTTCCACAATACGGCGAGTTGGCTAACAAACCCCTCTGCACAAGTACTGCAGTAGTAGCACATTATTTTGGTGTCCCTATTCCAAACATCACAGTCGTGTTTTGTCAAAAAGTTTACAGTGCAGTTGGCAGGTTGGCGGCAGCAACCTTGCTGTGTAAAACATAAACAAAATTATTGTCAGGCTTGTTATAAGGAGTCACAAATGACAATGATGTAGACGTGTTTTTAATCATGAGTGTTATGAACACTGACACACCATACATCATCAAGTCTAAAGGATCCTAATGCAAATGGTCTAAGACGAGTTTTCATATGCTTAAGTTTATACATACATTGTCTTGGAACAAGCTGATTTTAAACAAGAAATTTTCTTTTAATCAACTACGAAGTACTACATTATTTAGGGGCAGGGTGAATTTAAGTTCATATTATTTTCACATCCTACGAACGTTAAAAATATAGTGTAACAAACCTTAAGATTGTTTGAAAAGAAGAAGTTATCCTTTAAGCCATGACAACAAATATCCTTGCGGATTAAGCACTTCCTGACTATGGACCAGTCAGCTATACCCATCGCTTGATCTTGGAACCAGAAAGTGAAGTCATTAAGATTGTGAGGCTTCCCAACATCAAGACGGACAGCACCTTTGGCAATAACAACAATCCAAAGCAGAACAGTAATCGTCACCACCAAAATGAGGATCAAATAGACGAGCAAGTAGAGCCACATAATGAAAGGGGAGCGGCTGCAACTCCCAATTAGTCCTAAGAATGATATGACCACAAGCACGATACCTATTCTAAGGCAAGGCGAACTCAGGAGAGAAAAGCAGATCATGTCCTTATGGGTGGCCAAGAATATCCTAAGGAATAAAAGGAAGAATCCAATTAGGAGAGTTATCAAATTTATGCAGGCTGTGATGCCATTGCTTCGACGTGCCATTGCAAGGGATCTCTTGAATTATAATCTGATAGTCGGAAAGAAATGGAAGTTGGAAAGGTTTGGGGAAGGAAATAAAGGTTTTTGTGGGTGTTTAGCAAAGAAAGGCGGTACCTAAATTATATTCAAGCAGGAGCTGGGGAAAGATACATTTAGCTAGGAAGGAATCTGTCATTGCATGGAATATTAGATGTTTTCAATACAAAGTCATGCAATGAATTCGCATATTTTCTTGTTCTTAATTTGATTTAGGGGTGACAATAGAGTAGGCATCCGAATTTAGTTAATGTAATGCCAACACCCAACCAACCCTGCCCCATTCAAAAATAAAGGCTGTAAAATAGAATTCTGTATTTAGCTATAACAATTGTTCATTCTATTTAATGACCAACTCCTCTTTAACCCATTTTTGGCAAGTAATGTCAAAAACAAAATCCAAAATTTTATGGCATTACATTTGCGATTTTCTCAATGCAGTGCATAATCAAAACAAAACAGAAATTGAAGATTATCAATCCATCATTTCAGATTCATACGAAATTGGGATCAGATGTAGATTCATTTTATAGAGAGCTTATCTTTGATGGATCTAATCAACAAACAACACCGACAATTACGAAAATCTTACATGAACATCACAGAGCAAGGGGAAGATTACATAAGTCTAGAAGCCAAATGAAAGACATATTATTTTGTAGAAAAGTTGGTTTCATAGTATGAGGTTAGTGAACATATAATATGCATTAGTATCTAACCGAAAATAAAATAAAATTCTAATGCATATTGATAGACTGATAAGTTTTTCTTAACTTTTTTCAATCTGAAAACATTGAGCACACACACCAAAGAACAATCTTTAAGACTCAAGCAACAATCTAACCGAAAATATATTACTGAAAGTAAAGAAGTCCTGAACATGCATACCTTTTAAGGATTCAGCTCTTCAAGACACACGTTGGGGGATTTTGGCAAGTGATTCCCGTATCTTCTCCTCGGAAAAGGACAGATCGACCAATTTTCCTTGCAAAAAGCTGTCATACGCTGGCAAGTCAAAGTGGCCATGTCCACACATTGCCATTAGAATCACTTTAGATTCTCCTGTCTCTTTGCAATGGAGAGCCTCCCTGATAACGGCTGCTAAGGCGTGGGTTGGTTCAGGTGCAGGGATCAGTCCTTCAGACCTTGCAAATTGTATAGCACCTGATGTATATCAAAGGAGGTTCAGATCATACTAAAGTTTCATTCAGTTGAGCCAAACAAATTCACTATCATGGAATTTCTTGCTAAGCCATTGCGTGCTAGCTAATTAACAGGAAGATTATCAGAAATACAAGCTTGAAGATTACAAGGGAGTAAGATTACCTTGGAAACATTCAGTTTGTGGAATAGCCACTGCTTCCATCAAACCCAATTCATATGCATGTGAAATCAATGGTGCCATACCATGGTAACGCAGTCCACCTACACAATCAAACCAACATTATAACAATACTGAGGTTAATAGGGGATTTCTGAAGTATATAGACAAGGAACAATGAGAGAATACCGGAATGGATAGGGTCTGGAATGAAGTCATGACCAAGAGTGTGCATCTTCAGCAACGGAGTCATCCCAGCAGTATCACCGTAATCATAAGTAAACACCCCTTTGGTCAAGGAAGGGCAAGCAGCAGGCTCAACAGCTCTTATGAGAGGATTCATTTTACCACTCAGTTTTTCCCTAATAAAAGGGAAACATAGCCCTCCAAAATTGGACCCTCCACCAGTACACCCAATTATCACATCAGGGGTCTCACCAAATGCTTCCATCTGTTTTATACATTCCTCGCCTATAATAGTCTGATGTAACAGGACATGGTTAAGCACACTTCCTAGACAGTATTTTGTATCAGGATTTGTTGCAGCAACCTCTACGGCTTCTGATATTGCTATTCCTAGACTGCCAGGGCTCAATGGATCTGATTGAAGGATTTTCCGGCCTGCCTCAGTTAAGTCAGATGGTGATGGATGAACCTTGGCACCCCAAGTCTGCATCATCAGTTTCCTATAAGGTTTCTGATCATACGACGCACGAACTTGCCACACCTGCAAAATTATCAGCACAGAACAGAATCATAGTGAATTGTGATAATATGCACATACAATAAGAAACATGCAAACCGAAAAAGGTACTCATATAGTCAATGCAAGAAAAGCTTTATGTTTGGGCACTCTTGTTTCAAGACACAGTCATTAATGCATAGAACAAGTTTTCTGCTTTATGCATCTATAAGAAAGCTTTAACTGACATAACTCGTGCACCAAAACTGAGGTTAAGAACATGAAAAAGAAAGGAACAAATTTCTCGAAAGAATATGAGAGCCTTTGATGATTTTCAAAAGGAAAAATATGCTACATAGAAGAACTAGAAAAACAAAACAAGTAGCCTAGCATGTATATGCTGAGAATAACCAAAAGTAAGCAATTTGTCATCATTTCTTCCTGGTAAAAGAAAGTTCAATCAAAGAGATCAGACCGAATAAGTGAAACAAAAGCTGAAATAACACACAAACAAGTAACTCTTACTTCGCATTCTAGGTTGAATATGCTGCAAGCAAAGGCAAGGGCACTACCCCATTGTCCAGCTCCAGTTTCAGTCACAATCTTTTTGACACCTGCCTGCGCGTTGTACCATGCTTGCGGTACAGAACTGTTAGGCTTATGTGATCCTGCAGGGCTAACACCTTCATACTTGTAATAAATCCTCGCAGGAGTTCCAAGGAGCTTCTCCAATCTCTTGGCTCTACATTCATTTATGAAGAACAAATTTTAATGTACATTCTTATATGGATTACAATTTACAAACATTACACAATCGAAACATATACAGAACCTGATTAGAGGAGTTGGTCTCCATAGACTATAAATATCAATAACCTCCTCCGGTATTTCAATGAATCTTTCATTGCTCACTTCCTGCTTGATCAACTCTTCAGGGAAGAGAGGTTCCAAATCTTCCGGTTTAACAGGCTCAAAAGTCCGAGGATTCAGTGGTGGGGCGGGTTTAACAGAAAGATCAGCAGTTATATTGTACCAATGTTTTGGGATTTCGATTCCTCTCGAATCAGCTTGTGCTCTTACTTTAAAACCAGTGGAAACCTTCACAAATTTCAATGGCTTAGTATTCAATGATGAATCCCTTAAGCCATGTTTATCACCTAAACAAAATGATTTATAGTGTCAGAATTTAACTAAAACAATTCTGCATGAAATGGTTTACAATTATTGCTACAAACTATCAAATTTTATATTCAAAACCAATCTAGATTCAACCCAGAAAAAATAACAAAGTTGCCTCATACTTCAATTTATTTCCAATTTAATGGTTACATTTATGATCTAGAAATTTTTAACATAAACCCAGATCACAAGAGACAGGGTTAGGCCTACCTCATGGCCCATAAACAAGTAACAATCTAAGTATGAAAACAATCCAGTAGTTTGACTATCTTATTGTAATGGTGCAAACTAACATTAACAGTATTAAATTGCCCAAATCTAGATAATTTGATCCAAAATCATGCAGTGGAAAGGTGTAATACTCCTTTGGTATCTAAATGTTTGTTCTTACTTTTTGAAACAAGGAATAACTTTTAGAAAGAAGGGAGTACTGTCAGACTAATAACACAGTAAAAACAAAATTGGCACTAAATGATCCAAACCCAGAAAAACCCAAAAACAATTAGTTAACATAAAGATTGCACCAAAAATATTGTAGAAAATTAGTAAAAATACAAGAAAATACAGAGAAAAAAGGAAGATTACCCTTGAAGTTGAAGCTTGGACAAACAGTGAGAGAAGAAGAAAGAAGAGCTTGAGTTGCCATTATTTTAGTTGAGTTTACTGAAATCAGTAAAACTTTGTACTATAGTAGTATAGTCTATAATATAATTATTATAATTTATAAACAAGAAAGGAAAGAAATTTAAGTTGTTTCGTTAGCATTAAATTAGAATTGTTGGACTTTTAAATGATTCATGTAATCTTGGTAGAAAACTACACATTCAACATTAAGCGCAGCCCATTAAGAAATGTGCCCACTTCATTAATGATTGGGTTTTTATTTTTAATGACGTTGTGACAAGTCTTGGTAGTTGGTTCTAGATTTCTAGTGATACTCTTTGCCTTCATTAGAAGAGAGGTGATAAATCGAGTCGTAATTCTAATATAGTTTAGGATAATCATTAATTTGGGTCACATATTTGGTGCTAAAATATCACAGAGTAGAAAATTGAATGCATAAGCTAGATAGTACCTTAAGTGCCTGGAGGTTATGGAGTTTGCTATTCAAGGAGTGATAAGGAGAGCGGCTCACGGTTTGGTTCAATCGACATTATATGCGGAGATAATGTCTGTCTTGAAGGTCTACGATGGGAAGCAAAGCGTTTACTACATGTTACAAATTTACAATTTATAATCTAATACGGTAAGTATTGTCTGAATCTTATAACTAAATTATATTGTGATGATGAATCAAATTTTTATTGGAAAAATAAGTTTTAGTATCAAAGGTAAATAGAGCTTATTATAAGAATGAAAGTAACCAAGTACGAGAAATATAGTTTAAAACACCACGCATACATGTTTTTTGTATACATTATTAATCAAACTCTATGCACAATTTTGACATTTTTACAAAAGATTACAAGTCAATCCCATTTACATTGTATCTTATGTGTATGCTTGAAGTTATACTTCATTATCAAAATCCCATCAATCCTCCTAACCAAAAAGCTCTCCACCAAAACATAACACCCAAACCTTTTCCATTTCATATTCTCTCTTCTCCTCCTTCCAATCTCTTCAACTCTCTCCACTCTCACATCATCTTCTTGATTTTCCATCCACCCCCTTTCCATTTGTATCCCTCTCATGGCATCGAACACCGCCAATCCCATCCCCAACCTCACCTTATTTCCATTGCCTGAATTGTTAGGCACTGTGAAACAAACAAATCCTAGCATAGGTTTCACTTCTATTGTGGCTTCCGAGCCATAGAGTAATACCTCTTCTCTTTTAACCATCGCGTCTATGACAATGGTGTCATCCTCTTCATTACCCCTATTTGGCTGCGAGTATATCTCTTCCCAATATTGCTCGAGAGTGATCTCATAGAACATCGATTTCTTCATATGTCGCCACAACTTTGCCTCTTCCCTACATTAAAGTAGCAATAACAATCATAAACAAGACTATGCATATAAATGTTGATGCATAAAGGCAGTCCAAAACTATAAACACCCAAATTTTGCTTATTGTTTGTTGCTTACCTAAGAAACAAGAAGGGGCTATACCATCGTCCTACAATAACTGCAGCATGTTGATTCTGAGGTGGCAGAGGATAAGATGGAGGAGGAGGAAGAGATGCTTGGACAGACTCATCAAGGCCTAATGCATCGTGTATTTTTCCTCGAATAGAACGATAAACTCTTACCTCCCACCCTTTTTTCCGTAAGAATCGTGGAGGAACTCCATCATAAGCTACAGACTTAGCATAGAAGCCACCACCATGGTAACGACGGATCTCAAACTGTTGGTATATGTCTCTGTAATCAAATGGCCTCGGTTTTATATCGTTTATAAAGTCAGAGTAGCAGCAGCATGAGCATATGTCTGACTTTTTTGAGCTTGTGCATGCTTTCCTAATAAACAAATAAACAATGATAGAATTAGGAAAATTATTAGATTAGAAGAAAGAATATACAAGGATTTGCTCCAAAGTACCAATATAGGATCCCCTTCACATGATTTAAGTTCAACTTTGTACTATACCATGATCAAATAATATAATAACTTAAGGAACTATTAATGCTTTTATAAGATAAATTATGTATAATCACCAATTCAGTATCAGATAACTTAGCCTCGAAAAGAAAGAGTTAGAGAGAGTACCCTTTGTGATGGCCTTTAGCGCGTATAATGTAGTACCTATGAGCAGACAGCGGCTCACCAACAACCGGGAGGAACCAAACCTTAGTGACAGTAGGATCTCTGATGTCTGACGAATGAACAATTGACAGCATCTTGTTCTGAGGGAAGGGTAAAGTCTTAACCCTCTTATAATCACAAACACCCCAACAGTAAGTATCCTGTTCTTCTGTTAAATCATCAGTAATAACTAACACACCAGTATTTGGTGCATAATCTGGTGGCCTAATAGACAAGGAGCTTGGGTCTTTCCTGTATAATGACAGACCCCTTGTAACATACATTATTCTATGATCAAATATACTCTTAACAACTTTGATTTCTTTGTGATTTGTGAATTTAATTTCTTAATCTTATTGTATATGGGTTTATGCATATATATACAAGTATAGTCCACATTTTTTAAGTATCATATCAACTTTAAATTGAGTGGTGGTTTTTCAGTACTTTAATGTAGAATGATGTGGAGCTTTACTCTGTTTTTCATGCAAAGTGATTTCAATTATTGAATTTGTTAAATTTTTAGGTGAAGGAAGTATTATTCCTTACAGATGAAGATATAAAGATAGTGCATCTTTAAAGCTGAAAGCAGTCATTGTTTTTTCTTTTATGTACCTTAGTGGGTCATACTATATTTTAGTACAAGCTGAAAGAGTGGTGTAAAGAAAGCAAAATAAGACAAACCCAAAAATCTGCATGCATATCCTGTAGTGACCAATAGTTTCATCCTCGGAAAAAAGCTGAAATTAAAATTTTAAAATAATAAGCCACACTTGACTCATTGCTTAAGCCGTTAAGATAACATGACAACTAATTCTAGATAGAGAGGTAGGATGTTACTTACAGCAAGGTCTATAATAACACCTCGAACTCTGGCTAAAAGTAGAAATATTAAAGATGTAACACATACTAATACGAAGGGCTAGCAGGCCATAAATTCCCGAATTAAGGCCATTTTAAGAAACATGTATTACTTGCAATTATTGTAAAATAACAAAATTAATACCACTAAGTCTTCATTCCTTTATAAAAGTGGTACAAGAGAATCAGATTCTTATGACAAAATACTCTGGAATGATACAAGTATCTGAATTCTCAGAAGGTGAATGCAGTATGTACATATCAAAACTTTGGTCAGTATATGAACCATCAGAATGTGAATGCAGTAGATACAACAACAACATCAGCAGGAAATTTGATAGCAGAACATGATATCATAAAGTTTATACTGAGAGTAATTCAGCCGAAATCATGACAGTCAGTGAATTTCAATCAGTGCCCTGTAATCAGTCAGTTACCTTCCTTTTCCTGTGAGAGAAGATTAAAATTTCAGCTTAAGAAATGCTTTAATGATTCCCATCATCTCACTCCCTGGAAAACGGCCCAGACAACCCCTTGCAGCAGCAATCTCGCTCAATTCAGAAACCGAATCACCACAGAAAGCCTTCACTGAGGCTCTTATTTCATCATCACATATGCACTCTTCCGCTAGATCTTCCCCAGCAGTCACAGTTGGAAGAGGAAAAGGTTCAAGGGAAGTTTCCATCAGGATTGATTCACCGCCTATTGCACCCACAAAGTCTCTCAATCGACACAGTGCAAAAGGAACAGGTTCAAAGCTGTGGTCCCCATATTCGACTGGTGTAGAGTGGTCACCCGTTACACAGAGGAAGTATTCAAACTTTCCTGTCGATTCAGCTTGCCAAAGGAGTTTAGCTAGCTGCCTTATAGCTCTATCAACAGCTTCTAATCCTTTGACTTTTAAAACACTTGCTTTATCATGGCCTGCATCATCTATCGCCTGCAAGAATAAATCAGCTTGACATCACAAGAGAATATGAAAAATGGACTTGGAAAAAGTTGTCATGAATATGATCAAACCATCAAATACACTATGCTATCTCAAATGGTGGAAACTCTAAAACTTAAGTAAAATTTGTGCTTCAGAAATCCTTCACAAAAAAATAAGCAAATACCAATCACAAAAGCTAAAAAGAGCTGATTAAAGGAAAAAAGAAAAGGATCGAAAATTTTCAGCAAATCTGCACAAACATATTGAAAAATGATACATGTGTGGAACTGATGCAAAAAAAACTGAATACAGGGAGTTCTTCTTGCCCTTGCTCTAGTTTGAAGTGTCAAACAGTCCAAAGTTTACATTTTATCCAGGTGTCCAAGGGTGGGAACCAGGTTTGGTAGAAGCTAAAGGTACTAAGTATCGAAGTAGGGAATATATCAACGTTTAGAAGTTGAATACCTTGATGTGCAGAAACCCAAAATCGTATCCATCAGAATGGCCAGGCTTGTGATCATCCTCCCCAGGAACAAAAACATTTGGGCAAGAGTTTAAAGGAGCTGAAAGAGCCCTGGCTATTGCAGTTGCTTTGGAAGTTAGCAGGGTTCGATAGTCTCCTGTTGCTCCAGGAGCTTCAAGAATATCAATGCCAAGAGACATCCCAAGACCAGCAATGATCTTAGTAGGAGCAACCATGCACGGTCGTAGGTTGTGTTGCTTTTCAAATGGTGGTACCTGCAATAAGTGAAGTCTAAGAAAAGACACTGGATGAAAACAGAAACAATAAACAAACATAATAACATTCAAAGCTAAAATATCCAACTTACTAAAGAAATTGACTAATATAATCTTTTTCCATGAGGCAATTTTAGAACTTTTTGTACATTCATAATTATTTCCTTCTAATAGTTTGAATTTTAATTTCAATGAACTATGAAACTAGACTAAACCACGTGACAGGTTATATGGCTTATACGACACAAACATGACAAACTAGTGAAAAGGCATGGATCATAGTTAAAACCAGATATGGCATAGAGCAATAAAATGATCATGCAATTAGCTAATTACACAAGTTTTAACTGTACAAGATTGGGAACTCGAGTAGGGAGATGAGTCCATTTCCCAAGGATCACAAAATAAGTCCAGTCCATATAATATTACACCAACTTATTCTCTATGAGGCACACATGAGCAAAACGATAGTATAGGAAGTGGAGTAAGGAAGAACAGACCTCAATTCGGATACCACAACCTCGTAACAAGACAAGATTAGCAATGCTCTTTCCCTCTGCTACTCTCTTTGCATTCACAGGGTGCGACACAAGTATACGTGATATCTCCTTGGATAATTCATTCACAACAGCAGCTGTGTGTTTTGCTTCCTCAGTATCATCCAAGGGCTTGGCTTGTAGAAGTAAGCGGTTATCCTTCAAGGGGTCAGTTCCTGAAATATTCCCGCTTAACTTGGGTCCCTTCACTACCACTCCACATCTATGCTCTGTGGCATACCTGCACAAAACAACACCATATATTGCAAAGTTTATCATCGAAGTTTTAGCGTAAACCATATAAATCATCGACATGATAAACTACAACTCTGAATATCAATCACAGGAATACATGGGAATTTTCAAGTTTTTAAAATCAAGTAGCTAAAACAATAAATGTTCACTGAATAACAGGGCTTCACATAGTTGATCAATTGATTTCATGCAGCATAGGTCCAAAAAATGATATCGTTCACAATGCGGATGAAACCCTGAGAAAAATATAAGATTGAACTGAAATGAGAAGCATATGCACCTGACTCTAACTTCATACTCAGGATAGGATGGCAATTTCATCCCATCCAGAGAAGCACAGAGAATAGGCCCCTCTTCTTCAAAATGCCGATCAGCCCTTCTACTAGTGACAATGCCTGTTTTCTCATCCAAGGTTGCAAAATTTGACTGAATCAAAACAAAATGGCATTATAAAGGCACCAATACATATAGAAATCATAAATATGCGCATGCCATGCATATACTCCATATCAAGTACAGTTATTCAGTAATTTTACAACCAAACATTGTCAATTACTCCTATAATCTAATCAAACTGTGACAAAAACAACTTAACAAAAAGTGATCATAGTGATAGTTTTCAAATAAAAATTAGAGAATTGCTACCTTGAATGCAATATCCCCTGGTGACATGGCCAACCCAGCACCCATGGACTCAAATGCACCTCTTCCGCGGTAATACACCCTTGGATTATAACCCAACAAAGAAAGATGGGCAGTGTCACTCCCACAACCTAAGCCAGGTTCAACAGGGTCCATAAGCCCATTAACTCCCGCTGAAGCCAAAGCATCCAGATTGGGCACTCTAGCCACTTCCAATGGAGTCTTAAACCCGAATTTCGGGATAGATACATCACCCAAGCCATCAGTCAGCACAAATGCTACTCTTCTCTTAGGATTCTCAGCCGGAGCCATACTTCTCAGGTATATCTTTAAAAGTCCCTGAACATATGATCAATCACGCCCAACAAAAATTAACTAGAGGGTTTCATTTCAGTCTAATATCCAGCAAAGAGTACCAAGATTAAGCTAATCATCTTACACTATTTCAACTAAACAAAAATGCTAACATTAACCAAGTTCATAATATACCAACACCCCCAAAACATACTCCCTCCGTCCCTTCTAGATAACAATAGTCGCATTGATAGTGTAATTTGAACTAGTAACGCGACAACTAAATCCAAACAACATGGGTACATTGTTCCATAACTATGCAACTCAAACTTAAAACCCTATACAAGAAAATTCTCAGATTATACTTGATTAGGATCTGCATGCACAAATTATAACTAGAAAAATATCTAACAATTCCACAATTTAAGTCAAAAATCACATCATGGTTACAATTTTCCAGAAAAATGGCAAAATCCAGTTATAATTACCACAATCACAATCAGAAAGTCTCAAAATTTCATCGCATATGGAATTAATCCAAATTCCATCAAACCCATTTCAAAAGATAGAATTAATCAAAAATCAGATCCTAGAAACAAAGCACAATAATCTTATAAAACTATAATCAATATTAATCCACAATGTCTATTTTAAAGATAAAATTTCCAAAAATGAACAACAAAATTAAGATTTGATATATTGAAATAGAAACTTACCAGTAAAAATATAATCTTTAGAATTGAAACTACAAAACTAAAGCACAGATTATGAAGAGCTTAAATCAAATCTTATGAGAAATTGTTTCACTTTCTTTTTCTAAAGTGGGAAGCCATGGAAATTGGAATTGATTCTATTCTCTGTATACGTGTGAATTTTAAATTCAATAAATTATTATGGACTGGCTTATTTCTCGAATCAAATTGCCAATTTATAATGGGCTTTTTTCTAAGACTAATTTCAGTTTTTTTTAAGGGTTTCGTGCACATATTCTTAGGTGTAACCTCCTACAACCTAGAGGTAGGTGCACTTGCTCAAAACGCAGGAGAATCAATGTGAAACGCAGTATCTATTTAGTGTTCTCTAATGTCTTTCTTTCCGCTCACGTTTTTTAGTTTCCTTTTTAAAAAAATTTGGTTTCTTCTTTTCCAATTCTCTCTCTTCTCCTATATTTCCTAATTTTCATCAAAGTTTTCCATAAAAAATTTCATTACTATAGTTTGTTCTCTGTTTTTTTCTGGAAAAATTATTCTATGTTTTTTCTCCTTCTTTAATTGCTTTTTTCTCTGTTTTTTTGGAAAAATTATCCTCTGTTTTGCGATTGCATCTGTTTCGATTGGATAAATATGGAATTGGTTGTTCTCGACGAAGACATCGTCAATGCAGGTTAGTTGCTTGATTTTGCAATTTGTAATTAGATTTTTTTTGTTAGTTTCAATTGTAATTGTGTTTTGTATGATTTTAGGTTAGCTGCGATTAGTTTCGATTGATTAGTTATTCAATTTCATCTGATTTTTGGTTATGTTCGATCAATTTGATGTATTATGTATAAATTTCGATTTCTTATGAGCTGATTAATCAATTTTGATTGATTAGGTTTTATACGGTTTTCTTAATTATTATGAATTGAATTTTATGTGATTTTCTGCATTTTTTCAATCAATTTTACGTATATATTTTTATGCTTTATATTAATTTTATAGATTATGTCTTGATTTACTGAAATTGATCGTATAATTTTGATGAATGTGATATTTTTGATGAATTAATAATAAAATCAATTGATTTTTGTTCGTATAATTATGTCTTGATTTTGCGCTAATCTTGATTTTTGTGTGATTACTGTGATTAATTGTTGCTTATTGCGTGCTGCAATTGTTTGTTGTTACGATTTTCGTAATTTATAATTTATTCTGAATATTGTCTCTTAACTAATGAACATTCCATTTATAATTATGAAGCTATGAACATTTTTTATTACACATTAACTTTTATTCTTAAATAATGAACACTACATTTAAAAATTATGAACTTATAAACATTGTTTATTAAATAATGAACATTGTCTATTAAATGATGATAATTGAGTCTTAAATAATGAACATTACATTTGATATTGAATATTTTATTTGTATTCTTTTAGGTGTCTAATGAATATTCTTTACATTTTTATGAATTTACTTATTATACATTATGAATATTTAGTGTTATTTATTTCAGATACTCCAGTTGAAACTATATACACAGAAGCTAAAGAATCTGAATTAATGAGGAAAACAATAACTAGTGATGATGAAGCATATAATTTGTACAATGATTATGCTTTTAAGATTGGTTTTAGTATAAGGAAGGGAAATGTAAGAACAGTTGGTAAGACTTCTGTTTAGCGAAGTAGGAGATATGTATGTTCATGTGCTGGTTTGAAGAATGACTCTAAGAGGCATGTGAGGAAGTTTGAGAAGTTAGATTTTCGTACAAATTGTGGCGCTTTTGTGGAGTTTATTATTGATCCAGGTGTATGGACTGTTGTGGATCATCAGATGGAACATAATCATCCTTTTATACCAGTTGACAAAAGACATTTGTTAAGGTCTCAAAGAAATGTGAGTAAAGAGCAATTGAAGGTCATAAGTGTAATGAAGGCAAGTGGTGTTAGGGTAACTGATTCACTAGGTCTTTTGTCCAAAGAAGTTGGTGGTTCGCCGAATCTTGGGTGTACTCGAAAGGATATATACAATGCTTTGACTACTGAAAAGGCCAATAGACTTGATGGCTCGGATTGTAATCAATTGATCAAGTATTTTGCTCAAAGGCAAGCAAAGGAAGCTGATTTCTATTATGAGTTTGAGGTAGATGAAGGAAATTCCCTTACTTGTGTTTTTTGGAGAGATGGAAGAATGAAAAGGGATTATGAACACTTTGGTGATTTGATGGTTTTTGACACTACTTATAGAACAAACAAGTATGGCATGAGGCCCCTTTTGTTGGTATGAATCACCATTGTAACAATGTCATGTTTGGGATGGGATTTGTTCTAGATGAGAAAACAAGCAGTTTCATATGGTTGTTTGAGTCTTTCATGAGATCAATGGGTGGTGGGCGTCATCCGATTACTATAATGACAGACCAAGCACCTTCTATTGCAGATGGTATAAGAGAAGTTTTCCCAAATTCTAGACATCGTCTGTGTACATGGCATCTTACGGAGAACTCAAAAACAAATATCGGTAAATTCAGAGTTTTGAAGGGGTTCACTGATCTTTTTGATTATCTGCTCAAGTACTATGAAACTACTGCTGAATTCGAACATTATTGGCCAAGGTACTTCATTATGAACTTTCTTTATGAAACAATGAATTTATTACATTAAAACATGAACCTATGTTTTAATTTAATTATCTTTAATTTTGTTGTTGCTCATTGTTATTTATGAACATGTTTATTATTATTTATGATCACATTTAGATATTTTATGCATTTATAAGTTTATTTTATGAATTTGTGTTTTTATGAATTTGTTGTTATAGTATGAACTTGTGTACTGGTTATTTTGTGTGTTGTTATTCTGGTACATCATAATGAACTTTCTATATGAAACATTGAATTTATGATTTAAAATCATGAACATATGTTTTAATATAATTATCTTTAATTTTGTTGTTGCTCATTGTTATTTATATGAACATGTTTATCATTGTATATGATCATAATTAGATATTTTAGGAATTTATAGGTTTATTTTATGAATATGTGTTTTTATGAATTTGTTGGTTTAGTATGAACCTGTATACTGGTTGTTTTGTTTGTTGTTATTCTTATGAACGTCATAAACATTTTTATGAACATATATAAATATATTATGAACATAAATATGTAATATATGAATATAATGTTTATTAAAGTGAACTTTCTTATGCTAGGATGATGAACAAGTACAATTGTAATGATAATGATTGGTTAAATCATTTGTACTCGATCAAAGAAAGATGGTGTCCAGCCTATTCTAAAGAATATTTTTCCGGAGGAGTTTTGAGTTCCCAAAGGAGTGAAACCACAAACCGTTCGGTTTCTCATAGATTGAGGAAGACGGATGGGTTGTGTGATTTTTACAAGACTTTTCTTGATGTTGTGGCTGAGTGGAGGAGTAAGGAAAGTAAGTAGGACTTTCGGTTTTTGAGAGGTAATCGTCATTTGGCGGTTGCTAATGTAAGTCTTCTTATTCATGCTAGAGAGGTTTATACAATTTCGGTTTATATTGTCTTTGAAGATCAATTTGCAAAAGCTATTTCTTGTTCTCAAGAGAGAAAGTATGAAAATGATGAGACAATAAATTACTTGGTATGGAGGCCTAATAAGGATATTATTAGGCATGAGGTTGTTTTAAATAAATTCACTAGGGTAATCAATTGTACATGTAAGTATTGGAGTGAAATGGGTTTATTGTGTTCACATTCCCTTCGTATTTACAACATTCATTGTGTTCAAAAGATACCCGAAGAATACATAGTTAAGAGATGGACCAAAACCGCGATGTGTAGTCATGTGGTTGATGAAGATGTTGTTCAAGAGAATGTGATTTCTTCTTCTATTTGGAGAGCTCATATGTTAAGAAAGTTTATTCAACTTGTTACATCTTGCCAAGATCACCTTGAAGCACGAGCTGAAATTGAATATACATTTGAAATGTTAAGGGAGAAGGTTGAGAGTGTTAGGGGGGCAATTGATTTTGATGAGGAAGAAGAGGTTCAAGAGGTTGAAAAGGATGCACAACCTATTCAAAATCCGAAAGTAATTAGGAAAAAGGGTGAAAGGAATGATAGGCCAAAGAGCACTATTGAAAAAGCTTGTAATAAGGCCAAGGGGTGGAAGAAAAAAGTAGATAAATACAAGGACGAAGTTAAAGCTACTGCTCAAAAGGTTTTTCATGTACTTTTATGATTTTTTTGTGTAGTTCAGTGAATATTTTTGTATGGGATATGAACATATCTATATTTGTGTTTTATATTGCAGGTTTTAGATGATGATGGTGATCCTTTGACTTATTCACACCCAACAACAAAAGATTCAAGTCTTAATGTCCTTCCAAAACAGATGAATGGGCAATCATCAATGGTAATTTTTAAAATACTTTCAATTATATTAGTATTCTATTATTTTTGTTTTTGAAAGAATAGTATTCTATTATTAATGTTTTATAATATTTTTAGGGTGTTCAAGGTGCCAGTAAAAAGAGAAAAGTACCAGCAAATGATGCTCACACTTCATCAAGGGAAAATACTTACAATTCACAGGTAATCATTTATTTGAATTTTATGCTTAATTATATGAATTTTATGCTACAGAACCTGAACATTTATTTTACAGCGTATTGGACAACAATCTTCAAAGAATAACACTAATACCTCAACTAATGCTTCTCAGACTTAATTCTCAAAATTAATTATTTATGTGAACTTAAAGTTTATTAATATGAATTTTATTCAATACCATTTGATCATTTTTTTTAATTTACAGGGTAATGGACGACAACCCTCAAAGAAAAACACTAATACGAGTAAACCTTCTTCATCAAGTCAATTTGGATATCAAGCTAAAAAAAGGAAGTTTTCATTATGAGAACAGCAAATGGTATCAGGTAAATCTGAACAACCTAGCTACGTTTATGAACATTTGCTTTTTATTTTTGAGCTTATGTGTTTTTGTAATTGTTTTTTATTTTATCTCTTTTTTTTTAGTATTTTGATGTTGGGCGCAATGCTACAAATGAAGGGAGTGAAGTTGGTGGATCTTCAAATGTTTCACAATATAATGAAATGTTATCCATGTTTGATAAGACAATCAATGTTTAGATTTTTTAATAATTGACAATTTATTCAATTGCCTAAAAGTTGTAACAAAACAAATTATTACTTATTTTCATTTTATAAATGTTTTTGATTTCCAAGAATTAATTTACTGATTTTTTACAAGAAAGATGATCAATTAGCATTATATAAGTGATCTACCAATATATAATAATGAGAGAAATTTCAAATTTAAATGCAAAATATAATGCAAACTGATGTTTCAAGTCATAAAAGGAATCCACAACTATTAAAGTAAGTTGTCTTTGCAAAGTTATTAACTATAAAAATTAATTTGATTCTTCCATCCTTCGTCTTGCAGCCATCTTTATTCTGTATGCTTCTCTGTTGGTATTGCTTAGTAATATCTTAGCACAATACTTCACTCTTAACTTTCTGATTTGACCAATCTGGAAAAACGTATGAACATAGATATTAAAATATGAACAAACACTCTATATAAATGAACATAGTTGTAAATTGAATTTTAAAGGAGTTGAAACCTTACATTATCAGCTTTCAGATCACAAACCCATTCTACTGAAGGTTCTGATGTGTATGTTTCCATATGCTTCAACAAATAAACACCACAATTCTTATGGTCCCAATTTCTCCTCCAATTCATTTTTATCAAGTTAGGCTTGAAAGTCCAGTTGTTTTTCATTGTAATTTTGGCTTTTCAAAAACCCTATAAAAGCTTCAAGATAATTTTGAAAATACACATTCAATAGTTAGTTATAAGGAAATGAACATTAGAAATAAATTAGTGAAATCCACAAAAAGTTCAAATGAAAAAAGATGAGTATTTAATATTTACCATTTTTATGGGAGAGGTACCGTATTTGTCTTTTGCTTTCATATTCATGGGAAGCTTTCTGTTATCAATCATATCAACAGTGGCATTATACATGTTGAAGCAAACCAAGTAGAAGTGGTTAATTGCTGACACTGGGAAAAAGAATTGTTTGACTTCTTTTATTTTTTTGATACCGCTGTTTTTCATTTCAATTTGAAGTCTGGAAATGAATTTTGAAATTCTTTTTTTCGTGTCACCCTCTTTCTTAACAATGTGGTCTGTGCACACTATCACCTGCATATAAATAAAAAACATATATAAATAAGTACCTATATATGAACTTTTAATAAAATATCAATGAACTTCTAGTTCTAATATATAAACTTATAATAAAATATTAAAGAACATCAAATATATATGAACGCTTAATAAAATATTAATGAACTTCTAGTTCTAATATATGAACTTACATAAGGAATTGTGCTAAAGTAAATGTTGTTTTTTCGACACTTGTAATTTAAAATTGTAGCCCAAGCATCAATAATGGAATTGTCAATTTCTTCATCTGTGCCTAGTGTCTTCATTTGAGATCTGTTAATACTAGTTTCTCCATCAAAGTACATCACCTCACTTCACACGCAATAAACAAACAAAACAATCCATTTTAAAAAAATGAACAATAAAAATGAACAAAACATATTATTTTATGAACAAGTAATATAATAATGAGCAACTTACTTGTTAGGACCATCATTGAATGCATAGTCAGAAATTGTTGCATTCATTGCATTCACATCCTTGAATAAATCTTTGTATTTTACCATGAATGGTGATTTGAGACAAGCAGGCAAATTGTGAACTTGTCTTATAGGTCGTTTGCCAATTTCAATTTCACTACATAAAATAACATTGTTAGTTTATAAAAGGTCAAAATTATGTGAATGAGTTTTTTTTTTTTTTTTTTTTTTATTCACCTTGTTGTTTTGTCCTTTGACACATTTCTGCAAAACACAAATAATAAGTAAAAGTGATCAATATGTGAATATAAATGAACAATTGTTTAATATAAATGAACATAAGTTTTTTCCATTTTTTTACCCTGGATTTTTCGATTCTCCTTTAGATCTGTCAATAGATGAACATAATATAAAACAAAATGAATATCAAACAATAATAGATGAATATATATAGAAAAACAATATTTTCATAATATAATTTATTAGTTTCATAGAAAATATAATAATTTTCGATGTCCAAAAAATTTACATTACGTTTTCTAGTTTGTTCATCCAAAAAATTAACATTAGTTTTCTCTTTACATTACATAGACTACCTTAGCTAGTTATTACAAAATATATATCATAGTTAGGAGTCACATTACCCTGCATATTGAAATTCTGGATTCAATGGGTTGTTCAAAATGTCCTCAAATGTAGGGTCTTGAGTTTTGAACATATGATCAAATTCCGATGCTTCAATCACCGGTTGCTCCTGCTCCACACCTACACTACTTAACCCTCCCATACCTAGCCCGAGGTTCAAATCAATGTTTTGTCCAATTTGTGTCTCAGTTGGATGAACCATTGGACTAGGAGTTTGTTCTTTGTCGATCCCTAAATTCCAAGCATTTTGTGGATCGAATGACTCTCTTACTTTCTTCCCCTTTGCCTCTTCTTTTTCTCTTGCTTTCTTTTCAGCTTGTACTTTCTCCAAATACTCCTTTTCAACCTTATCTAAAGCATTCAAGAAAGAATTTGTTCCAAATAATTCTTCATCTTGACTCAAAATTGAAGGATTTGAAGGATCCTTAAATTTCTTTTGCATATAATCTCCCACTGTTTTGTAAAGAAGATTATTTGGGAAAAGCTCTTCAGCATGCTTTATCATTTCACATAATTTTTCACAATTCCCTTCCATAGTTCTGACCACACTAATAAACTCTTCCATAAATTCCTCCTACAGAATGAACATACATAACAGACATTATGAATATAATGCCTTCAAATATGAAATTAAAATATAAAGAAATAAAGATAATATCATTATGAAATATACGCATTAAAAAGTGAATATACAAATAAAATAAAGTGAACTTAATCATGCAAAGTATGAACATATGCATAAGTTCAATGAAGATAGACCAAAACATATCAATGAAATATGACCAAACTAGATTAAAAATAAGCATTCAAAAACAGATCAATGAAGATAGACCAAAACATATCAATGAAGGAGAGCACTCTCATCCAATTGGTCAAACAGAAGGTTGAGGAGGGCCAGGTGTTTGATCTACTAAACGAATGCACTGAGGAAACAAGGCAAAATGCTGAAGACGTTGAGAAGATTATAAAAATTGCATTGTGGTGTTTGCATACAGAGCCAACTCGACGTCCTGTCATGTCAATGGTGGTGAAACTATTGGAAGGACAGGGAGGTGCAATAGCTCTAGAGGCTATTACTGACTATTCCTGTGCAATTTTGAACACAGATGGACACCCGTCAATTCAGCCAATAACACCAACAATACTAATGTCTACTAGCATTAAACAAATAGGTGGCACCAAGTGCTTAGAAAAATGAAATATTGTAACTAATACCAAACAAGATTAAAAATAAGCATTCAAAAACAGATCAATGAAGATAGACCAAAACATATCAATGAAGATAGACGAAACAGAACAATGACTAAATCAGCCAAAGCCAAAGAAATAGGTTTGTAAAACTATACATAACTTAGATCAAACCAAATATGAACATTATACATAAAAATAATAAACATTCAATAATATAGGTAAATTTTCTAATCAAACCTTGGCCATTGGTATATTAGTACATTCTTCTTGTGTTGTTTTCCTTTTGATTTTAACTCCAGGCAAAATATTACCCAATCCAACTCCATGGCTCTCCAACTTCATCCTTTCGACCACCATATCCTTTGTCCATACAGATATGATAGGAGGAGTTCTTGGTGGCATGATGCTTTTCTTTTGAATGCGATCAAAGTAAAACAACTGGAAAAAAAAATATAGAAAAAAAAATCATCAATTAGCATATATAATAGAATGAATGTAAAGTTAAAAAATGAATATATAAATTACATAAAGTGAACATATGCATATAGAAAGTGAAAATAAGTTGTATTGAATTTATAGGCTCATGTTTATATGCATTACTTGTATACAAAATCTGAACATACCAATCAATGAACATACCAAAATATGAACATGAATATACGCATGAACATATCCATTCCAAATATGAATATATGTATACAAAATATGAACATGAATATTCTCCATGAACATGAACATACAAAATATGAACATACCTATCAATGAACATGAACATAACCATTCAAATAATGAATATACGCATAAAAAATAATGAATATACGCATAAAAATAATGAATATAATAAAAATATGAACATAGTATATATGGAAATGAAAATAATGGCATATACCAGAAGAAAAGGCAAAGGTCCTTTGTAAAACCCTTTTGGATTCAATTTCCAAGAACTGCTTGTATCCATTAAGCTATCAAGGACATACTTGCACCAATTGTATTACTTGATTTCAAACACATTCTTAATTGAGAACAGAAACTTGTAGTGCAAGTGTATGCTTTGGCTGCTTTTCATGAAGCAATTTACAGCCAACACAATGAAATCGATAATGAAGATTTCATCAAATTCACCATTGTTCACTTTTGCAGGTTCTGTGTTCATTTCCAGTTTCCTTTTGTTCATCTTTGCTTCCATGATTTCCATCTTTTTCTCTTTTTCTTCCTCAGACTCATATTTCTTCAGAACATTGTGTGTTTTAGGGCTACCAGACACAACACCTCAATCTTTCCTCCATCTAGTCAAAGGAGTCTCTTCTTGTTCCTCATCTTCTACCTCCTTCACTTCTTTCTCCCCTCTCGGGATTCCATACACAACTTCAACATCTTCTTCACAAACAACAATAGATTTGTTGTACGGAAGATAAAGTGTGCGGCTATTCTCTTCGAAACAATGCATAAGCCAAGCAGAAAATGATTGGTCATTTTGTGGAAGATTTACATCGAGTAAAGCTCCAAATCCCATGTCAATAATTGCTTGCTTTTGAGAAGGGCTCAAATTTGATACAAATGTCATGAATTTGAAATGCCCAACCCTCACTTGCAACTTACCATAATCATCCAAATCTTCAGCATCAGCAAGTTTTACCACCTCATGTACATCTTCATTTGCATCTCTCTTTCTTTTTTTATGTGCTTTCTCATTTTTTACACCATCAACTTTCTCACTTTGTTTCCCCTTCTCCACCTTAACTTTTTCAGTTTTTAGAGTTTCCTTTTCTTTCACACCTCCATCTTTCTCATTGTTTTTTTGTGTCTTTGAGTTTTGCTTGTTCTGTTGATCTTTAGCTGTACTCTTGCTTGAGGAGGCTTCCGAACAGTTGTTTGATGATTTATTTTTTGTTACAATATGCTTCACCCTAATAGAATAAATGTAAAATTTAAAAAAATGAATATATAATTTATATAAAGTGAACATATGCATATAGAAAGTGAAAATAAGTTGTATTGAAAGTATAGGCTCATGTTTATATGCATTACTTGTAAGGTGAACATATGAACATATGCTATTTCAAATGTGAACATAAACATTCAAAATATGAACATACCAATCAATGAACATGAACATAGCCACTCAAAAAATGAATATAAGTATACAAATAATGAATATATGCATATAAATAATGAATATAAGCATTGCTTCCTTTGGATTATGCATTTTAAAATGTGAACATGCAACATGCTGTGAATATAGTGTTCTCAAACATGAACATGAAACATGCTGTGAATAAGTTGCTACCCTTTTTCCCGCTCTTTTATCCTACACCCCACAACTCCTAATCCCACACCATTCCACTAACTCACCAACACTCCCCTGTTCCATACTTCAAAAAATGAATATATGTATAAAACAAATGAATATACGCATAAAAATAATGAATATCCCTTTAACATAACTGAATATGAATATATATATATTTACAATGTGAACATAAGCATTTCATACCTTTTTTTTTGGTAACTCTGTTGCTTTTGATTGAACCTTTTGTGCTTCTTTAGAAGGTTTTTCTGGTTGTTTTTCCCCTTCTTTTCTTGCATCTTTTGATCGTTCTTTATGGTTGTTTTTCTCCTTATTTTGGTGGTTCGACTTCATCGTTAACTCTGAGAAAAAATTGTGTAAAACAGTGAGTTTATGAGGTAACTTCATTTCTTTAAATCTATCAAATTCATTTGATGAAGGGTCAACATGCATTTGAATCTTAACCTACCAGTCTTTGTGGAGAGGTTATACATAATTTCTAGTAAAAATATAAAACAAGGAGTGATCACATAACTACTAAAACATGCAACAACAAAGTGATATTGGACATTTGATTGGTGGATACTGATGTTTTGGTAGGGATTTTGAAGAGTTTGTAGCCAATGAAAGACAAAGATCGAGAAGCACATTCATGGGCATATTTTATATGAGTAACTTGTTCTTAATCTTTCCGATTCTGACATGTACTATAATGTGCCTTTAGTTCATATATTATGAATGTATAATAAGAAGCAATTACATGGAGTTATAATTCAGTGCATATTTTGTGAATATAGTGTGCCTTTAGTTCATATATTATAAATGTTGTGAATATAGTGTTCTCAAACATGAACATCACTATTCCAAATATATTATTCATTGCATATTTTGCTACCCTTTTTCCCGCTCTTTTATCCTACACCCCACAACTCCTAATCCTACACCACTCCAACCACTCACCAACACTCCCCTGTTCCATACTTCATCTCCCTCCTCAAGAAATCAACAAAAAATACCAACATAAATTAAAATTCAATAAAATATACAAACATTGTTTTGAATTTTAATTTTCGTACAAAATTTCAGACATAATTCACTAAAAAATTCACCAAAAAATATAAACATTTGCACTTAATTTCGGACAAAATTCACTTAAAAATACAAATATTTGCACTGAATTTCGGACAAAATTCACCATAAAATCCACCAAACAACAACAAACATGAAAATTAGGATCAAAACATGAAAATTCACTAAAATAAAAAAATGAATATACCTGTTGTTTTGATTTTCCTCTTCTTCAACAACTTTTTTCGAAATCTTATTGAGTAATTTCGGATCTACAGTAGGACTCTTTGCCACTTTCTTCTTTTTGGTGCCAAACATTTTATTTAGCGGCCTATTCAAGAAAATTAGGGTTTCTATCAACAATTTATATTAATAATTACAATTTAACACCACAATGAAATTTTAATTTATAGAAATAACAATAAAAAAATAAACATCTAAACTTACATATCTTCTTGATTTCCAGTAGATTTTGAAGCATTTTTTGTTTTTCTACAAAAACAATTGAATTACATGCGTTAGTTTATGAATTCACCCACAAACAACAATTAATCTAAACAATTTTTTACAAAGAAAAGAGAAAAAAATGTAACAAACTAATCTAAACAATTTTTCATATAATCTAACACAAATTTCATAGTTTCGAAAAATTGAATTTCGAAAAACAGAGTTTCGAATGTTTCAGATGAAAATTCACTAAAAAAATGTAAATTTTGGGCAAAATTCAGTGCAAATATACCTCTTCTTTGGATGATCCTTCTGATTTTGCATTTCATCTCTTATGTCCATTGTGATTTTTCCATATTTTTAGTGAGAGAATATGAACTAGAGGAGAGAGAAAATAAGAGAGCAGGAGAAAGGTTTGAATAGAAGTGACGTTACTTCAAGGGATTTGTTAAACATCGCCCGCGTTTTTCTACATAAAGCCCACATTTTTTAAAAATGTTGACATTATTGCCCTTGTTTTAATTTTTACCGAAAATAAAATTTTTCACTCATAAAAAATGTGGAGCAGGACTGGATCGCCGAGTGAAACCGAAGAGCCCTCAACGTCGGGTAGATGCACCGGAGAGACGCCGTTGACGCCGGAAAAGGAGGTACGAAGCCATCTAAAACCACGAATTGGCGGCTGGCGTCCTGCCGGGACGCCGTGACCGTAGTGGTGGCGCCTAGCCAGGACGCCGCCACCGTGGCTCTGGCGCCTGGCCAGGACGCCGACACCGTGGCCGTGGCGTCTGGCCAAGACGCCGCCGCCACGGTGGCGGCGTCCTGGCCAGGCGCCACCGCCACGGTGGCGGCGTCCTGGCTAGACGCCACCGCCACGGTGGCGGCGTCCTGGCTAGGCGCCACCACTATTTTTTTTTTTTTTTTTTTTTAATTTAATTTAAAATTTGTTTATTTTTTTTTTTTGTGTTACAATTTTTTTTTTTTTTTTTGGTTTTTTTTTTGTTTTGTTTTTAATTGTTTTAATTTGTTTTTGTTTTTAATTTATTTATTTTTTATTATTTTTTTTACAATTTTTTTCGTTTTATGTTTTTTTTTTGTTTTTATTTTTTTGGTTTATTTTTATTTATTTAATCTAAAGTTTTGTTTATGTTTTTTATTTTTGTGTTTTGTTTTTTTTTTTTTTTTGAATACTTTTTGTTTATTTCTTTGTTTGTTGTTTATAATTTATTATTGTTTTTGCTTTTGTGCTAATGTTGTGTCAAATGTATTAATTTAATCTACTCTTATGTGATTATATTTATATGTTATTGTTGCAGGATTATGGTGGAGACGGAAATGATTATAGTGGGATTTTTGTACACGATGGTCTGTTCGAAGATGCTCAACAAGCGGTTGATTGGGCGAAACAGGTTGCAATTAGATCAGGTTTTTGTTTAGTAGTAGCAACTCATCTACAACGTCAGACATAAATTGAGGTTTGAACGGTCAGAGGGAAGGAACCCTATACAGCAGCTTCTACACCAGGCACAAGCACGTGGTTACCTGTACTGGTTTGAATCTGATGAAGACACATCGGAGGTGACTCATTTGTTCCTTGTGCATCCTGATTGTGCTGATATGATTTCGTCTTGGCCATCTGTGATTCTGATCGATTCAACGTACAAGACAAACAAGTATAAGTTTCCACTGGTTGAGATGGTTGGGATGACTCCAACGAACCAGAACTTTTTGATTGGTTATGCAGTTATGAAGGATGAGACGGTTGCGAGTTACCGTTGGGTGTTGGAGAAGTTGAGAAATTACATCGGCCCAAGTGTTCAGCCATCGGCCATCGTCAGCGATTGTGAGGGAGGTCTCTTTGCCCCTATAGCGGAGCTGTTTCCGGAGTCGAGCCATTTACTGTGCACATGGCACATCAACAAATGCGTGAAAGTCAAAGCCTACAACCTTTTCAACAAGAACTTAGATTCAGCAGAGAGATTGGTAAATGGTAAGTGGCGGAAGATCCTGCAAGCTACCACGGAGGCAGAGTACGACCGAGCCTTGGATAACTTCAAGGATGCATACCAATGGTGCCCGGCAATCGTAGACTATGTGATGCAGCAGTGGGTGCCTCAGAGGGAAAAGTTTGTCAAATATTGGACAAACCAAGTTCTTCATTTTGGAAACACTACTACATGTAGAGTTGAGAGCGCTCATAGAGCTCTGAAGGACTGGATTGATTCTTCCACCTCTGCTCTGGATACACTGTTCGAGAGAATAAACAAGGCTATTGATACTCAGAGGAACGGCATCAAGAACTCTCTCGAGGACTCCAGACGGCGACATGGCACGATGTATAGCCATTTCATATTTAAGATTCTCCATGGTCGTGTGTCACACTACTGCTTGGGGTTGATTCTGAGCGAGCACACCAGGATGAGGGAGTTGGGTGATGAAGTGGCTATTCGGTGCGGATGTGCTATATCGGTGACTCATGGACTACCTTGTGCATGCACCATTCACCGCGTAATTACGCAAGATAGGGCGTCGTTACATGTTGATCAGGTTCATCCATTCTGGCGGACGCTCGTTATCGGAGAGCATGCTGTTCCACAGACAGTCAACCGTGAACAGGAGGAGTTGGAGCAGTTTCGTTCGATGTTTGACCAAGTGTCCTCCAGCCACCCTTCAGTCATTCGTAGTGCTACCCACGTACTTCATGATGTGCAGTGATGCATTTCGGCCTTGGTTTGCATGGTCGAGCTTACTATCCGTGTACCACGGTTCTGCCTTGGTGTTCGCGTGAGACCGTCACCAGACCGGTAAGAGAGGTTGCTATTGGATTTCTGGGGCCGTCATACAGACATTTCATCCGACTGGACCTGTCACCCGATTTTCCGGTCCCACCGATTATACCAACGTGGTACACCATTCGTACAGCAAGCGTAGAGGGCTGGGATGCGTTATATCATGACCGGGTGCAGCAGTGGAACAATCTAGTTGCCTTTTCTATGTGACCTAATATTGCTATTGCTATGTTTTTCCCATTTATTTAATTTTCGGATTCTAATTTTCGTATTTAGTTTTCCCATTTAAATGTGAACCTGTATTTAGTTTTCGTATGCCCACTAATTACAACTTAAAATAAAAGTTATAAAAACTAAAAATATAATGTCAAATTCTAAGAACTTAAAATAATAATTATAAGAACAGATAATGTTAACTTTTACAAACAACTAGGAAAATGTTTTATAAATGCACTGCCGACATATCAATAATCTCTCTGTGACGCCCACTGCCACTGCTCAAGGGCCCGTTCCAGTTCATCAATAACAGCTCTGCCTGTTGCAGTCGTCATGTTGTCCCTCTCCTCAAAAAGTCTGTGTCCCAACTGCGTCATCTTTTCCATCCACTACACATAACAAAACACATAAAATTCAATAACGACGTATTATGAGACGTATTATATGAAAAAAAACACAACTACAAATGTTTTATGAGACGTACCGCATCCACGGCAGTGGGCGGTGGCACATCATCATCATCGGCGTCGTCGCCGTGGTGGACGTCTCTGATCAACCTCGGGTGCGAGTGCCGGTTGTACCACTCCATGTAGTGCTGGTCACACATGGCAGCCACCCCAGTTGGCGGCCGCTGCAACTGCTCAATCCATATGCGGGCAACCATCGGAAACTGCTCCCACGTGCCAATCATGCTTGCCGGCCATTGGACGACGTACTCCTTCAACGACGCAGATCGGACGGCCTTACTGGGCCATGCTGGTGGAGGAGGAACAACTTGGACATATCCAAGCTGGCGAAGACAGCGCTGCGGCATGTACGCCTCTACGATCTCACGATACTGAATCAGTCCCGTGTAGAGGGTCCTGGGTACCCTATTACTAGGGTTCTGGCCGAAAGGCATCCAGTTCACCTGCACATTTTTTAAAATTAGTAAGATTCATACAATAAACACATCAAACTATAAAAGTAGAAATAATTTAAACACTTTACCTCTAATGGGGACATCCTGTCAAGCAATAACCGTATCGATCGCAGGCGGTCAATGGACTTCTTCTCGACACGCGGACTCCACGCACAGGCACGTGGCTGGCCATCCCCAATAGGAACCGGGTCGCGGTGTGGTCGAAACGCCGGGAAATACTCGTATATCCACGTCTGTAACAACGTCATACATCCAGTGATACCTGCCGCATCAGCCCGGCTCGAGAATCCTAACTGGCGATACATGTACGCTAATGTAGCCGACCCCCAAGAAAACTGGCCTACTCTGTCGGGCTCACACGCGTCAACTATGTCGCGTGGCTTGAGCTTGTTTCCGCTCTTATCCGGAAACAAGGTACACCCGAGAAGAAGAAAAACATATGCAGCCAGCTGTGTGTCCTGCGTCCTACGTGAAGTGGGGTGCAAACATTGCTGCAAAACTGCTGCGATCTTAACACCGCCGTGATCCCACACACCAAGTGCCGCTGTGTACAGCGCAGCCCTATCCACCGCCAACAGCTCCGCCAATAAATCTGCCTGATCCGCATCTGTGACAACAGATGCTCGGTTTCCCTCTACGGGAATCCCAAGGATGGCCTCGACGTCATGCAACATGATCGTCATCTCACCGAACGGAAGGTGGAAAGAGTTCGTGTCCGGCTGCCATCGCTCAACGAAAGCCGTGATCAGCGTCGAGTCAATCCTCTCATGCATGGTGGCAGGAAGGTGGCTCACTCTAGTGGCCCTCAATCGGCCGACCATCTCGCTCTCCTCCGGCCAAGCCTCAGCCCAACTACACAAGAAGTTACAAGTCCTCTCCCGGGTTTGGCATTTCAAAATGCCGCTATCCAAAGCCCGCTCTTGGTCCTCCCAAATACGGGTAGCGATGTGTCCTAGAAAGCTAGGAATCACACTCCCGTCTATAGGTCCCCCAGCCACCTCGCCCCTCACCACCCAAGAATCATTAACGGCCCTCGACCGTTTTCTGCTAACCGCAGACACAGTGGACGCAGATGATGTGCCAGATCTACTAACAAATCTACCATCTCTACCCTTACGCACGTCTACCCTACGCGTCTCATACACATCATCAAGCCTCTGACTGAATGGACCGTAATCATCATATGGTCCACTCTGATCGTCCACATCCTCATCTGCATCCTCCTCCTCCTCCTCCTCATCACCATCATCATCTTCATCATCCTCAGAATAGTGCACCCGTTCTCTACGAGCCGAGGCCGAAATACCACGGGATCTAACGTGTCTGGGCCCCGAGCTCTCCATTGAGTTCATCGTACTTCTCATAATGTCCATACTCTTCCCAGCCCCAGAACGAAAATACGATGCCTAACACAAAATAACAAAACATGTAATATGCAATATAAACATGTAATATAAACATAAAAAAAGTAATTAAAATAAATAAATAAAACAATATACATATGATGGAAAATAAATTAAAAACATTACAAAATATTAACAACCTAAAAATAAAAAAATTAATAACCTAATAAATAAATAAATAAAAAATTGGAAAAAACAAAGCAAAAAAAAAAATTACCCAAAAAAAAACAAATTGGAAAAAACAAAGTGAAAAATATAAAATTATAAAAACTTAAAAAAAGAAGAACATCAAAATTTTAAAAAAAATTTATAACAAAAAAAAGGGAACATAAAATTTTTTTTAAGTAAAAAAACTAATTCAAAAAAAAAAAAAAACAAGAACAATAAACAAGAACATAAAATTAAAAATTAAAAAAAAAAAAAGAGGAACATAAAATTTTTTTAAAAAAAACCAACAAAATTTAAAACAAAATAAAAAAAAAATCAGAAACATAAAATTTAAAATTAAAAAAAAGAAAAACAAATTTAAAAAAAAATCAAAAAAAAAATAATTATTTTCGAAAATTAAATTTCAAATTTAAAACCAAAAAAAAATTAAAAAAAAAAAATAAAAAGGCGGCGGCGCCTAGGCCAGACGCCGTGACGGTGGCGGCGGCGTCTAGCCCAGACGCCACTACCACGGCGGCGGCGCCTAGGCCAGACGCCGGTGCCGTGGTTCTGGCGCCTGGGCCTGACGTCACCGCCACCGTCACGGCGTCTGGCCTAGGCGCCGCTGCCGTGGTAGTGGCGTCTGGGCTAGACGCCGCCGCCGTGGTGGTGGCGTCTGGCCTAGGCGCCGCCACCGCCTCCGACCTTTTTTTTTTAATTTTTAAACACAAAATTAATAAAAAATACCTTCTCGCCGGAAAACCGCTGTCCACCCGCCGCCTGTGCCGCCACTTCCTTGCCGGGCCGCCTCGACATCGCTCGGAAAGTTTTTTAGAGAGAGAAAGTGGAAGTAGAGAATTGAGAGAAGAAATTGTGTTTTTTACTTTGAGGGCAAAAGTGACAATTCACTCTAATTTTGTGGGCTTTATGTGGAGATTCGCGGGCGATGTTTAGCAATTCAGTACTTCAATGTGGGTGGGGGTATTGAATTTTCTGTGTTTTAGGGCCAATTGTATTGTAATTACCATGTTTTTAGTTTTAGGGCCTTTTTTAATTGGGTTGGGGGTAATTAGGCGGTTGTTACACCTATCTAAGGTGCACAAGGGTGCACCTTAGACCAATTGGGGTTCGTGCTAGTAATTGATACAGAGTATTGGGCTAGAAATTGGAACATGAGTTGAATGAGTAACGTGTCGTAATTTCGTGAACTGGGATTATGAATAGAGCTATCAATTCGGGTAAACGGGTCAGGTTTGGGTCGGGTAAGAGTGGGTCGGGTCAACTCGGGTCGGGTCAATTTGGATTAATTCCATAACCTATGCGGGTCAGGTTTGGGTTGGGTCATGCTTGAGTTGGGTCACGTCGGGTGATATTTTTTATCGGGTTTGGGTCGGGTTGATAACAGGTTGGGTTAAATTCGGGTCGGGTGAACAATAGGTCGGGTTTAATTTGGGTTTTCACGGGTTAAAACGGGTTAGGATAATTCTCGAGTTCGAGTCGGGTTCGGTTAGTGTCAATAATTTGCGGGTTAGAATCAAGCCGAGTCATTCTAGGGTTTGAGTCGGGTTCGGTTCAATTCAATAATCTGCAGATTATAATCAGGTAGGGTTGTTTTCAAGTCGGGTGATTCTCAGGTTCAAGTCGGGTTCGATTCAAGTCAGCAATTTACAGGTTATAATCAGGTTAGGTCATTTAAAAGTCGGGTCATTCTCGGATTCAAGTCGGGTTATGTTCAAGTCAATAATTTGCAGGTTACAATCAGGTCGGGTCATTTCCAAGTCAGGTCATATTCGGGTTCAACTAACTAGAAATAAATAACAGGGAAATATTATCTCCTTTAATTATACAACAAATATATACTATATTTAACTCTTAAATTTGAGGATGATACTCCTTTCTTTTACTGGCTTGGACCGACTTGGTCTCCCTACACAAATTGCTTTGACCAACAATAATAAGGTGGTCTAAATTGCATTTAAGGTGATTTGAAATCGGGTCAAGAACAATTTGGGTTGAATTTAGGTCGGGTCAGGAATAATTTGGGTTGAATTTAGGTCGGGTCAATAACAAGTCGTGTTAATTTCGAGTCAGGTTAGTAACAAATCGGGTTGAATTTTGGGTCGGGTAAGTGATAGGTCTGGAAAAATTCGGGTCGGGTCAATAACAAGTCGAGTTGACTTCGGGTCGGGTTTATAACAGGTTGGGTTAAATGCGGGTCGGGTTAGGAACGGGTCGGGCTGAATTCAGGTACGGTTAGTAACAAGTCGGGTTAAATTAGGTTATTGACAAGTTAAAATGGGTTATGGTCAATTTCAGTTCAAGTCGGGTTCGGTGCAAATTAATTAAATTGGTCGTTGTAATCTGGTAAATCAGTGCAAGTTGTAAACCGGTAAATTGACCATTAACAGCAAATAGGATGGTTCCACACACCCAATTGGACTCCCGTAGAATATTAAGGACCATGGTAAACATTTCGGCAATTTTTATTTCCGGACAAAAAAAAAAGTCAAAAAATTCCAAAATTGAAGGCTATATGCCTATATCCACGCTTTTTGAGAAATTTCGGAGGTTTCAGGGCCCGGTGTCAAAAAGTCTTGAAATTCTATGGGAGACATCTCGGGGTTATATAATGCCTTTTGGAACCATATATAATCATTATTTGTCGTCATAAATGTTCGTGGTAAACTTGAATTAATGAAATCGGTGCAAGTTGTAAACCGATTAATTGGTCGTTTAACAGCAAATTTGATGGTTCCAAACACCAAATTGGACTCCCGGAATGTATTAGGGACCATGATAAACATTTCAGAAATCTTTATATCCGGGCGAAAAAAAGTCAAAAAATTCCAAAATTAAAGGCTAATATCCACATTTTTTGGAAAATTTTGGAGGTTTCGAGGCCTAGTGTAGAAAAGTCTTGATATTTTAGGGGATACATCCCGGGTCATATAATGCCGTTTGGAACCATATATGATCATATATGTTATCATAAATGTTCGTAGTATGCTTGAGTTAATGAAATTCTTGCAAGTCGTAAACCGGTAAATTGGTCGTTTAAAGGCAAATTGGATGGTTTCACTAACCCAATTGGACTCTTGGAGGATATTAGAGACCACGGTAAACATTTCGCCAATTTTTAATTCCGGGCGAAAAAAAGTCAAAAAATTCCAAAAATTGAAGACTAATATCCACGTTTTTTGAGAAATTTTGGAGGTTTCGGGGCCCGGTGTCGAAAAGTCTTGAAATTCGAGGGGATGCATCTCAGGGTCATATAATGTCGTTTGGAACCATATATGATTATTATTTGTTGTCATAAATGTTCGTGATAGGCTTGAGTTAATAAAATCGGTGCAATTTGTAAACCGGTAAATTGGTCATTTAAAGGCGAATTGGATGGTTCCAACCACCCAATGAGACTCCCGAACGGTATTAGGGATCATGGTAAACATTTCGGCAATTTTTATTTTCGGGCGAAAAAAAAGTCAAAAAATTCAAAAATTGAAGGCTAATTATCCACACTTTTTGAAAAATTTTGGAGTATTCGGGGCTCGATGTCTAAGAGTTTTGAAATTCTAGGAAATACATCTCGCAGTCATATAATGTCGTTTGGACCCATATATGATCATTATTTGTTGTCATAAATGTTCGTGGTAGGCTTGAGTTAATGAAATCGGTGCAAGTTGTAAATCGCTACATTGGTCGTTTAAAGGAAAATTGGATGGTTCCACCCACCCAATTGGAATCCCGGGGGGTATTAGGGGCCATGGTAAACATTTCGGCAATTTTTAATTACGTGCGAAAAAAGTCAAAAAATTCCAAAATTGAAGGCTAATATCCATGCTTTTTTAGAAATTTTGAATGTTTCGGATCCCGGTGTCGAAAAGAAATAAGATTTTAGAGATACATATCGGTGACATATAATGCCGTTTGGAACAATAAATGATCATTATATGTTGTCATAAATGTTCGTGGTAGGCTTGAGTGAATGAAATCGGTGCAAGTTGTAAACCGGTAAATTGGCTGTCTAAAGGCAACTTTGATGATTCCACCCACCCAATTGGACTCCGTAAGGGTATTAGAGACCATGGTAAACATTTGGCCATTTTTATTTTCGGGTGAATAAAAGTCAAAAAATTCCAAAATTGAATATTCACGCTTTTTGACAAAATTTTGAAGTTTCAGGGCCCATTGTTAAAAAGGCTTGAGATTTTAGCGGTTATATCTCGGGGTCATATAATGCCGTTTGGAACCATATATGATCACTATATGTTGTCATAAATGTCCGTGATAGGCTTGAATTAATGAAATCGGTGCAAATTGTAATTTGGTAAATTGGTCATTTAAAGGCAAATTGGATGTTTCCACCCACCCAATTGGACTCATAGAGGGTATAAAGGACCATGGTAAACATTTCCACAATTTTTATTTTTGCACGAAAAAAAGTAAAAAAAAAAATCCAAAATATCCACGTTTTTTGAGAAATTTTGGAGGTTTCGATGCCCGGTGTCGAAAGACCTTTAGATTATAGAGGATACATCTCAGGGTCATATTATGCCATTTGGAACCATATATGACTATTATATGTTGTCATCAATGTTTGTGGTAGACTTGAGTTAATGAAATCGACGCAAGTTGTAAACCGGTAAATTGGTCGTTTAAAGGCAAATTGGATGGTTCCACTCACCTAATTGGCCTCTCGTAGAGTAATAGAGACCATGGTAAACATTTTGACAATTTTTATTTCCGTGCGAAAAAAAAGTCAAAAAATTTCAAAATTGAAAGCTAATATATCCACACTTTTTGAGAAATTTTGGAGGTTTCGGGACCCGGTGTCGAAAAGTTTTGAAATTATAGGGGATGTATCTCGGGGTCATATAATGCTCTTTGGAACCATATATGATCATCATTTGTTATGATAAATGTTCTTGGTAGGCTTGAGTTAATGATATCAGTGCAAGGTGTAAACCAGTAAAATGGTTTTTTAAAAGCAAATTGGATGTTTCCACCCACCCAATTGGACTTTCGGAGGATATTAGGGACCACAGTAAACATTTCGGCAATTTTTATTTTCGGGGGAAAAAAAGTCAAATAATTCCAAAATTGAAATCCACTCTTTTTGAGAAATTTGGGATGTTTCAAGACCCGGTGTCGAAAAGTATTGAAATTCTATGGGATACATCTCATCATATTCATATAATGTCGTTTGGAACCATATATGATCATTACATGTTGTCATAAATGTTCGTAGTACGTAGGCTTGAGTTAATTAAATCGGTGCAAGTTGTGAACCGGTAAATTGGTCGTTTAAAGGCAAATAGGACGGTTCCACCCACCCAATTGGACTCCCGGAGGATATTAGGGACCATGGTAAAAATTTCGGCAATTTTTATTTTCGGACGAAAAAAAGTAAAAAAATTCCAAAATTGAAGGCTAATATCCACGTATTTTGAAAAAATTTGGAGGTTTCGAGGCCCGGTGTTGAAAAGCCTTTAGATTATAGGGGATACATCTCGGGGTCATATAATGTCATTATGAACCATATATGATCATTATATATGTTGTCATAAATTTTTGTGGTAAACTTGAGTTAATGAAATCGACGCACGTTGTAAACGGGTAAATTGGTCGTTTAAAGGCAAATTGGATAGTTCCACCCAGCCAATTGGACTCCCAGAGGGTATTAGAGACCATGGTAAACATTTCGGCAATTTTTATTTTTGGGTGAAAATAAGTCAATAAATTCCAAAATTGAAGACTAATATCCACGTTTTTTGAGAAATTTTGGAAGTTTCGGGTAGATTTGTTAATTCGGGTAAACGAGTCGGGTTTGGAGTGGATCGGGTCAACTCGGGTCAGGTCAATTCGGATTAATTCCATACCTATGTGGATCGGGTTTGGGTTGGGTCATGCTTTAGTCGGGTCATACTTCTTATCGGGTATAGGTCGGGTTAATAACAGGTTGGGTACATTCGAGTCTGGTGAACAATAGGTCGGGTTTAATTCGGGTTTTCACGGGTTAGGGTAATTCTCGGGTTCGAGTCGGGTTCGGTTCAAGTCAATAATTTGCGGGTTATAATCAGGTCGGGTCATTCTCGGGTTTGGTTTGGGTCGGGTTCGGCTCAAGTCAATAATTTGCGGGTTATAATCAGGTCGGGTCATTCTCGGGTTCAAGTCGGGTTCGGTTCAAGTCAATAAATTGCAAGTTATAATCAGGTTGGGTGGGTCATTTTCAAGTCGGGTCATTCTCGGATTCAAGCCGGGTTATGTTCAAGTCAATAATTTACCGGTTAATTACAATCAGGTCGGGTCATTTCCAAGTGTGATCATATTCAGGTTTAACTAACTATAAATAAATAATTATCATTTTTATCAAGCTAATTATTTCCTTTGACTATAATATATATGACAATATACTAGGGAACTATAGTCTATAATTTAGGAAGATAATTATCTCCTTTGACCATACAACAAATATATATTATATTAACTCTTAAATTTGAGGATGATACTCCTTTCTTTTGTTGGCCTGGACCAACTTGGTCTCCCTAGACAAAATGCTTTGATCAACAATAATAAGGTGGTCTAAATTTCATTTAAGGTGATTTGAAATTAGGTGAGGAACAATTTGGATTGAATTGAGGTCGGGTCAATAACAAGTCGTGTTGATTTTGAGTCGGGTTAGTAACAGATCGGGTTGAATTTTTGGGTCGAGTTAGTAATAGGTCTGGTAAAATTCGGGTTGGGTCAATAACAAGTCGGTTTGAATTTGGGTCAGGTCAATAACAAGTCGGGTTGATTTTGGGTCGGGTTTGTAACAGGTTAGGTTAAATTCGGGTCGGATTAGGAACGGGTCGGGTTGAATTCAGGTTAGGTTAGTAACAAGTCGGGTTAAATTCGGGTTTTGACGGGTTAAAACAGGTTTGGGTCAATTTCGATTCAAGTTGGGTCGATTCAGGTCAATAATTTACGGGTTACATTCGGGTCGGGTCATCTCCAGGTCAGTTCATGTTCGGGTTCGGATCTCACGTATTCGGGTCAACTCGGGTCTGGGGTTGGTTTCAGGTCGGTTTGGGTCACCATTTTTTCGGGTTCAGATGGGTCGGTTATAATCGGGTTTGAGTCGGTATTTCGGGTCTGGTCAACTTTTAACAACTCTAATTATGGGTGTGTTCGGTAAAATATAGCTGTGAACGTAGTTGTAAGCTGTGTAGGTAGCTTTTAGCTGTCAACAAGTTGTATTTGTGAAGATAGATAATTTAGGTATGAGTGTTCGGTAAAATAGCGGTTGACTAGCATTTACATATACAAATCAATATATTATATTAAAAACTATAGGTTAATTTTTCAACGACTATCTCAAAAGCTACCTCTACTTTCAAAAGCTAATAGTACTAACTTTTCATAAAAACTACTTCTACCACTAAAATGTACGATAACCACTATTTTGCCGAACACACCCTATGTTTACTCGTTTAATTATCTTCCGTTTTTATATCATGAATTATTAGGTTTATTACTTTGTTTAATTTTGTTTATTTAATTTGTCTGAATTCAATTAATTAAATTTGAACTTACTTGAATTTAAAACTTTGTTTAGTTATAGTTTGAACTTTGGCAATTTTTATTAGCCTTTTTTAAACCTCGATGTTTTATACAATTGATTGTAATTCTCAACTGGCTCCTCCTTTCACACAATCGATAGTCTTGAATTACTATCTATCGATTGTATTGTATTCCTTGTAATAAAACTTAGATCAACATTTAATCATAAGTTGATACTTTGTATGTAATACTTGATCTACTTTGACACATTCTTATTATGGATAGCTTAATCACGAGTCACGACACTTTAATTTAAATATAGACATTTGAATCCTAAACATATATTTTTTTTAATGAACCGTATTGTGTTTATTTGGCTAAGCCACTCTATAATCAAACACACCTCATAATTTACATTGGGACAATCAATTTAACAAGGCCAATAAAATAGAAATTTGATCGAGATAGATAATTAATTTATCAAGGCCAATAAAATTCACTCCATAGCATTTTACATTGAGCATCTTGAGGATTGAAGCCACTTTTAAATATGGAAAAAAAAACCTAAAAATTATAAAAATGTGATACTACGTACTAGAAAAGCTTGCCATACATGCATATATGCAAGCTTCACACTTATTAGCAAAATTAGATTAACAATTCAAAGTTAGTAATTAAGATCTTCATTTGTTCATCCCGGTGGCTTCCTTCACTGAATCCATAGCGCTAGTTGCCTTATCTTGCATTTGTGATCCACCCTATGCACAATAAAACACCAAACTATAAATATATATACCACAAATTTAAACATATCGATATTGGTACATCATAATCATACTTTACATATCTTAAAATGTTCGAATAAAAGTAGTCGTATTTCCTAGTGATTTTAAATCAAATAACAAGGACAATGTGATAATTAATTATAAACCGTATAATTTAAATTTGTTTGTGAAATACAAAGTATAATTAAATGAAATGTGAAATAAAAAGTTACATAGAGGGCAAATGGAAATCACCTCCTTAACGGTTTCCTTGGCTGCTTGGCCGGCACAACAAGCCTTGTCCATCATGTTACTTGCCTTCTCCTATAAATTCCCAACATTTTATAAGAAATCCGATTATCATCAAAATATATTAAATACATAATTAGAATTTTTAAAATAAAAAAATCAAAGATACAAAAAGTTTGAAGAAATAAAAAAAAATCACCTCGGTTTGGGCCTTGGCCTGACCCGCTTGGTAGCTAGCGTTTTGTGAGTCCATTTTGTATTAGTATTTGAGAATGGAAAAGATTTTTATATTTTGGTTTGTTTCTAATTCTTGTGAAAAACTCAAGTGTGAATGATTTATTGAATAGAAGATGAATGAATTTATAGGTATGTTTGGAAATTAAATGAGTGGTTGATAGTTTTGTGAAATGAGATCCTTACAAATTGAGTGTTAAAAGGTTGTTGTATGATCCATATTTTAAGAACATCCCTAATTTTAAATCTATACTTTGACTGATTCATAGATTTGGTAATTGGTACGAGTTACATATAATTGACATATAGTGTATTAGTGGAAGACAAAATTAACTTATAATTTTATTGGATTTGTTTAATGGGTTTTTTAAATTATCAAATTTTAATTAAAGAATTGGTAAACAAAATTAACTATGAGTTGATAAGTATATTTCTTATGACATAGTAATATAGTAGGTAAATAATGTAATTAAAGACATATGCGGTTAAATATGTAAGTCTAAAGATTAAAAATCAAGCTCTGTACATTTTATTACAGTAGAATATACAATATCCATTTTTTTGTCAAAAAAAAAAAAAACATTTCACACCTCTTAATTTCAAAATCGTAAGCCTCTTACCACAAATCAACTCTAGAAACCTATAACTTTGAGATCATTTCTTTGCAACATTCAACTATAACTCGTAGTTTTCAATATCATCATCACAAGAGAATTCGTAATGAAAACGTTGTGTTGGATATTACGTATTAGTGTAAAGTAGTTGGTTACTTGTATTCCTTGGCTAATGTACTTAGTAGTATAAATATAAATGTACTTAGTAGTATAAATATACACAAATAGTATGATGTAAGTATCTTTGTATTTTCCAATATTCTCATTCTAAAGAATACACTACTTACTTTTCTCTCTCCTCTCTTTCACTCTTTCTTCTTCTTCTCTCTTTACTGATCAAAAACTCAAGTTCTACTTTAATGGCTTTCTTCTCTTTTCTTCCTTCTTAGATTCACAAAATTAACACGTTGTATATAAGAGATATCATTCTCAACTAAAACCTTGATCACAAAATTATTGTAACAAATTTTCGCCTTGTCACACAACGAATGCGCTGATGTATGATAACATTCTGCTATCTCATTAAAGTCAAGTACAGAGACTTGAGTCATACTTTCTTCCATTTTTTGACAATACACAAGTCACAAAATTATTGTATCATAATTGTTTATTAATTCATTAAATTCATTAGCCATACCGTCCGAAAGATAAAAATTTGCCCCTATGAGCAAAGATAGATCATCAATTATATAATGTGTTACTGCATCTTCAATACTAAGGTATTCAAGATTTGGTTCTTTAATACTAATACACGAAGAGGTATGTGTGCTAATCAGATTTGCAATATCATGTATTTCTAACGACCTTAACGTCAATCACTCCACACACAATGTCTTATTCAAACCATTACATTGTTCGATAAATAGTTCTTGGAGAGATGAACAATTCGATGTCAACCTCTTCATATATTTTTCGCCATTAAACTCTACTCTATTAAGGTGGATGATTTCAATGGCTCGATAGATGAAAACACCTGAATTATCATCTATTTTCACACTTCTTAATTTTAAAATTTTGAGCCATTATTTATACCTTTGTTAAATTAATTTTATCGTCGCACACAATAATAAAACAATACTCCGTATTAGTTGTATATAGATGGCCAAATTGATCCATCCATAAATAGTTTTCCATTGGTATATATATAATCTGTTTTCAATTAAATTGTTTTGCAACAAAATTCTAGGTTGTAAGGGTAAAAGGGCAATCAAGAAATTATCGTAGTATAAAGGGCAAAAAAGAGTTATTAAGAAAATAACACCCAACGAACTCTTGAAAAATAAATCCAATATAGTAAAATGAGAGTACAAAGACCCTACTTTATAAGGTGAGAAATAAACAAATAAAGAACTCAGTAATGGAATAATACAAGGAGGAAATTAAAGTATGAATAAGGAAGTTAGTTTAGTGGGTAGTATGGAAATGTACATTGAATGAGAAAGTTTGTGGATTGGTGGAAATGAACTACACTCCAACTATTTATAGGTGTTTGGAGTGGGTGGATTATATGGCGGTGATAGCTAGAACTTTCTAGATAAAGTTGCAAGTGGACTATTTCTAGAGAAATCAAGATGGTTGATCACTTGATCATCACCAATATATTACAAATTTTTGCCTAGACCCAAGACTATGCATCACTCCCTACACCCTCTCATACCATGTCATCAGCTTCCCACACACTTAGCTGTTTATTATTCCCTCCGTTTTTAAATACTTGCTCCATTTTTTTTTTCGGCCGTTCTTAAATACTTGCTCTATTTCCTTATTTGGAAAGCTTTTACAATATTTAACTCATTTCTCATCTAGTGGACCCAACAAATATCACCGCCAAACCCTAGCCCCCTCCCCTTTTCTCGCCGGAAAACAGCCGGCCACCCCCTTAACCACCAAAAAAACGGTCGATCGGCCCTTAAGCACTCCACCTGACCCATCGCCGACCCCCAAAACCACCCACACAACCTGCCCCGACCCCAAATACCACCAACATGAGCTTTGATTTAAACACCCAGCGTTTTCCAACCACCGTGCAAAATCACTCCTCTTATCCTCCACCCTATAAACGATGAAATTGGCCATAGAAATCGATCATTGTAGATTTCCATGGTTGATTTCGGTCGTTTGAGGGTGATGGGTTTCCACAGTCGGGTTCTATTTTGGATTTTTGGGTTTCCATGGTCAGTTGTGGTGGCTATGTGATGCACCGTGTTGGTGCGTGAGGTGGTTGTGGGGGTTGGGGTGGGCATCAGCGCAAGGTCGTCGGGTAAACGGAGTTTTGTGGGTCAGTGTGTGGGTGCTGGAGTCGAGTAGGCAGAGTTTTGGGCATTGCGTGAGATGGTTGCGGTGGTAAGGGTGGTTTTTCGGGGGATTAAGAGGAGTCGACGGTTTTGATGGGGTCAAGGGGTTCCAGCGGGACGTCAGGGGTTCTAGAGGGTTCCGAAGGAAGGTTAGAGGGTTCCACCAGGAGGTCAAGGAGTTCCGGCGGTTGGCTTTGGGGCGTCGGTTAGCTTGGGCAGGTGGTTACGGTGGTGGGGTTGGGTTGGGTTAGGATTTAGAGTTTTTTTAATTTTATTTTATTTATATTTTTTAAACCAATAATCGATTGCCATGTGTCACGATTAAGCCTCCGTTAGTCATTAATGGCACTCGGTGAATTATTTAAAAACTGAGTGACATTTGGTGAATTCTGAAAAGTGCGATGGCATTTGGTGAATTTTTAAATTTTTCAATAACATTTGGTGAAATTTTCGTTAAAGAAAATAAGAGGTGCAAAAAATATCACGTACGGTACGTAGCTCGGTATTAGAACACTACAATTTAAAAGTAATATGAGCTGAGTAAGACCAAACTCACTTGATGATGTTTTATGGCTTTATCGATCTTATATTATTAGCTTACAAATACAATCAAAGATATGTCAAGAAACGAAAAACATTAATTTCAACTATATAAATAAATAAATAAATAAAATATCAAATCACATTGGACCATAAAAATTAACTTTATTCACAAAAGACCATAAGTTAAGATGAAAATATGATCTGATTAATATTGCTCCTTAAATTTTATGGAGGGTGATAAGTAGTTTATGGAACCCAAATAATTTGAGGAATGTGCTAATGGTTCAATCTTCGCATTGTTTTATATACTTCTCATTTGTTCATTTCCGGATACATGCAAGTGATCCAACATATTTTTTTCTTTTTTTTTTTAATGACAACAACTCTAAGTGAAAATTATCGATAAACTAAAATATTTGAATGTCACTCTTAATGGTGGAAACTAAGCTATTAGCTTATTTTAAGAATCAATATAAATTTTTTTTTTTTTTTTGTTTATTTATGTGCTCAAATATTTATTAACTTCTCTATGGTAATGAGCAAAATCATTAAATCATAAATAAACCTCAATCCATCACGACTTCTTAAACTAGTGAAATTAAAGGCATAATGTTGTATACTTTTATAAGTATTATACATTGAGAAGGAACGAAAGAAATAATACGAGCATACAACATTCAATTCTCATTATTTATTTGTACTGAGTAATAACATAAGATGCTGTTAATTTGAAAGGAAACAATAATTCTCATAGTGAAAATTAACAAAACTTAAGGTGCTAAGAGAAAATCGAAATAATTGAGGCAAATAATATTTCACTTCCATATTATATAAGAAGTTCGAAGAACTAGTAGTAGAACGACATTACATTGGACATCTAGAGGATATATATATGAATCATCTCTTTTTAGGATGAAATTCAAATAAACCCTAAAAACACCAAAACTTAATTAATACTAGAAGAAAAAAATGGCTAGAAGCTCTAGCTTCACCCCACTTATTAAAAAAGCTAGATTCATAAAAAGTAGCCAAGACTTCAAATAAAGTTAGGTACTTCATTTGTTCATTCCGGTGGCTTCCTTCACTGAATCCATTGTGTCTCGTGCCTTAGCTTGCATTTGTGCTCCAGCCTACATGTAATCAAATTATGGTATTAAGAATTTTCTAGCATGGGAGAAAATATGTCACCCTTGAAAGTAATATATACGAGAAAACTTTATAATCAAAGTGCATGTCTTATTATACAACCGTCTCACACAAGACCTGGTTTAAAATAATAGATAGAAACGGACCTCTTGAATGGATTCCTTGGTTGATTGGGCAGCGGAGCTAGCCTTGTCTGTCAGGTTGCTAGCCTTCTCCTGTGAGATAACACTCAACTAGAATTAGCACAAGTGCGTACATAATTAAGAATTGAACCGTGAAAATTAAGACAAAATTAAAAGTTTCAAAATTCTTACCTCGGTTTGGGCCTTGGCCTGACCAGCTTGGTAGTTAATGTTTTGTGAATCCATTTTCTATGTATTGAACTTGTGTTTTCTTTTTGAGAAGATAAAGGTTTTCTTTCTTTTTTACTTGTGAATAACTCAAGTGTTGATGATTTGCTTCTTAGAAAAGGAGTGTATTTATAGATGTTTGTTATGATCGAGTGAGTGGTTGATACTTTAGTGGAATGTGCTCCTTACAAATGGTGCTAAAATGTTGATGTCTTGAATTAGGAATTGGAAGATCTAAAAATATTTCAATTATATTTTGATAATAATAATGTTGTATTTAGTTTGATTAGTTCCTTGCCAAGTGGTAATGTAATAGTTAGATTAGGGTTAGAGATGAAGTTTGGAGGGGAAATAGGAGGGTGTACGTTTTTATGGTTTCCCCTTCAATCTCGGTTTATTGAAGTTTAAAATATCTTTATTTATTAATATTCACTCATATACGTAGTATTTTGTTTATTTTATTATAATGTAAAAATTAATTAATAGCTAAAATTTGGCGTACAAAATTGAGAGTGATTGCTAATTTAGGATGGAAGAAGTAGCAATTTACCTTGTAGATTTAATAGTGATTTCTAATTAGGGAAGTGAAACTAAAGAACTGAGCTCAGATCTTTATTTCACTCACTACAAATGTTTATAAAGTAGAGTAGCCAGAGTTCGAGAAATTGGTCTTTAGTATAATCAATCATTATTGTGTTACTTTTAAATTACCATAAGTTTTTTTATTTAATAGATGTAAAAGATTATTTAAGTTTCAATTCTGGAATTGATCAATACAAAAAACCAAAATTATAACTAAGTGACTATTGCCAACCCCGCCAAGAAGTAGTATGCATTTAATTATATATAGCGTAGATGACTTTTTGTAAAATATAGGTGTAATTTTTATGGTGTATAAAAAATGATTTTCAACATGTCTTTCTATACATTAAACATAATTGAAAAATAAACATGTGCTTCAATGTTTTATATTAGCAACCAATAATTTTAACTTTTACTATTAGCTAAATGAAATTCAGCAGCAATTACATATTTTATAATCAATAGACATTTTGCACTCACACTCTAATACGGGCCAAGATGAGTTAAACCACTTCATTAGCTTCTTCAATGATAGGCCTTATGGCTCTCTCTAATTAAAATTTTGAGCCTTATGGCCTATTTAGCGAGAGAGAGTCCGACTGCTTTCAATTGAACGGCTATCCTTCATGGTGGGGTGATCGTGGTCGTGGAGGTAGAGGACGGGGTCGTGGTGATTTTGGAGGCAGCAAAGGTGGGGGCCGTGGAGGAGGGCGTGGTAGTGCGCCTGCTTCTCAGGTCCAAGCACACAAGACAGGTGGTACCAGTGGGTCACAAACCACTCAAACAGGCAACACCACAACGTCTGATAGGGCTGCTCTTTCGGGAGTGACACCGGCACAAATTCAGCAGATCCTTGACCATCTTTCTTCTGTGAAACATAAGCTTCATGGTAAGGGTCAATTGGGTTGGATCGTTGACATCGGCGCATCCAACCACGTGACTTTTGATTTGTCTCTTTTGACGAATGTTTCTAATGTGCCACATTGTCCGGTAGGATTACCGGATGGAAAAAGTGCTAATGCTTCTAAAATCGGCTCCATGATTTTGCAAGGGGGTTTGAAAATTGATAATGTTCTTTTTGTACCTCAATTAAATTGCAATTTGATATCCGCGACGCAATTATGTGATGAATCAAATTGCACTATGCAATTTACTAACAAACTTTGTGTTATACAGGACCTAACGACGAGGAAGGTGATTGGAGCGGGTGAACGTGTGGATGGACTTTATTATTTCCGTGGTGTTCCTGAGGTGAAAGCTTTGAAGATAGATGGGGATCAATCGGCAAAGTTGTGGCATCAACGAATGGGGCACCCTTCCGGAAAGGTTTTGCAACATCTTCCAGTTATGAGTAGTTCTAATAAGAGTCTTAAAAATTGTGATGTATGCCCTCGGGCAAAACAACATAGGAGTAGTTTCCCTTAAGCAAAAATAAAGCTAGTCGTTTATTTGATCTTATTCATGTTGATTTGTGGGGTCCTTATAAGACCGCGTCAACTTGTGGTTCCCATTATTTCTTAACAATCGTAGATGATTTTTCTAGAGGTGTGTGGACGTATTTATTACGAAATAAAACCTAAGTTGAATTGATGTTTCTCAATTTTGTTGCTTTAATTAAACGACAATTTGGGTATGAGATAAAAATTGTACGTAGTGATAATGGGACGGAATTTAATTCCTTGAAAGACTATTTTTTTGCTAATGGGATAATATTTGAGACTTCTTGTGTGGGTACGCCTCAACAAAATGGGCGTGTTGAGCGTAAACATCAACACATCCTTAATGTGGCCCGAGCTTTGAGATTTCAAGCCAATTTACCTCTAAAATTTTGGGGGGAATGTGTGCAAGCGGCTTGTCATTTGATAAACCGTACTCCTTCTAGATTGCTTGATTTTAAGACTCCATTTGAGATGTTGTTTGGTAAATCTCCTATGTATGACCATATAAAGGTTTTTGGGTGCTTGTGCTATGCTCATAATCAACGTAGTAAGGGAGATAAATTCGCTAGTAGAAATCGACGGTGTGTGTTTATAGGATACCTGTTTGGAAAGAAAGGTTGGAGGGTCTTTGACTTGGAGACTAAGGAGACCTTCCGAGATGTTAAATTTCTTGAACATGAATTCCCATTTAGAAATTCTGCTGGCCATGATGCTTTACAATCTACATATGTGCAAAATATTGTTGATTGTGTGAGTGATGATGAATGGAGTGTGGAGGAAGGAGGTGAGACGGTGCAGCCCGACATTGAGCTTGAGCAGGCTGCCGAAATCACCCAGACAGAATGGACCGCAGCCAGCCCGCGGCAAAGCACAGGAGACCGCGACCATCCTGCGGCTGGGCCTGCCAGCAGCTCTGCTCAGCTCGCTGGGTCACCAGCGCATGCTGGTTTGGTGCCTCTTGACTCCAGCGAGCCTGGGCAGTCTCATGTGCCTCGAGATGAACCTGTTGTGTCCCCGAACAGCGTAGAGCAGGCCTCTACTTCGCAGCAACACGGTGAGACGGTAGACCTTGAATATATGGAGAATGGGGATGATATGGGTAAAGGAAAGCGAGAAAAGCATCGCCCTGTCAAACTTCGAGATTATGTGACTCATACTATTCGGAATAAAAGTCTATCCATGCATCATCCTTCATCCGCGTCACCTCCCGCAGGTACTGTTTATCCCATAACACATTTTGTTGATTCTCACCGTTTTTCTGTCAAGCATAGAAAATATATTGCAGCAATTACAGGGAATTCTGAGCCGAAAATTTTTAAGGAAGCCATGAAGCATGAAGGCTGGAAAAAAGCAATGGCGAACGAAATACAGGCACTTGAAGAACAGGGCACATGGGTCCTAGAACCTTTACCACCTGGCAAAAAGGCGCTGGGAAGTAAATGGGTTTACAAAGAGAAGTACGATGAACATGGAAACTTGCAAAGACTGAAAGCTCGACTAGTGATATTTGGAAATCATCAGGTTGAAGGTCTAGACTACAATGAGACTTTTTCTCCGATAGAAAGATGGTGACGGTTCGTACTTTTCTTGCAGTTGCAGCAGTAAAGAATTGGGAAGTACATCAGATGGATGTTCATAATGCCTTTTTACATGGTGACTTGGAGGAAGAGGTATACATGAAAATTCCCCCTGGCTTTAATAAAAATAATTTTGGTAAAGTGTGCAGGATGAAGAAGTCATTGTATGGCTTGAAACAGGCTCCTCGTTGTTGGTTTGCAAAACTAACAACTGCTTTGAAAAAATATGGTTTTAAACAATCAAATTATGATTACTCTCTCTTCACTCTGACGAGAGGGCCAATGCAGCTTAATGTGCTAGTGTATGTTGATGACTTAATTGTTGCAGGAAATGATAAGTCTACATTGTTGCAATTTAAAACATATTTAGGGAATTGCTTCAAAATGAAAGATTTGGGAGTTTTGAAATATTTTTTGGGGTTAGAAATAGCTCGTAACCACCAGGGAATTTTCATGTGTCAGAGAAAATATGCATTAGACATCATTCAAGAAACAAGGTTGATTGATGCAAAACCTGCAGATTTTCCCATGGAGCAAAATCACAGGCTAGCTCTGGCAGATGGGGATCTATTTGATGATGTAGAGAGGTATCGACGTCTCATTGGACGTTAGATATATTTGGCTGTAACTAGGACGGATTTGGCCTATTCTGTGCATATTTTGTCTCAATTTATGCAGAGCCCGAGATTAGAGCACTGGGAGGCTGCTTTGCGTGTTGTGAGATATTTGAAGAAGAGTCCAGGTCAGGGTATTTTGCTGCGGTCTGATAGTGCTCTACGGTTGGAAGGATGGTGTGATTCGGATTGGGCGAGTTGTCCATTGTCTAGGATATCGTTGACAGGTTGGTTCGTGTTTCTTGGTTTATCTCATGTGTCATGGAAAACCAAGAAACAACCCACGGTAGCTATGAGCTCTGCAGAGGCGGAGTCAGGTCTATGTCTGCTTGTACTCATGATTTGAAGTGGCTAAAGCGGATCCTGAGAGATTTGGGGGTGCGACATGAGAGTGGTATGCACCTCTATTGTGATAATCAATTAGCATTATACATTGCGAAGAATCCGGTGTTTCATGAGCGAACGAAACATATTGAAGCTGATTGTCATTTTGTCAGGGATGCTATTACAGAAGGCCTTATCGGACCGTCCTATGTGCCTACGACGATTCAGTTGGCTGACATTTTCACCAAGGCTTTGGGAAAGGTCAAGTTTGATTTCTTACTCCGCAAGTTGGGCATTTGTGATCCGTATGCTCCAACTTGAGGGGGAGGGGATTTGGAGATATTATTGTGATATATTTTAGGAAACTTATCTTGTGAAAAGATATGGTAGAATCTTGTAAAGCTTAGGGTTTGTTACCCTAGTAGTATATATACATGTATTGGCCGTGAATATTAATGAGAAGAATACAGAGAATTTATTCATAATTTGCCTCTGATTTAACATGTTGCATCACATGAAAGTTGACAATTGTATGCATGTAATGAAATCTTTAGTCTTCCATATGTGATTGGTAAATTATTTTTAAAATTTTTTAAGTTAGGAAAAAAAGCAGACGTTAAAAAATTAGTTGATATAAGATCTATAGTTTAAGGAAATTCCTTTATAAGAGGTACTAGCTTAGATGTACTCTATTGGTTTTTGTTTTGAACTTTTGATAACAAGTGGTTGTCCCTGTTTCTAGCTTTTAGTTGATGGTTGCAAGAAATTAGTTTTAACACGTTGTTATAATCATTCTAATTACTTTGTAGGTTAAGTTCTTCGCTCTCTACAAAAATTATATTACTCATATTTTGCATATGGCAATTAAATGTTTTGTTAATGGAAGTTGTCAATGAATCATTTGGAAAGAAAAGTACAACAATTACTCCCAATTTCGAATCCTCAATCAATCAATAACACTATATTTTAATTGTGTTATTATTTATTTTAATTTGACATGTGCTTAAAAAAAATTAGCACTATTATGCCATCACTTTCTCTCTTTAAATTTACCACTATCATTCCCGAAATCTAACATGGTATCACAGCTTAGGTTAGATCTTGGGATTATATACAAAAATTTTCACCCTGTCGGTGGGTTAGAAAATTAAACCCACCGGCGGGATATACAAAGTTTTTTATGCTTCCGCAAACACACATATAGATTTTTTTTTCTTTTCTCAAAGTTTTTTTTTAGAATCTTTATGTAACCTTGCGCCTCCCACCAACAGTAGCAATCGCGAAAGCCTCCTCCATCATTGTTGGCAATCACATACACTACCGCCTCCCACTACTGGCAGTAACCACATCTGCCAACCTACTCCATGTGTCGCACTCTATTTCCACCTCCCCATGACCAACAATGATTCTTACATTGTCTCATTGGTTTTTTTATCACATAATCACATAGATTTTGTTTGGGTGGTGGTATATCACAATAAGGTCAACTTTTGCACATCTCTTTTGCTATCAAGTTAGCTCCTTTTATTGTTGCAGCACTTGGAATCTTTGTGGAGTATTACTTCTTGCTACCTGGTTTCTCTTCTGAGAATTGATTAATTTCGAGCGGTGGGATTTAATCTTTTCTTGCGCAATTTTATTTATTTTTCTTCAACTGTGATTTCACGTAGTAGTGTAGTGTCTTCTTCCCGATGATGGTTTGATCCCTTAGCTTCTTCTTCTCTGGATCTGCAACTTAGCCCAAGTCTGTGTGCAGCTCTTCTCCTTTTCCTCCGGCCTAGCAGTGCTTATCTCTACTCTATGTAGGTCGTGGTTGTTGCTTCTCTCGTCATCACCGGCACATTTCTACTACTTTCTCTTTTGATCATGGGTTACTATACTATCCTTACCGTTCGATGCGTGATTCAGTTCCAGTCTGAGCATCCGATTTTCTCCCGCTCTGACTGCGGGGGTGTGATAGAGAATATCCATAGAATATTCTCATCCTAGGTTTAGGATATATTTTGTATAAGATTATCTTTGAGATCTGTACATATCTTATAGTTACCTAATATGATTAGGTTTCTCATTGTAACCCTATAAATATTGATCAATGGAAATCACTCTAATCAAGGAGTTTATATTATCTGACAGACAGAATAGCATTATATTAGGTGAAATGAAATGATATTATATTTTATTCATTGAGATAGAATGATTATTCAATTCAAGGCATTGGTTCAATTCATTCCCTCATTGAATATGAGAAAATTCAAGTTTCTCTCTAAGATAAATATATAAATATATCTCCTCTCATAATCTAATCTAATTTTTTTTTTAAATGATAAAAGTGAAATAAAAATAAATGCATAAAGTTGTGAGATGAGATAAACTTAAAGAGATTAAGCCGGGCTCTCATCACACCTTCATCAAACAAATATATTATATTCAGTGCAACTATTTTATTAAATCATTTAAAGTTAATCCTACGTCATATTCAAACATAGTTAAGAACTTGTTTTCTTCAACTTAATTTCAGTTTACTTTATCTCAGTTTCGAATTTCCTTCTCTTGTAAACAATTCAGTTCACTGACTTCACCCCAGTTCAGAACATGCCCTTACGTGTCCCATGTCCCGTTTCTAAAAGCTTTTCATATTTATTTTATTGATTGATAAGAATAAACAATCAGCACATTATTGAGGTGATAGTATACAAAATTATATCCAAATCAATTAAAAAGACCTCTAGAAGAATTGAACAAGATGCCAAAACGCTTTTTCCAACATCATGGGGATACCTTTCAATTAAAATCATGCTTCAATTCATGCTTCCAAATCTTATCTTATAAATTTAATTCAAAGGAAAGAATATTTGGCGTGTAAAAGGATTGGAATTCCACATCATATCAACATCAGCAGCTGTTATCACGCGGGAAGCACACTTAGACATTGCATTCAACACTCATTACAACCTATAATTTGTCGTATTTTACAACTTGCCAACAATCTCACTTTAATTCTTGCCCAACCCTTACCAATTTTTTTCAATTTGCTCATTGTATATTATGGAAATATGTCATCCTCTTACCTAATTATATTACTAATTAAGGTATGATTTATTCATCTAATTTGAATTATCTAATAATGTAATTTATTTATCTAATTTACTAATTAGGCTCATTTCAAATTAATGTATTAAGTAGGTTATTTGGTAATTACTTAGTTGACACGTAGTGTTATTGAATAATTCATAAATTAGTTATTTGAATAGGTGAAGAGTAATTTATTACTTTGTTTAAAGAATTACGGAGTACTTATATTATGATAATATTAAGTACGTGAAAATGATATATCAATTTTAATTTTACATTTTATAGGTAAATTAATAAATTGCCTAGATAATTATCAAAGAAATTGGTTCAAAACTATTTTTCTTATTCAAATGTTTGCTAATCTAAAATGAACTTTAATAAAGAAAAGAATTTGTCAAAGAAAATGACTATTAACAATAAAGACTTTTCATTCTTTAGAATATTAATTGAGCGTTGAACATATAGTTGGAAGAAAGTAACATTTTTGAAATATTCTTTCTTTAATCGATTATAGTTTGAAAAAAAAAATTACATTAAAAAAAAAAAAAAAGAGTGTGCTTCATATGACTCATATGAGCTTTTGAAGATTAGGCTAATTGGGCCACTTGATAAAAACTTCCTCTATAACAAACTATGAAATAAGTGGATAAGTTATAATGGTATTTAAAATATGCTAAATTGCTTTTTTTAGATTTTAAGCTAGTTACGTGTAGATGTGAGATCGTCTCACACTAACTTATTCTCGGATATTACTCGTATTAGAAATAGTAACAACTTACAACTCAAGTTAAGTCACTTTATGGCTTATGCAGTTATGCATGTATGTTGCATAAAAAAAAAAGGTTATGTATGTTAGATCAACAGATCGTCACTAATTTATTCTCACTTATTAACAAAGGCACAAATCACTTTTAATGGGTTTACCTTGCCTCAAAAAATTCACACAAATTACAAGATTGAGCCACGGGCTTTAATCAACACACATTTAAAGATCGTATTATGACATGACTTTATAGGTTTAAGGATTACTCCGTTTTTTTAATTTCTAAGTGGTATTTCATAATCATCAAAAGATTTAAAGAACATAACAAATTACACTTCAAGGAACATTATTTAGATTATAAATAAATCCACTTGAAAAGTATCATTATCACCAGAAGTAAATCAACATTTACAATTCTTGAGAAATGAATTTAATTACAACCAACAAAACGTGTTACTTTCTTTAATAGAAAGTTCTAATTTATTTATGTACATCCAAGCAGCAGCAAATTTACCCTTTAGTCTCTCACAGTCCAACACAACCTTTCATTCTTCTCTTCAATTCCATCCTACAAAATTCAAGTTAAAAAAAGTTAGCTCATACATTAACAAAAAAAAATATTCATATTTTTTTTTTTGCTTATTATAAAACTATTAATAATGTTGCATAAAAAAAAAAAAAAATAAATAAATAAAAAAAAAAAAGATTGATGTATACCCCATGAGTTGCCTATCAAGGTTAGAAGAGGACAACATCCCTCTATTTTCTTCAGCCCTTCTTAAAAGGTAAGGAATGACCTCTTCAACTGGCCCAAATGTTAAGTATTTGCTCACTTGAAAACCAGCATTTTTCAGCCCATATGAAAGTGCCTCCGACATTCCATATAATTGAGCAAATTGTAGCCTTTCATTCTCCTTTCCTATCCCCAATTCCCTGGCTTTCGTGGCAGCCAATTTCCCTATCGATAACACAACAGATCAAATCATTAGCATTTGAAAGACAACATATAACAGTAACGAAAAGGGTATTATTTGTGAAACATAAAATATTTATTTAAATTACCTGATTCGACATTATGGGTGGCAAGGACTGCCGCACCTGACCCACTAACGATTTTATCGAGCATAAAAGATGCACAATCATTGTAACAATCATGGGTATCTTGAATAGTGTTATGAATAGGAGACTCAAACCCTAGTGAAGCAGCCAACTTGCTTTCACTAGACATGTACGCACCTCGTACAATTTTAAACCCAATTGGTAAACCCATTTTCTCAGCAGCTTCGGTTGCTATTAACATTCTTTCTTTTGCATCTTTTAAGTACGCTTGAAGTGTACCGTACACAATTGGGGTGTCACCCAATTTGTTGTACTCAATCGCCGAGTTATACGTCAAGTAATCGATCCCGGGTTGAATTTTTGTGTCCTCGGCATCAACGGTTAATGGTACATTAAGCTCTAAACATCTTTGACAAAGTTTAGATAATCGTTCGTGGGCTAATTCAAGGTCTTGTTCTTCTTGTCGGGTTAGCGGGTCGGGTTTGTCGAGGGTATGGTATAAAGGGCTTATATCGGATAAAATTGGTAACGTGTTTTGTTTCCAAGGGAGTTTAAATGAAGGGTTTTGTTTCTCCCATCTAAGCCAATTGCTAATTTTCAGCAACAAGTCCATACGACAAATTGCACTTATCTTCACTATCACAAAGCTTACCTGCCAAAAGAAATAGTAACAAACTTTAATTAGGTAAATTCTAAAAGTGCTAAAAAAAATGATGCAAAAAAAACGTGTCACACATTAAAGTTGGCAAATTTTTATCTTGGTTTGGTTACAGATCTTCTTTGAATTGCCATCATCTTGAAAATCTTATTGCCTCCATCATCTCTTCATCATCCATGCATCATGCCTGATATAGTCGTCCTTGGCCTAGTCGCGAGACCTCCACCTTAAGTGCGAGGTTCCGGACCATGCATAATTAGTCCTCGTGCAATGTACGATTGCTGTAGTAGAGATTTGGGTTTTTGGGTCCCAATATCCCATGTAACTTGTTAGCATATAGTACACACACCGGAAATTTTTTTTATCATAGCCTCACAAAAACTTAAACAAACCAAACCAAAAGTCCAAAAGTGCCATGCAAACCTACCTAATAAGTCCTAAAAAAAGGCAAATATCATGCAACAAAAATACCCAATAACATATTTTAATTAAATAAAGAAACTTACCTCAATTAATCAAAATTATACAAGAATAAAACATGATTAAATATAAAAAAATTATATAAAGATTTTAAACATACCGAAGATGGAGGGAATAACTTGGTTGATTCAATAGTATTGAGAAAAGTCTTGTAATTCTGATCACATGAATCATTATCATAAGCATGCTCTAATCCATAGTTTAACATCCCTCTTAATCCATCACCATATAATTTTTGGACCGTCTCACTAGTTTCCTTCAAATCTTTTCCAGCAACAAATTGCTCATAAAAACTATGTTTAACAGACCCTAAAATTGCCTGACGAAATCCAGGAACATCAAGCAATTTTGATCTCATAACCCAAATACCCATATCAACAACAGGATCAATTGACGCCATGTTAAGATTAAACACTGATCTTATCAATTTTGTGGTTGAAAAAGTTGAAAACAACTCTTGGGTATTCTCAAAATTCAGAATTGAGGACTCTGTTTTGGTTTTGGTACTGGTTTCGGTTTCGGTTCCGGTTTCGGGTTTTTTCACAACGAATGATTCAGGTTTTTCATCGAAATTGAAGGGTAAAACTGGTAAGGTAGAAGGAGATGAATTCAAAGGCTTTGTGATTTGGCTAAATCTCTGAAAAAGCTTTGGTGTAAATCGAATTGCCATCAATTGATAACAATCCCCTGTTTTCCCCCTGTTTTTTATCTGTAAATTCCTCTGTTTTTCCTCTGTTTCTCTCTGTTTTCTTATTTCTCTCTGTTTTTTCTCTGTATTTTTAAGAAAAAAGGTTTTTGTGAGTTGCTGAAGTTGAGAACAAAAAGGGTATATTTATAGTGAAAAATATTAGGGTAAGTTGTTTTTAAAAATTGACTAAAAAGACAGTTAAATTTGAGGTTATACTAATTTTTTGAGCCGTTGAAGAGAGAAAAGGCTGTATTGAAGCTGTAATTAGCGAAATAACAGGTCTATTGTTTACTAATAAAGGGAATCTTTCAAGGTGAGGATTCCTTGAATCTTATATACGTCAGCATTGAAACATACGGAGTAATGGAAAGTTTATGTTCTTTATGATTACAGCTATGTGTTCTTGCCATGCAAATAAATTTTTTAAAAAGTGATATTGCTTTCTAAAAATTAAATACGGACTACTTTCTAAATCATGTGATATGTGTATAAAAACTCATGAGATTTCAATTTATTGTAGGAAAAATTGATTATAATAATAACACCTTTAGCCGGTTTACTATTAATAATCCCATTTTTTGATTATTATCTAATAATCTCATCTTTATAGGCAATTTCCTTCTATTGGTCCCTAACTTGTTGGTAACCTGTTTTAATAGGTGAATATGCTATGTGTCTTTTGTTATTGGTTGAAAATTAAAATAATTTTTTTTTAAAAAAAACTAAAAAATTAAAAAAAAATAAAAGAAAAACCAAAAAATGAAATTTAAAAAAAAAAAAAAAAAAACATATCTTAGCCACCCCAACCCCACGTCACTCCATCCCAACTCCGGGTGGTTTCATGATGAAGAAAGGATTGTTTTGATCCTTAAAATGGAGAAATTCAGATGGAGGAGCGGCGTTGTCGTTGGGTGGGTCGTGAAGAGGGAAAGATCCGGTGGTGGTGGGGGTGGGGAAGGTGGCTGCCAGGGATGGAGGGAGTGGGAAGGGACGACTATCGGAAGTTCGGGTTGCCTCCCGTGGGTTGGGGGTGGCTGGACTTTTTATTTTTTATTTTTAAATTATTTTTTTTACCAATAACATAATAACATGTGTCATTTAAATTAGAATGAAAATTATTTACCCATTGTATAAGTAACCGGTCGCAAGGGACCATTAGGAGAGAATCTCATATAAAGGTGGGATTATTAGATAATAATCAAAAGGTGGGATAATTATTAGCGAACCGGTCAAATCTAATCTAATCTAATATTTATAAAGTAGGCATTTTTGGAGAGCATTGGGAGTGCCACATAAGAAAAGGTATTATTTTAACCTATAAGAAATTAGATTTCTATTTTATTTTAGAATTAAAAAATTCACTCGCTACCTAGATAAAAGTGACGAATTAGATTTGATATATCTCCGATTTTAATGCCACGTATATTAAAATCAACAAATTAAATTATTTTCATGGAAAAAAAAGGTAAAAATTCAATTATATAGATAAATTACATGTACACCAAAAAGATAAATAAATAAAATAAAAACCCACAATTCAATCCCCAAAACCCAACCATGTCTATGCAAATTACATATGAATATCTAACTTATTAATGATAATAAACACCCACTAAATATAAATATTAATAATAATACACTACGAATATATGAATGTTAGTACTTGATGGTTGTATATTCAAATAATGTTCAACATTAGGATTTGATGAACGTAACTATGTTTTTTTTTTATTGATAAGTATTTTTAATTTATTTTTAAGTAGGAGTCGTAAATGTGTTTTTGTGGGGTATCCGTTCGGGAAAAAGGGATGGAAATTATTTGATCTTGAAACAAAGGAATTTTTTGTCTCTCGTGATGTGAAATTTGTTGAAGATATGTTTCCGTTTGGTTCCCCGACTGATGTAAATATTGATGCAAATTTTGGTGATACGGAGGATGATATTCATGTGGATTTTGCTGCTTGTGATTTGGGTTACGATGATAATGGTGCAAATATTTATGACGACACTTTTACTATGGAAAAAGGGGGGGATGCCGCTCACTCCGCAACCACCCCGCAACATGACAGTACTGGCCGCAGGGGGGTTGCGGAGTCCCCTGCCACTGCCAATGCCCAACAGAGTACTGAGAAACAGCAATATAAAACAGAGCATCAGCTTGCTGAGGCAGCCACTGCCCAGCAGCACCGCACAGAGCAGGTGGCAGATTCTGCCACTACCCAGCAGCAGAACACCGAGCAGGTGGCAGATTCTGTCCCTGCCAAGCAGTGCCGCACCGAGCAGCAGGTGGCTGATTCTGCCACTGCCCAGCAGCACCGCACAGAGCAGTAGGTGGCAGATTCTGCCACTGCTCAGCAGCACCGCACCGAGCAATTTGCAGCACCTCACGTTGACAGTGAATTGGGGCGTGGTTTTCGGGATAAATATCCCTCGGTTTTGCTTCGTGATTTTGTTACACACACGGTTGTTGCTAAGAGTCCGTCTCCTACTTCCAATCAGACTTCAGGTACTCCGTATCCATTGGCACACTACATAAACTGTGACATGTTTTCAGTGAATTATCGCAAATTTCTTGCTGCCGTTGTTTTGAGAAAGGATCCAAAATCATTTAAAGAAGCCATGAAATCTGAAGGATGGCAAAGTTCTATGAAAGAAGAAATAAGGGCTTTAGAAGACAATGGGACTTGGACTTTAGAGTATCTTCCTTCCGGTAAGAAGGCTCTAGGCAGTCAATGGGTTTACAAGACGAAATTTTTGTCTAATGGTGATGTTGAACGTCTCAAGTCTCGCTTGGTTGTTTTTGGTAATCATCAGCAGGAAGGTATAGATTACAGTGAGACTTTCGCTCCAGTTGCAAAAATGACTACAGTTCGGGCTTTTCTCGCTATAGCCACTTCTAAAAATTGGGAGCTTCATCAGATGGATGTTCATAATGTTTTTTTACATGGTGATCTAGAAGAGGAGGTGTACATGAAATGACCTCCAGGTTTTGAGAGCTCGGATCCGAGGTTGGTGTGTCGTTTGAGAAAGTCTTTGTATGGGTTGAAACAGGCTCCAAGGTGTTGGTTTGCAAAACTCACCACGGCTCTAAAAGGGTACGGTTTTATTCAATCTTACTCTGATTATTCTCTTTTCACATACACTAAAGGCAATGTTCAGATTAATGTCTTAGTTTATGTTGATGATCTTATTATTTCTGGGAATGATTCCGCTGCATTAACTGTGTTCAAGGCTTATCTTGGTGATTGTTTCAAGATGAAGGATCTTGGTCCTTTGAAGTATTTTTTGGGCATTGAGGTAGCTCATAGTAAATCTGGATTGTTTTTGTGTCAACGCAAATATACTTTGGATATTATTTCAGAAGCAGGGTTGCTAGGGGCAAAGCCAAGCGGCTTTCTGATTGAGCAAAATCATAAGCTTAGCCTTGCTAGTGGTGAGTTACTTGCTAATCCTGGGTCTTATCGCAGACTGGTAGGACGGTTAATTTATCTATTGGTTACTAGACCAGATTTGGCGTATTCTGTTCATATTCTCTCGCAATATATGCAAGAACCTCGCATTGAGCACTGGGAGGCGGCTCTGAGGGTAGTTCGTTATTTAAAGGGTACCCCGGGACAGGGTATCTTGTTGAGTGCAGACAGTGACCTGACTTTGCAAGGTTGGTGTGATTCCGATTGGGCGGCGTGTCCTCTTACTCGTCGTTCGTTGACTGGTTGGCTAGTGTTTCTTGGTAAATCTCCTATTTCGTGGAAGACCAAAAAGCAACCCACAGTTTCTTTTTCTTCTTCTGAGGCTGAGTATCGTTGCATGGCTTCAACCACACATGAGTTGAAATGGTTGAAGGCTTTGCTTTTGAGTTTGAGTGTTCAACACCCTAAGGCGATCAAGTTGTTTTGTGATAATCAATTTGCTTTACATATAGCTCGAAATCCAGTTTTTCATGAACAAACAAAGCACATTGAGATTGATTGTCACATTGTTCGAGATGCTATTACGGAGGGGTTAATTGCTCCTTCCTATGTTTCAACTAAGGAGCAACTTGCAGATATTTTTACTAAGGCGCTTGGGAAGTCTCAGTTTGATCATCTTCTTTCCAAGTTGGGCATTTACAATCCTCATGCTCCAACTTGAGGGGGGGTATTGAGAATATATTAGGATATTTTTTAGGAAATATTTCGTTAGTATCTCTTGAGGCGGGTGAATATCTTTTTGATATCTTTTCCTAGTTTCCTAATCCTATCATATTAGGGTTAACTTGTATTTTATATATAGAGGTTGAAGCCATCAATGAAGAGCCAAGTCATTCACTTCTATTTTCTCTCTATTTTAGCAATTAAATTTGTGTTTTATTTTAGAATTAATAACTTTACTTGACAAAAAAAAAAAACTACTCCACATATATATGTAGTATAAGATATGATGATATTAAATATTTGTATACATCCTCTCAAAAATACAATTTTTTTTTTCTATTATAAATAGACACTATAAATATACTACACACGCACAACCAATCCACCACGAGCTTTAATTCATTAAAACTATATAATACAAAAACGCAAACATGTGAATATTATTTATGTACTCTATTTCATGGTGTGATTTTTTTTAGGTCTAATTTGTTTATTAACAAATAATATTGGAAAAAAATGTAAGTATTTCAATGCTTTCTAATGGTAAACAAAATAAGTTGATCGTTAATTATTCATTATTTTCTAAGGTGTATGTTCTGTTTATTCTACCTAATCTAATTGTGTTACTTATCATATTAAATTTGGTTACACAACTTAATTATGATTCTATATTATTTATTCTATATTTGAAGGGATTATGTCCATGCGCCAGTTGAAGGAAATTTTGTCAAGTACTTATAAATCCAAAAGAGGGATGTGTAGATTGGAAAAGTAAGTTTGCAACTATTGTCTTATAATAGAAAGGAAAAAATTTAAAAATTGTAAGAGATGTCTCTAATAATTTTGATTTGTGTATTATAGTTTCTGGTAGAACATATGTATTATTGTTGTAAAAATCATTATAGTAGTGTGGTAATGAAATTTCATTATAAAGATTTAATTTTATACAATTAGATTAATTTCAGTAATGCAACATTCTTGGTATATACTTTTTATTTAACTATTTAAAAATTTATAAAGTCATATCTTTTTATTATTACTCTCACCATCTTTATTCGATCTTACCTTATAGTTTTGGGTTTACTTTATTAATTTTTCATTGTATAAAGTTGATATGGAGTAAAAGAATAATGGTGGTCTAAGTTATTGTTTGTGAAAGAATATAGTGATTTTATAAATATACATGTATAGAACAACAATGTACTTTCGTTATACAAACGAATCATAGTTGAAAAAAAAGAGGATTTATGATTTAAATTATTTAAAAAAGCAAAATAATATCTTGACAAATTAAAAATTAAATTCGTATTTTATTTTAAAATTAAATGAATAGTAATTAATTAGGATTTAAATTATTAAAAAAACTAAAAGTTTTCTTTTTATTTAATTATCTTTCATCTAGTGTGGGATTATTAAAATCAATTTTTCCTTTATTGTATAGAATGTCTATCCAAAATATTAAAATCATGAGATTTCAATTTATTGTATAAAATTATAAAATCACATTGATTTGGCATTTTATACATGGAAACAATTTACACACCTTTATAAAAGGAAAAAACTAATAAGAGTATCTCATTTTAATAATTTATACATGGAAACAAATCGTTTCACATATATACATAATGTTGAAAATAGTATTACCGAGTATTATCTTCATAAGTGTATGAATCATAAAACCCTTAAAAAAAAAAAAGAAGGTATGAATCATAAAATGACATGTTGATTATCATACAAGTAATTAAAGTTTGATCTCCTCGTCAAAAAAAAAAAAAAAATTAAAAAAAAAAAAACCTATCTCTTACCGAACTTTTACAACTTTTTTTTAATGGATTTACTAAAGATAAAAGATTCATTACTTCATTAGTAACGCAACCAGTAGTCTACTAAATTAAAGAAAATGAGAATCCTTCTACGAGTACTATATTTAACTAATCTAATTTGAGAATTTATGAGCTTACATTTAGGGCTTAATATTTCCATAATCACTTCTTTTAACTAGTACTAGTACTTCGTAAGAAGTACGAGTATACAGTCATTTATGACTAATACGAGTACAATGTACTTCATTTTTTTGTTTCATAAAATTACAACATTTATCTTAACATTTTTTTTTTTTTTTTTTTCAGAGTCACAAAACCTAATATACTAGGGTCGGTTCACATTTGTTGAACTGATTAAAGTTGAACTGAACTGAGTTGAAATGAATATTTTATGAGAGAGAGAAATTAAAAACTGGACTGAAATTAAATAAATATGAACGGACCCTAATTGACCCTAATTGCATCCCTTGATAAAATTTACAAATTTAAATAAAAAAAATACTCCGTAAATAAACAAAAAGAGTTTTTTTTTTTTTTTTTTTTTTTTTGTAGGGAAACAAAAAGAGTCTTTCTTGAATTGTACTGAAAGTACCGCGTAATAAATAATGTTGGTCGGTTAGCATGCAAATAATTGAAAAAAGAAACACCGACTTGCAACTAATTAGGGAGAGTTGTCAAATTGGCAAAACAAAGTGACCACCCTTCAACTTCAACTTCAGCTTAAAACTGAATTAATTAAAAAGATAAACATTAAGTTAATTGGCATGTGGTGCTGACTAAGATACACCCCTTGCATTTTATTTTATGACTATCTTAATTTCGTATGACTATGACCTTAAGTTTATTCAACGTTCAACCCTTTAGAATTTTTGTCCGTCAAGCATGCTTCATTGTATTTTCATTTTTTTTAAACATTATCTCACTTTAATTTTTTATTTATTTTTTACGAATATTTTAATTATTTAAAATATTACTTTAATCTCTAATTTTTGTTTATCTTCAAGTGATAAAACGGTAAATAAATTCTATAAGTTAACATGACATTGTCGTAAATAATTAACAATAAGTATTATTTTATTTTTTATGAGTTTTTTTTTTTTAAAAAAAATTCAAATAAGTCTCAATAATCACTATACCAAGAGTCTTATGATATCATTTTTTTTTTTAAAAAAAAAAACGTTTAATTTATTTATCGTTTTAATACTTAATGAAAATGTATTTTACAATTTTCCTAAAATATCTTGGATCAGCATAAGAAATATGTAGGGTCATAGCTCATAGGGAGTATATATGTAGTATATTCTTTTAGTGATTGTATGCCATATAAATATATAATTAGTCATGTCATGTCACGAGTGATTAGTTGATTGACGATCGTTAATCCCACGTCCCACCATATAAAATATGTTATCTACTGGTAGTAATCTTCACTATCTATATTAATTATTCGTGACCACGTACGTACGTAATACATTATTGATTTGTTGCTCCATGGTCCAACTAGTTAGATCGCAACTTGTTGATTTTTTATTTCTTCTATACTCCTCATTATCAAAGGTTTTCAGTCCACTATACAGTAGGAGTGTTTGCATTCAGATTTTATGATTTGCTAATTTTTTTTATTTCAAATAATTGTTTCTTTCAAGTTGTAATTAAAACTTCCGTTAACATTTTTTTTGGTGTCTGGAGAGCCACACAGACGAGTGATGGGAATCCATCCCAAGATCTCCTGAAAATGAAAAAGGATCTCAAACCACTTAAAATATCTCTCACTCTCATGGTACCGACTGATTTAGGTATTCAATGTTTTATATTCCATTCCATCAAATATTTTATGGTTACTTTAATTTGGAGTAATTCACAACTTATTGGTACTTGTAAGTTGTACTTTTACCTTTTTGATCGAATACTATGCCTTGATTGAACATGCCACATGCACCTTTACTACTCCGTAATACAAACTTCAATAAAGACTTGTTTTATTAACCTTATTTTCACTAATTTCGGATTTAAACATATTCGAAAATTAAATAATAATAAAGATTATTCAATTTCATATTACAACTAAAATATGGAATAAGCTTTAATAAGGTCTAATAAGCTTACCTTTATGAAAATCAAGTGAAAAGAACTCACTTTAATATTTGCTCACCTAATTACCCCTTTATAAGTTTATGTTGCTACCTCTAATTGAAATGAACAATATGTTATTACTTATGAGACAAAGAATACTAATTTCATTACACAATAATTCAAAATTTTTAAAAAAAAAAAAAATTGAAAAAAATCAACAAGGTCATATTCAAAAATAGCTATAGTTTTGCACCCTAGTTGATGATGGTAGCCTTTGCCTTAGGTAGTCATTGTTGTTTTCTAATTTTGGGAAGTTAATGAATAATGAAATTTCTTAAGTTTACTGAAAAATGTAGGAAAAAAATATAATTTTGACATAGTAATCAACGTTCGTCCTTGAATATCGGTTGTGAAGAGATTAAAGGCCGCACAACATGACAGAAAATAGACGGCCCAAAATGAATGGCATATGAATCTCCCTACAACCTGGATTTTGTTCTATTTTTTGAGCTGTCTTACCATGTTCATTACACATTTTTTAAACTTTGCAACAATTTTTATTTTTAATTTTTATTTTTTGTCTATCAACTTTGAAGCGGTACAACATAAATATTGACCATGCAATTTTTGTTTTTAAGTCTCACTTAAAGCCTCTCTTTCGATTCCAGAAGATCATGGGATCGATTTTTAACCCGGTCCTCTGTGGCTTTCCTAAACACTAAACAAAATCACTTTTGATTGTGTTCACACCATATATTTTTATGATGTTTACTCACCCCTATATATCATTAATTCCATGATTATAAAATCACATACGAAGTGCTCCGTATAAAAACTAACCCGTGAATACGAATCTTACATCTTAAGGTCAAAGTTAAACCAAATTTGAAAATCAAATCCGACTATATTATTAAACCAATCAAATAGAAGTATAGAACACAATCAACCATAAATAAAGAGAGAGTCAAAGTGAATAAATCAAGAAATTTTGCAACAATTCTACAAATAATTACAGTAGGTAATGGTTTCCTAATTGCTTGTCCGATTCCTCATGTAATGGAAGAAAAGGTGAAGCATGAGTAGTTTGTGACTAGGATGGTCCTTGATATTTGTCTGCATTTGAATTTTCAGTATTATGAAATATGAACTAGTTGAGTGTGGGGGACTAATATCATGCAATTACAGCTGGGAGTCACTGACAATTCTGCATCAGAATTTCTAGATGTTACTTTCAGTATTTATTCTACAGTAATTTCCCAGTAATGCAAAACTTACTAGATTTAGGGTCTATTGTTCTATTCCGATTTATTGAACTGAGCTAAACTGAACTAATTGGAGCTGAGTTAAGCTGAACTGAATAGAATTGCAATGAATTGTTTATGAAAAAAGGAAATTAGGAACTGAGCTGAACTAATTAGAACTGAGCTAAATTGAACTAATATGAAATTAAGATGAAGAGAACATATTCTTAATCGGTTGGAACGCTGACAGGATACAACTCTCTCAATAAATGTTGTTGCGTTCTCAAGCTTATAAGCATGAGATCTAACTAAGGTGGAACAACTTCCTTACTACTTTATCGAATCACTTTTCAATTGTCATTACATATTACATGACTCGAATGTTCGTTCTATTAGTAAGCTTTGAGTCCTCACTTAAGTTTGCACTGATTTGCCATTGATTGTCAAAATGTTGCTAAATAAGGCCGAAAATACCAGGCCAGGCCTTAAACGGGCATTGGTCTGAGTAAGTTTTTGAAACAAAGCCCAGAATCCATCAATCTATTTCACTGGGCCAAGTAAGGGCCTGGCCTGCTATGATGCTATCAAAGTTGAAGCCATATGGGCCTGGCCCAGTCTAATCCACTAATAGCCTGCCTTACCTCTAAAGTAATTAGAGAAAAGAGCCAAATTTTCTGCTGTAAGACTGTAACAGAGAACCTTCATTTTTTAAAGTAAATGTGGCAAAAAATATAACCATTACCAAAAAAAAGAAAGAATAGTGGTATCATGAGCTTAATGTTTGATAACCTAGTGGCCCCTGAGTTCCTTCAGTTTTTGGATCAGATTTTCCCATAATAGATGGCATCCAGGGGAATAATTTACCAAGCTCCTTGCTGATTACACTCGCGGTTGGTTGCTTATTGTTGATCCCGAACTTTGCTCTTTCTATGCCCTCCATTATATCTTCTCTTGAAACTGCTTCTCCACCTGTTTACAAACAAATATTAAAATCCAATTTAAACATCAGCAATATGATTTGAAAAACTAAAATGAATGTTCAGATTCTGTATTTGGTAAATATAGATCATATTGTAAACTGAAGGAAAATTTCTGAAGTCCCATGAAGCGGAAACAAGGTACATGATATGCTGGCTTCCTTAGGAGGTAAAGTCCTCTTGTGACTTGTGCACATGCGGAGTTGTGGACAAAAAAATGGGAGGATGGTTTGGGGGGGGGGGGGGGGGTAGAGTGTATAGTTAATGAATGTTTAGCTAAAGCGTGTAAACTGCATCGCATATAGGCATATAGCTGAGATTCTTACCTCTGCGCGCAGCAAGTAATGCAGCTTCATTGACAATGTTGGCAAGATCAGCACCAACAAGGCCTTGGGTGAGGGATGCAACAAGGTTGCAGATAAGCTGTTTATCCTCCTCAAGAGGAATATCTCTTAAATGCACAGCCAGTATCTTTTTCCTCCCTTCTTCATCTGGCTCTCCTACAAGAACTTTCCTAGAGAAGCGACCAGGACGACAAAGAGCCTGATCTAATGCTTCAGGTCTGTTTGTTGCAGCAATAACAATCACCTTTGTATCTGACTCAAACCCATCCATTTCTGTCAGCAACTGCCAGTAAAAAAAAAAAACCAACTCTCAGTCAAATACACAGGGTAAGTGGTAAAAAAACTCCAACACATCCAATGGACCTCAGATAGGCATATAAACAGTCGAAATAAACAAGCAACTATGAGAAACCAGGAATTACATAGTAGGTTAATTAGCCTACATACAGTACATAGATAACACAGTGAAGTTTTCACATCATGTATTGAATGCTGTGAAAAAAAATCGGGGTGGGGAAGATGATAAACCAAAAAAAAAAAGAGCAGACTTCAAAAGATATCAGGGGCTAAACAAACAAAGATATCCACATAAATGATAAATCAATAAAGCTTACATGATGAAGGAAATCCAAGGAAGAATAACCAAGTACAATGAAAAGAACTAAGGCTAGCGGCTACTGATATCAAAATTTTCAATTCACCATGTGTTTTCTTTCCTTTTTTTTTTTTTTTTTTTTTGGGGGGGGGGGGGGGGGAGGGGGGGTGGGTGGGTGGGTGGGGGGATTATGGAGCCTTCAACAAGATGCACCAATATTTATATGCAAGATAAAGTTACCTGGTTGAGTGTCTGATCACGTTCATCATTGAAACTTCTACCCCGCCTTCCTCCAACAGCATCAAGTTCATCAATGAATATAATTGATGGAGCACATTTCCTTGCAACACTGAAAAGTTCTCTAATACGTGCAGCTCCTCTCCCAACAAACAACTCAACAAATTCACTGGCAGATACAGAGAAGAATGGTACACCAGCTTCGCCTGCCACAGCACGGGCTAGCAAGGTTTTTCCAGTTCCAGGAGGACCTACCAGCAGAACACCTCGCGGTAACCTTGCTCCTAATTTGTTGTAATTGATAGCACCTTGAAGGCACAATACTATCTACAAAGAAAAAATTATTCCTTTCTTAGAAAATCTTTGCAAAGGAAAAAAGTCAACCAACTAAACTTTGATCTTCAACATTAGCTATTCACACATTTGTATGTAAAATGCAATTTTGCAAAGTCGCATTCTGATGGCCATCAAAACACAACTCCACCCTTTGGTAATTTCCTCTCAAATTTCCATGACAACCACCACTAGAGCAGTAATGAAAGTACTGAAAATATATGAAGAGCACTACATGTTTGAGGGTAGAATTGCATTATTATGTACAGTGGCATAGGATTTTTTAGACAAAAGTAGCTCATCACAATTACCACCATATATTACCCCGCCTAGGCGCCTACAAATGAGTTGTCAGAGTAACAAGAGCTATAGGATGCTAAGATCATGAGTTATCCCAAAGCAAGGTCCAGACATCAATTTAAGATGCCATTCACCATACGGTTTAGGAGCATAGCTACAGCCAACCAGTTACAGGTCTTTTTATGTCTCTAGAAGACTAAAACACTATTCTAGTCTACAGGACTGCTCATGCAAAGAAATTCTTTTGATGAGAATAAATCAGCCGTGATTTGAACATAAAAAAACTGGCAGCTCCTGGTCTTGAAATCTACTTGATAAAGATGAACATGCTCATCTCACATACTGGCCACCATGAACTTCCAAAAAAAAGAAGCTGCCCAGTTGTCCCATACCCTCAAATTACCTTATATTGCCAAAGCCTCTGATTCTAAAATCTGAGCAAGTATTTATTCACAAAAGCCTTAGGTGGTTGCCTAATTTCAATAATCAACATCTATCACTACATTCACTGCCTTCAAAGAAGGCTAAACAAAGGCAATATGGAACAGTAAATCAGAGTAAACATGTTTCTGTCTTATTAGTGCATCTAATTTTACAAGGTGGAAGGAAAGATAGCATACCTCCAGGAGCTCAACTTTTGCAGTATCAACACCTTCCACATCATCAAAGCTAACAGCCTGATTACTAGGCTTTCGTTTCTTCGCAGGACCATTAGAAGCATAAAGTTGTCGATACAGCAGCCACATTAACGGAGCCAGTGGAATCCATAATGTCAAGATAGTAAGTAATATACTCCTGAATGACATTAGTGCTGATTGAGGAGCTGAACTGTATGTAATTCCCTTTTCTCTCATCAAACCTAGCAGAAAGCTTTCGTCATTATCAACCTTTCTTGTAGCATACTGCCACTCAGGAGCAGCAGATTTTTTCCTAGTGCCTTTTGCAGGCACACCTGTGGTACTAACTTCAGTGGTAACCCCAGCCACGGGAGCAACTTCACCTACTACATTTTCAGCTTGATCATTCTCCAAACCCGAATTCTCTTCCTCTGATTGAGGAGAATCAACATTAGGAGCCTTAGTATTGTAGTATATCCGGCGAGACCCTTCTTCAAAAAGAACTTTTGAGGCAGACCCGGTCTGAATGCTCATTACCAAGTCCGAATAAGGAACAACTTTCGGTGATGGAATCGACATTAACTTCACAAACAAATAACAAACTCCTAAAGCAAAGGAAATTGAAGTGGCAAGGGTAACCTTCTTCATATGCTTTCTCAAAAACATCCCAAAACCATTCAACGTTGATCTAACTGGAACCCTTTTCAATCTTAATGACAACAACCTCAACCTCGGCCGCAATCGCAACGAAAACCTCCTCTTTACATCAAAAAATTCCCTATTCTCCAAAAGGGCATCTTTATTTTTACTAGTTCTATCACTAATTGACCTTACTTTACTACAACAAACAACCTCACCCAACAAATTACTATAAATTTGAGGCTTCATTGAATAAAAAGAAACACAACCATAATTGGGCAATACAGAATAAGATCTACAAATACAACTATCAAAAGATTTAGCTCTAACAGCATGAAATTTATAATTTCTGGGATTACCCACTACTCCACTACTAGAAACCAGACAAAAAGATGACATTTTTAATATGTAAATGTGAAAATTGCTACTGAAATTGACCCATCAAAACTATAATCGGCAATCAATTGTAAAACCCAATTCTTTATACTGTTAATCAGAGTAATAATTAAGCTTAAATCCAAAAAAAAGCAACCATAAAAATTGAGCTTCTTCAGCAGAATAGGTGAAGAAATAAAGGGAGTTTTGAAATTAATTCTACCTCGAATAATATAATTCCCCTGAAGATTGAAGAGGTGGGATTGTGTAGAACAGAAGAAGTTGCTTCAACCTCTGGGGGATGATTGGGATATCATAGATAAGAATAGTTTTCGACTTAAACCCCTTTGTATGGGTTTGGCTTTTGGTGATTGGTGATATGGTGAAAATCTAACGAGTTTAAGTTTGGGACGGATCTCATATTCTCACGTGGAGTTGTAAATTTTTATTTGATTTCTGGAAAAATATCATGCTATATAAATGATATTATATTATTTTATTTTGGAATTAATTTGGAGTTTATAAATTACACACGTCACAAAATCTCAATTCCGAGTAATCTTTAAAAGACTTTTTGAAAGACGCTTCCTAATAACTTCTTCAAACTCAATTTCGACGGTTTGGTTCGTAACAACTCAACAGCAGCGAGAATCATTATTAAAGATAGCAATGGAGCACCTATCAAGGCATCTACGTTCAATCTCGGCACTGTAAAAGTATTTATAGTGGAAGCTACGACTCTTCATGAAAAAAATCTAACTTGCTCTTCAATGTGATATTCAAAACATTGAAATTGAAGGTGATAACCTATTAGTCATCAACTCAATAATAAACATTTGAGCAATACCTTGAAAGATTGAGCATATTATTAAAGACACTCGTTTTCTCTCCTTTCTTAGTTTCGCAATTGGAGTATCCAACATGTGTAGTAGTAGTATGGATATTAATGTTTATAATAACTCAAGTCTGTTTTTATTCTTTCTTCTGATACATTAGGAATTTCCCTTATAAAAAGGTCTAAAGTTAAACCTATTTAATTTGATAAGAAGATAGGTATCATGAAGGAATCTAAGAGCATCCATAATGATTGTGCAAAGACTTGCTAAAAATTTCTAAATAATTGCTAGCTACATGCTTACCGTTGTGGAGCTATAACTTCTTTTAACTAAGCCAATCTACATGACTCTATCCACCCAACACACACATATTGATTATTTAATATTTGTAAATGAACAAAACCATAGGATTTATTAATTTTCACTTAATTCATGCATTTTTGCATGGTACTATAAATATCTGATTTTTTCTCAGCGGCTAATTATATGTGTTTCCTGCATCTTAAGGAGCTCTTATCCTAATATATAGCATATGAGCACCAACAATACATGGTCCATAATACAAGGTAGAACCATCCTTCAACATCTAACAGACCCTCACTAGTCAGGTACTAACTAGTTGAGCATGTAACATACAGAAGTCAGAACCATCCTTTAACATAGTACCAATCACTCGACCAGCTTTCTCCAATGCTGTAAACCATTTCACAGCAGCTTCCTCTGGAACACCACTTTCTTTCGTAATGATTTCCTCAAAAAGTCGACACAACATCAGGAAACATTTTGGCAGATGAACCAGCAATATATACAGAAGCCCCTTTAGCGAGCAAAACCCAGACTTTCTGCCTATGCTCTGAAATGTCATGTTCATGACTTTATGTGGCTGCTCTCTCAAAAATGCAGCACAAAAGCCCCCACCTTTTTACTTTTGAAAGAACTCATTTATCTTGTGAATGGAGTATATAAGAAGATTTCCGGCCAGGTCCCCTTACTGAGATAAGCTGACAAGGGGGAGTGATGCAACTAGGAAGTAAACTTTTTTGTAACTGAAGCAGAACATAACCCCAGTTCATAATGTGGCAGACGCTTTGTTGTATAAAACATCTGGCAAAAGATCAGAATGCATTATCCTCTGAAGTGTATGTACGAAACCATTGTCACTTTATCAGGATGAACAAGAGAGGGAAAAGGAAAGGCCCTAGTTTGCAGAGTAGGTGACCAGCCAGATCAACCATTTAAATGCAACCTCAAGGACAGGAAAGGGTTCATAACAAAAGAAATTGTGAGGGAGTGACACAGATGACAGATATGTCAATAATCAAGTACACCCATTCATGTGAAAATATAAGGACAGTAAGTTTTCCTATTAGCTACATGGGCATAAATCGTCTCTACCTTCTGGCAAGGCAAAAATATTTCATGACCTGCTGCAATGTGATTCACAACCTGCAAAAAATGCATGACATTAGCATCTGCTATAAGAAATAGCATTAAATCAACATCACCTAAATGCAATAAGAAGAAATATGTAGTTTCCAATTGACCCATGATCTCATAAGCAAATTCTATGTTAGTCTGTTGATTTAATTGAAAAAACAGCACCAGTTTTTTAGTAGTAATCACCTAAACAGCTAAACCGCACGGTGTGCCTTTTGTAAGTAGTAATCGACAATTGTTCCTAAAATATTCTATCTGATTACAAAATAGACATTCTTCTGCAGACTTCCAGACATTACAAAGCAAAAACTAAGGTCATCCAGTCATTCAATTAGATAAGACTACAAGAGTTGGGAAGAACCTTAGATGGATACTGTAGTAAACATCTTGATTGTTGTCTGCTTTTGTAGGGTAAGAAGGTAACTAAAGGAACATAAATACTTACTAAAAGAAAAAATGAGATCCATTTTAATGACTAAATATACTGTTGGAAGAAGGCAAACAAACAACATTGGGCAGAAAAAAATCCTCAAAATCAAGGATAGAATTGGAAACTAAGAATCAACCATTGACTACAAAAAATGAACACCAACACAACAACACACATCTAAAAATCCACACCCACGGCCACACCCACACATTAAGATGAAACTAAGTTCAGCGTAAAAAATGCTATCTAACTTCATATCACCATTCTAATAATATCACTAACTAATATGCTACAGTGACACCAAAAATGAAGAAAGTATTCTCAATTTACCATATCCTGGACTAAAATATGGATAAATAAACAGAAAAACAATTCATCTGTACATGAAGGCACAATAGTTTCAGATTTAATGACTACCAGCTAGGTATTTTAAACAGAATGAAAGAAGAACACAAGTACGTAACATACACATCAAAGACGCAGCAACCAGATGGTTAGTTTTTTTTTTTTTTTTTGACAAAACCAGATGGTTAGTTACCAACCTCTCCAGATCATAAAGTACATTTAGATTAAAACAACATAGGTTGGAGACAAAGTTAAACCAAAAGAGCAAAGCAACTTAAGTTAGCAGAAAATGTTATTTAATTAATTTACTTGTGGGGTAAAAAAAATAAAAAAAAAATAAAAAAATAAAAATATTGCCTCGTTGACATCAGGAAGACCAATCAATTTACGGAACGTAAATATGCAACTCACATCTATAATTCTATAAACTGCCACTATGATACCATCGCACCACGCTTCCAAAATAATAGTAGTTGAAGAGGATTCAGCAGAATGAGTTGTAACTCTAAAATTTTGGCAAGAGAGCCATTTGCAACCTTTTCCAGCACATCGGTACAACTAAACCTTCAACGTATGAATGCTCAGTACATCCAACAAAACCATCAAAATCTGAAATGCTGTCAATAATGGAAAAGAGCGGTCTCATTCACTGCATGGCAGGCCCTTAAAAGGTTGTTGATTAAATCTAAAAGCTTCTAAACACCATCAGCAGCACTTTTGGTTTCTCCTCATATGTCAAGGCTTAACATAAGATCTTTCACTTCCACCCCCTTGACGTTATGATGCAAAGCTTCAGACACCATCAATCCTTATATTCAGGGTGACCAGGAAGGCTTACGACATGGTTTATGAGGATGTTAATTTCATGACAGTGGGATCAGGTCTTCATAGTAAACCACCTGTACAGCATAAGCAAAAATGCCCCAACTTTGCTACACCAGTTTTGATATCTCTGCTAAGAAACAGCTGAGGATTGATGCAGTAACAGCAGATCATTAGTGTGACAGAGGCCAAGTAAAGAAACAAGTAGATCATAGAAAGATAACAGTTATAGAAGTATAAGGCTTTGTCAGGGTATAACACTTCCAAAGCAAAATTGCACATTGGCCACTTACCCAGGTCCTGAACGGATGAATCAGTAGTCTAGCATGTGAAAGCTGCAGCTACATATGCCAAATTTGGCCCAATACATTTCCAATTGTCTCTCTGAGTATTGGAAACTTTTATTTCCAACTTGATTTACTACTTATGTCCTTTTAGACCCAGGTGATCTGATGAACACTCCCTCCCTGATCAGCACCGTCTTACTGTGGCTGCTAGCACAGAGGTAGCCTGATCCCTTCCTAGAGTCATGTGATCCCGTCATGACCCCGCACACTTTGAAAGAGGCCAAGAGCCTTGTCAGTCATTGCCTTTCTTCACTCATGCGCTCATCGATTTGTCCTTGCCCTTCGGACATCATAATTACGTTTAGTCCTACAAGGCAACAACTGCCACAATAACCTTAACCCATTCTGAACAATTACCAACTAAAGGACATAAAGAGATTTCTGACCAAAAAAAAAATCTTTCCAATTGAGATGGTCTAGGTAGTAAGGACCAGCTAAATGGAAAAACCCTTCCATAGTGCATTACTGGATCAGGCATTCGCCCAAATTTCCAAGGATCCTCACTGCTGTCACATCAGAGTCCAGACCATTTTGCAACTGATCACTGACAGAACCAGCACCTTTAGAAATCTTCAGGATTTGGCTTTTTGCCCCAAACTATTTGGTTAGTCAGTACCTTCCCACAAGTTACGCACTTGTATGCACTTTGTTCTTGATAGTTGATAACAAAATAATTTTGCACTTCAACTTTTACAATGCAATCAAACACTTCATTCACCTTTTTGGTGGCTTTCAGTGTGGCATACAACCAGCACTTAGCTTAGTACAAGGGTTGAATCCCCAGCCTCTAGTCCTCCGGATATCAATATAATGGTAAAATTTATCTCTCTTTCTGAGTTTCTATATCTAGTCACAGTGACGGACTGACGGGTGACCACTGCTTAATCAGAGACAACCACTTTGAATCAACAGCACTCTCGAGAAATGGAAATTTCCAAGTACTCCATCAGTCATATAATCGTAGTTGTTTACCTAACACAAGGTATTAGCTACTACAGTTATCAATCTTATCATCATACCCTTCAATCTTTTCTCATATAAGTAAGCCAAAATTGAAAATTACTAGGATAAAAGTGCACCAAGACTAAGGTCAGATTACTATGCTAGTTAACCTTACTTAACGAAAGTCTATCCATACAAAAGGTACCAAGAGAAATGTGATAACTTCAGTATATCAGTGCAACTTCACAATCTTTTCATTTAGCAAGATAGTCAAAATTAAAAAAATCCAAAAAACTTAGAAATATTACTTACCTTATGTCGAAAGTAAGCAGGACAAAGAGACACATACTGAAAGTCTGGAACTCAAAAGCTCGCCCAGTACTGCCAAAACAGCTGAGTATTTTGATTCATCTGCATCATATCGCAAGCATTCTGCTTAGTGCCAACACTGTGGCGTTGTGACCATATCTGCTATGAGGACAAAAAACCAACTCTTTGTATCTTCAAAATGACGGATCAATCATTTCACAACTTCATTTAGGCTTGGAAAATGGAAACACAACTGACTAAACAAGCACGGTATGGTAAAACTCACAGACTCATGTGTACCAAAAGTAACCAATATGCATCTGAAAATGAATGCTGCAATGAGCAAAGGAAGCATCTAAGCAACCATTACCACTGTGAGGCGAGCAGCTCAAAAAATAGCACAATAAAAGAGGTATGCAGTGTAAAATGCAGCAAAAGAAAGCAAGAGCTAAAGATAGAAATAGAGATAGAGTCCATAGAGAGACTAGGCTGGTAGGCTCTAGCACTAACATTACTTCATTTACGCTGGAGCCCAACTTACTAGATTTGGATATTGAGCTTCAGTTCAAAGGATGCCAAACCAACGAATAATATACAACTAAAGGTCTACATCTCGTCTTACATTTCAATAATCGATACTTCGATAGTCAATATATGGTTATAGTATGGAGAACACAACCACAGAAATGATCAATAATACTAAAGACCTTCATCAATTGGGTGCATAATGCTAAATCTTTGGTAGACAATGTACAAGCATAATCCACTCCCTGTGATTAAAATATAACACCAAACATATCATGGATTTCATCCAGAAATAAAAAGAATATAAAGGATAACAGCCAAAAAAATGGAAAGTCAAAAAAGAGTGAACTTCATTAAAAATGATTGGACTTTAACAGCAAAACAACATAAAGGAGCAAAAGCTTGATCCTCCCCATCCCCCTTAACTAACTACAACCATGAAAAGTTGATTTTTTTTTTCCCCCGAAGGAGTGAGATTACATAAAGACTAAATTTTTATATTAAAAACTCTATTGCAAACCTTAATTCCCTGTAACAAAGCCCTCTTTGCGGCCCTCAAACCCTGGCCTCATAAGCTTTTTTTCTCTCTTATCAATTTTCGATTGCTTCTTTTTGTCCTTCTTAGCCTTAATATTCTCATTTCTCTTATCCTGCTTCCCTCGCTTCATCTTCTCAGTAGTTTCAGTCCTCTGCTTCCACTTCTCAACACTCTTGGCATGCTTCTTCTTATCCTTCTGTAAACTTTTCTTCAGCAGCTTGGGATCATCATGCACTTTATTTCCCATTGTCCTCTCCATTGCTGACTTCCAAGAGTGCTGCTTTGCCAACTCACCACCCTTTTCCGGATCCTTCATTGCCTCTTCCAGCTTCTGAGCTCTTTGTAGCTCCTTCTCCTTCGACAATCGCCTCTTCTTCTTCTTATTAGATACTGCAATTAGAAACAACAAAAAGTAGACAATTTTCAGTTCCCATGTTCAATAATGTCCATCATAGTAACTACTTCCATCAATCCAACCTCGAAAACCATTTTAGCCATTCCAACATCTCATAATTTCATACACATATAAACCCATTAAAACTATAGAGCGGCACATAAATTCTACAATATCACATTCATAGTACAAAGTAAACTCAACACATTAATTCTACAATGGATCGTATCAACAAAATATATGTTGGACCATGTCATCTAACACAATTAGTTAGCACAAGAACAATAAAACAGTAAAGATGTTACTGACTTTCAAAGATTGAATGATTGCAATTTACAAGAATATGAACATATAATTCAACAGAAACAAGACATAAATTATCAAAAAGAAATAAAACCAATGCAAACAAAAGAGAATTTCCCATAATAAAATTGAAATAACATCAAAGAAAATCTTACCATCATCACTAGAAGCAGCTAATTTCACCTTCCCAAACTCAATTCCTTTAGCAGCTTCAGAAACTTCCTTCTCAATATTATCTCTTTCAATTTCTTTCTTCTCTTTAGCCTCTACATTCTCCACCTTATCATCATCCCTCCACCTCTTCCTCCCATCCTTCATTTCTCTCCTCTCCGCCTTCCTCCGCTTTCCCTCGCCGCTTCCATCGCCTCGGCTCGCTCGTAATTCCTCAATCCTCCTATGCAACCTCTGCCTCAGCTCCTCATATGTCACCGACCTCTTATCATCATCCAAATTCCTCAAATTCAACCCACTACCACCACCATTATCCTCCTCATCATCGTCTTCATTATCTGAATCTTTCTTCACCGATTTTTTGGTCTCCAATGACTCCTTCAACAAATCTAGGGTTGATTTCGACGATTTCTCAGGGTCTAATCGATCACGTCTCGATTTCTTCGTGTTTTCAATCGATTTAAGCTTCGCTTCTGCTTTCGCTGCTTTGGATAGCCCTTGAAACCACGGTTTATCATCGTCGTTCGTCGGAAGATAGAACTTCGCCGGAATTAACTCCACAAGCTTGTCGAAGAAGCTAGCATGGTCTTTGACTAAGGTTTTGATGTCGCCGACAACGTCGGAGGAGTTTCCGGCGACTGCGGCGGCGGTGGTATCGTCGGCGTCGATAATTAGGGCGTCGGAAGTTTGCTTCTTCTTCTTCATTTTTCGAATTGCGACGATGAAGGAAGGGTCAAGGAGAAAGCTGGGTTTTGAGTAAGGGGCAAGAGTTTTTCTGTTTTTAGGGTTGCGATTTTGCAAAAGATGGTTTTTTTTTCTTTTTTTTTTTTTGTTTTCTGGGCTTTTTTGTACGAATTTTTTGTTCCAATATTAGTTCCAGAGGCCCAGTTTTTGTTCTTTGTTGAATTGAGCCCAACCAATCCAGCTTTTAGAATTTCTATATACATTCGGGTATATTGTACACCTTATTAACTTAAAACTTTTTTTTATTATTCATTTGATAACAAAATGAAAAATAATCATCTAAATAAGAACAAATATTCATGGTTGTATAATACATGCGGGTGTATATATATTGAGTTTGATGCTCATTGATGGAGAGTAGATCGAGTAAAACTGACTCGATTTTTCAGAATTTGATTCGGATTATTGACTCGGACTCGAAATATAGAAGTTTTTTTTAGTTAAATTTTTGAATTTAACTTGATATAATGAATTGAATCAACTTTAATCTAGAAAATTAATTAAAATATTCTATTAATATGTGTACTAAGAATGGAAATCTGTATCTTCTAAACAAGCTTATAAGTTACAGTGATGTGTGAGTTTAGACAAAAAAAAAATAAAAAAAAGCAAGAAAGTGTTTGTTTTAGATTTTTAGTATTAAGGGTCTATTATCTTCATATTATTTTTAATTCAGTTCAGTTCAACTCTAATAAGTTCAATTCAGTTCAGTTTTTAATTTCCTTATCTCATAAAATATTCAGTTCAATTCAGCTAAGTTCAGTCAATCAAAATAGACCCTAAGTCCAAATGAATATTTGCAAATACTGATTGTCCCTCATTAAGAGGGGATGTTGCTTATTATTACAATAATAAATCAAATGTATGATATCAAGTATATTTTTTTTATATATCATTAGCCATGAGTTAACTTATTCAAACTTATCATCATCAATCCATATGTGTCATCGATTATTGTAGTGATATTTTCACTTGAATCTTATATGCTTTTTTCCTTAACCTTTTTGGCTCTTGATTCCATTATAGTTGCGCCACAAGAATTACCTGAACTCTACACAAGTTTGTAACTCTTATCAATGTACATTTATGATATACTATGAGAGGATTTAATAAACCTATTCCATGATACCATTTGAAGCACTTTAAATTTGTAGATATAATATCATATAGGTTTAAGGGCCTATTTTCTTTAGCTTAATTTCAGTTTAGTTCAGTTCACTTCCAATCAATTCAGCTCATTTCAGTCCACTTAAGTTCAGTTTTTAATTTTCTTCTCTCATAAACAATTCATTTCAGTTTAGTTCAACTCAAATAATTTCAATTCAACTCAATTAAGTAAATCTAGACAGACCCTTAATTTGTATGACTATGAATTTTTAGAGTGCAAAAATAATTATTCTATACATAAAAAGGAAAAAATTTTGGATGCAAAGGTAAGGTGTTAATTAAAATTGCTACATGCTAGATTATGTCTCCTCGGTTTGTTCTAATAATATACTTCAATCATGAATATTTTATTTATTTAGTCCAAGATGATTGAACACCAATTTTAAGTGTGATAATTGACGCGTTAAATTAAAATGATATTTGATTGATCAATCATATTTAGTCATGACGAATCTCATGGCACACTATCCTCTAACTTTAATTATTCATAATTATATCCTATGTAATATAGTTGACACAATTATAATCCGACTATTTGTATGTACGTAATTAAATATTAGAGAAAATTATATTTAAAAGTTGATATAATGAATTATATAACAAAATCTTACTTATAAGATTAATTTTTAATATATTAGTGAATTTAAAAAATGTGTGTATTAACATTTATTTACGAAATATATTGCAAAAAGTCAAACTGTGTCACTAATTTGAAATCCGTAGAATATTATTGAGCTATGACAAAAGATCCAATAATTTTGGGGCAAAATTTAATTGACCTTCCATGTCCTAACATGTCACCATAAACCCTTTTAAAACAAAGGTTAGAGGAACATTCTTTTCCACTCAATTGTGGCTAACATGCAATATTGTTATTGTCAAAAATTCCTAAAGTGGAAATTAATCAAAATATAATTCCAATAAAAAAGAGAAAATAAAATAAAGAAAGGAATTACACAAAATTCCCCCCAATCAGTTCCCAGGTCCCAGAGTCAAATGTTCATAATTTCTGGTTGGTCTATCTCATTTTTGGTCTTCATCAAATAAATTTGCCAGATTTTCCAACACATCAACAAGATTTTGGTACTGTAGAAAATTATACTTTTTCCTAGATTTTTGGCCCCAAATTCCTTAGATTTTAGTTAATTTTCTACTTGTACATCACCGTTGTTTACAGAAGTCGCTTCTGGGGTTTCTACTCTCATGGTATCTTTCTTCCTTTCGTTATAACTTATGATTTTTTGATTTTGAAATCATATTATTGATCGTTTAACAAATTCCAGTTGACTAAGATTGAAGAACAATCGTGGGGTTTAATGGGGTTTTCTCAGATTTTGAATTTTCTTATGTTAATTGTCATTTATTCTGTGATTTGTGGGCTTTTTTCGCGTGATCTTTCAGTTTCTGGGCTCAAATTTGTACTATATTGTTTGATTTAGTTTGTTTGATATGCTGTATTGGTCTGTTAAGTTGTAAACTTAATTGGGTGTTGAATAACTACTACATGCATAGATGATTATATGCTATGTATGTGAATGTTTGCTGGATGAGTACGAAATAAAATCACGCGTCGATTGATGTTACTGTGCTTACTTTTTGCTTCTTTTAGGGCTAAACAGAACATTAACCTGTGATTATTATTGAAAACATATGCAATTCCACTTCTAAATTTTGTTCTTTTGCATTTGCATTGATTTCCCAGAAACTTGGTGCTGTTCAGTTGGGGCAAGTTGCAACATGCTAATAACAGTGGTAGGGGAATATTGGGGACTTAAATCTTGTGTTAGATAGTAGGATGGAAAAGAAGAAAATAGATGAAGATGATTCTGGACCATCATCACCTAAACTAGTGGACAGATTTGGGTTTATAAAGCCAGAAAGTAGCAGTTCTCCTGATCAATTGAAGAGGAGCAAGTCGACTTCTGGATCCGAGAGGTAATTATTGTGGAATTTATAGTTGTCTTAGCAATAATCATAACTACATCTGCAATTCTTTGTTGGTTTTGTCATTTTTGGCTTTTGGGAAATTTTGAATGCATAATTTGATGACTCGTGACTTAATGTTTTATGTAAGATGATGTTCATTTGACACTTTTCTATCAATTGCAAGTGTCTTTTTCTTTTTCCCTTACAATCGTTAAGGATAGCATAAGCTTAGTATGAAAACTGTTGTTTCTATAACAACCAACTGGACTGCCTTTGTAAACTTTAATAACAGATCACACTTTGACCTAATTCTATCCTTTCATCGCTTTGATAGCATAATGCTTGATGGAACAGTGTGCCAGTGATACTACTCGCTTACAGTTGTTTGTTTGCTTGCTTTTTCCTTCCGTGTTTTAGCTATTCACAACTTATACACTGTTGCATTTGTTGATGCATGAAAATTTGTCTTTTGCTCAGTATACATAGGCAACATAGCTGAGTCTTCAAAATTACATACCCCTCCTTTCCATTTATCTCTCTATCTTTTGTTTCCCATGTATTATTGATTACACACATGAGATGGATACCTTTCACAGGGAGGAAAGAAGAGTTCGAAAATGGAGAAAGATGATTGGGGTTGGTGGGAGTGATTGGAAGCATTATGTAAAGAGGAAACCTCTTGTGGTTAAAAGACGTATCAGAAAAGGCATTCCTGATTGTTTGAGGGGCCTAGTTTGGCAATTAATCTCTGGAAGTCGTGATCTCTTGCTCATGAATCCTGGGGTCTATGAGGTAATCATCCTCCCTTTTTTTTTAAAAAAACCTTAGAGGTCAGGTTCTATCCTTTTCCTGGGGAGTTAGTGATGCATTATCTTTTGGCTTTTGGGCTATAGTCAACTAAATATGATTGATTCAACTTGCATGTGTTTCTTATTTCATGAAGTAATTGACAATCATTGATTTGTTGGGTATTGAAGTAATGGTCAATTTGAAACCTCTTTGTTAAAGATGTAAGGTTTATAGAACCAAGGGTAAGAGTTTATTTGGAGGTATTTGGTTTGGAATTTATGCATTATTGCTAACTTTTTCTGGAAGTCTCATGTGTACAATTTAGCACTATAAAGGAGAGAAATAAACTTGCCAATATCCAATGGACCCTGGGTTATACAACTAAAACAATCTTTCTGCGTCACCTGGAAAACAATTGTACTCTCGCTAGGAATGAATTTCTCTTTTCAAGATAGTTTCAATTAATAGAATTTGCTCAAGCTTGTGAACTCATTGTATTTTGGGAGACTTTAGAAGCAATGGCTGTTGTTTGATTGAGCTTTTGATCTCATGTGTACAGCAATATCAATGTTCCTTGGGACAGTTCTTGTGATTGGTTCCACAACTGTTAAGCAATATCTTGGTATTTTTTGTATCTACCTATTTTTCTAACAGTAGTTATTTAATATTTGGTTTGTCAAATAGTCTTCTATCATTCTATGAAATCAAGAAACCTATTGTAGTCTGTTAATTTTTGTCGCCTACCCAAGTTGAAGTAGTCTGCATTACTCTGCAGTTTCAAATGTGTCTTAAGTGCTGCTAGCCTGCTAATTTTAGCCTCAAGTGCCGCACCATAGGTACTGTATTTCTTGGTGGTGAAATTGATCTTTTTATTATATTTTTATAAATGAGAAATGTCTGACAAGCTCTACTGTGCGTTTTTTTCTGGCTTATCTCATTATCTGTATTGAGCAAAAGTTACACCGATCCCATTTGATGATATACGAGTCAATGTTTTAGGACTCTTGATATGCTTAGTGAGCTAGATCTAAAATTACTGTGTCTTTCTCTTTCCCATTTTTTCAAGTAGGGTGGGGTGTACCCTTACAAGATTCTGATGCATGTGTATCATAATATTTAGCATTTCATTTTTATGTGACATTAACAGATCATGATGATCACCTCCTATTTATCTATGTTGGTTATGTGTCATTTGTCAATTGTCTTGCCTCTTTAAGTCTTAAACTTAAGCATGTTGCTGTTTTAACTCAAGAATATCATTGGATTTTTATTGTCCAGTTGTGTGTATATTGAGTGACTTTATAACCAATTGGTGCCTCATAGCTCAACATGTAGAGTTGGTTTTGAGTATTTGTAAAGTGTCTCTGGATTAAGGCTTTGATTGATTGATTGCAAAGTGTCTCTGGAGGGCATTGCTTTTTTCACTTCCATTTTGTTTATTTTCTGTATTAGGTTGCATGTATTGATGCCATTAACTATTTTTTGGCAGCAACTGGTTATATATGAAACTTCAGCGTCAGAGCTGGACATTATTCGAGATATATCACGTACTTTCCCGTCTCATGTCTTCTTCCAGCAAAGGCATGGTCCTGGTCAGAGATCACTCTACAACGTTCTAAAAGCATATTCTGTATATGACAGAGATGTTGGATATGTTCAGGTTTGCTATATCTTGTTACTTCCTTTCAGGGGAGGACTTGTCAACTATAAATGTCTTGATGAATCTGTTTTATGGAATGCAGGGTATGGGGTTCATAGCTGGTCTACTGCTTCTTTATATGAGCGAGGAGGATGCATTTTGGTTGCTGGTTGCATTGCTTAAAGGAGCTGTTCATGCCCCGATGGAAGGGTTATATCTGGTAATATATGATTTTATGCATGAGTGATGTATTATTTGGTTTCGACTTTATATAGTCCCATTCAATTGTTATTTTATATCTCTTTTACTGTACACTATCAATCTTCCCAACACATGCTTTGGACTAATGTCCATATGCAAAGTTATGGCTAGAGTTACTGTTAGCTTGTATCTGTTGAAAATAACTTTTAGGACTGTGTGAATGTATGTCATGTACATAATACTGCTCTTGGCTGGTGAGAGCCCTGAGAGAGTGAGAGGTGCTGGGTTGTGGAGGACTATTCAGAAAGTTGTGAAGAAACATTGACCAATGACTATAACATAACTACAATTGCTACAAGTCTACAACATTGAGCACGTTTTATGAATAGAAATGTGGTCAATGAACCCTGTTTTGGTATAATAACTTCTGGACCTTCCGGTCCTAGATATTTAGGTTAAATTTAAGAGGATGAGGTTTATGCAGAAAATAATGTTCATTGTTAGGTGCCACTGTGCCACTGGCTATTCACTTTTGTGCTTGTAGTCGTAGTTGCAGCTAATATTATGGTGATGGACTGATGGTTGTTGAAAATAAAAGAGGTAGTAATTAATCAAGGGAGCTGTCCAAAAGGTTTTGAATGCTTACTGTGTCTGAGAGATTGCTGTGTTAAAGGTGTGTTTTAAGCCTTAATTTGAAAAGCAGGGACCTATTTTTGATCCGTTAGTTAAACTTAGGTGATTAACCTTTAGAACCATCAAGTTCACTGAAAATACTGATTCTGTCCTTGATGCTTTCTTTATATTTATTTTGTAAAGTTCTTGAGTTCTAGTGTTGTCCTAACATAATAGCCTATCCCCTTGTTAGGGGCTTTGGTGTAGTGTTGTACCAGGATGGTCATCATCAATATGACTCTCCCTCTCTCTCTGTCTCTCTCTCTCTCTCTCTCTCTCTCTCTCTCCATAGTCCATATCAGATTCTTGCACGTCTGTTCTGAAAAAGTAAACCAAAAAGGACCAAGTTGAACCTACCTTGTGGTCTGGCTAGAAAGATTACAATATAAGCCATTGACCCAGAGTGTGGAGTCCATGATGATGAACTCAACGATGTTTGCAGGACCTATTACAGGTAGCACAGATGCTAAAAAGTCTATAACATGGCATGACTGGCATTATGGCAGTATTTGGCCAAGATGTTCAAGTTGGTGCTCCCATGGGATGGCTGCTTCAGTGGTGTTTTTGTGTTTGTCTTTAACTCTTGGGCTTTTAAAGCGTAACCTGTGGTCTATGGGTGTGTCCTTTGTTGCAATCTTCTTCATATTATAAAGATGTCTGATTTATTTATTATATGGAAAGTCTATCTCTGTTAACTTTCTCTTTATAAAATTGTAGTCTTTTCTAACTCTTGGAAGTCATTACCTGAATTTCAAGCGTTGATGTTTTCTCCTCCTTTAATACTTATGGGTATAGATATATGACTCTTTTACTGTGTCCAGTCAGGATTGCCTTTGGTACAACAATACCTCTTTCAGTTTGATCTTTTGGTGAAAGAATACTTGCCCAAGCTTGGAGATCATTTTTCTCAAGAGTTGATAAACCCCAGCATGTATGCAAGTCAATGGTTCATTACTGTGTTCTCTTATTCTTTTCCCTTTCACTTGGCCCTCCGAATTTGGGATGTCTTTCTTTATGAGGTTAGTAAATTACTTTAATATTTTTAATTATATAAAACTAATCCCCTAATGTTTCGGTATCCCTGGAATTGTGTTCATGTTTTTTCCCCCTTCATGGACAGGGTGTAAAAGTTGTCTTCAGAGTTGGTTTGGCTCTCTTGAAGAGTTGTCAAGATGACTTGGTGAGCATTTGTACAAATTTCTGCTTTTAAGTTGTTATAGATTAATTTCTACACAATGAACAATTATGATAGCTCGTAAATAAGGTCGAATGCTTGAGTACTTGGATTACTAAACGATTGAATTACAGGGGATAAACATAACTTGAGGTTATGAGTCTCTGAGTAACTTTAGGCTACTAGTCTCTCTAGTGTTTTTCACTCAATTTTCTGGATACCCTCTCTCCTACTACATTCCAATACATATACTCAAGACTTAGATCCTACATGTGACCTTAATTAACTAAAATGGAAACTCATACATTCATGATTAAAGGAAGCTGCTTCCTTTCCCTAACTCTTCCTTAATTAGTCTTGTCTTGTTGCTCATTGTTTCCCTTCAACAATTGACCCTTGCTGCTCTATTTTGCGCGCCTGGAGTAAACCAAAATAGGTGGCTGAGTTGGTGCTTTGTAGCCGTTGACCCTGCTAACCCAGTCCATAACATCACTCCCCCCTTTGAGTTTCACCTTGTCCTCAAGGTGGAAGGAGGGAAATCGCGCATTAACCGCTTCAAACTCTTCCCATGTGGCATCATGCCCCGGCAGACCCTTCCATGATAGCAGTACTTCGAGGATTACATTTGAACCTTGTTGGGTGGTGCACTCATCCAATAGCTCCTCTGGTTCCACCAGAAGTTCCAGGTCGGAAGAAAGTTGTGGGAGAATGGTTGCCTACCCCGTGGAAGTTCCTAAGGCTCTCTTGAGTTGTGAAATATGAAATACTGGGTGGATCTTGCAATCAGTCGGGAGGAGAAGTCGATAGGCCACCTTACCGATCCGCTCTAACACCTCGAAGGGGCCATAAAATCTGGCTGCTAGCTTTTCGAATGGTCGTCTAGCTAGTGAACGTTGGCGGTACGGCTGTAGCTTGAGAAACACCTTTTCCCCTACGGCAAATTCGTCCTCTCTCCTCTGTTTATCAGCATTCGCCTTCATTACTTGTTGTGCCCGATTTAAGTTCAAACGCAACTCTTCCAGAATACCATCTCTCTCGAGCAACAACTCCTCCAAATTACTGACCATAGTCTGCCCAGCCCCTATACGCCATAATTTCGGGGGGTCCCGCCCGTAGACAACCTTAAAAGGTGTCATTTTGGTCGAAGTGTGGGGGGAAGTGTTATACGAATATTCGGCCCAAGACAACTTACGGGCCCAGCTCTTGGGCTGTTCCGATATGAAACAACGCAAATACATTTCAAGACTCTTGTTCACGATCTCCGTTTGGCCGTCGGATTGAGGGTGATATGCCGTGCTACGCCGGAGATGTGTTCCTTGCAGCCTAAATAACTCCCTCCAAAAGATACTCATAAAAACTCGATCGCGGTCCGACACAATTGAAGCCGGAAACCCGTGAAGCCTCACAATTTCTTTGACAAACACATCTGCCACCTTAAGGGCATTGAATGGATGCTTGAGGCCAATGAAGTGCGCATATTTGGATAATCTATCCACCACCACCAACACCGAATCGAACCCCCGTGACAACGGTAGGCCTTCCACAAAATCCATTGAAATATCCTCCCACACGGCCTCGGGAATCGGTAGAGGTTGTAGCAATCCCAACGGGCTCTTGGTGAGGGTCTTGTTTCGTTGGCATACATCGCATTCATGAACAAATTTTCCCACGTCTTTCCTCATCCCCGCCCAAAACCAGTCCGCGGCAAGGCGGAGATAAGTCTTGATTTCGCCATCATGGCCACCTATTGGAGAGTTGTGGTATTCCTGTAACAACAATGGAACAAACTTTGAAGTGTTAGATAATACCACTCGGCCCTTATAAAAGAGTCGATTCCCTTCTACATGGAATCCCTTGGGCCCTTCCTTGCCTTCCTTTAGGCACAAAACAATGTGGCCCAGACCCCTATCCTCCTCCAATTCCCTTTCAAGCTCGGTCCAATCCACATAACAAGAGTGGACTAAAGCCCCATATTCCATCATCTCAGTCTTCGTCTTCCTTGCTCCCTTCCCTGTTCGAACCACCATAGCCTCATCCTTGCGAGAAAGCGCATCCGCCACCCTATTTGCGGCCCCTGGTTTATAATGGATCACAAAATCAAATCCCACCAATTTCCTCGACCACCTTTGATACTCTCCATTGACTTCCCGTTGCTCAATTAAAAATTTGAGGCTTTGTTGGTCGGTGCGAATTACGAACGGCTGCCCTAATAGGTAGTGGCGCCACTTAGCCACAGCCAACGAGATTGCCATCAACTCCTTTTCATAAATCGATTTTCCCCTCACACAGACCCCTAGCAACTTACTGTAAAAAGCGATCGGCCTATCTCTTTGCATCATCACGGCGCCGATACCGCACCTCGACGCGTCCGTCTCAACCACGAAACCTTCATTGAAGTCGGGCACAGCCAAGACCGGTGCCGTGGTCATGGCTGTTTTCAGTTTCTGGAATGCCACGGTCGCGTCTTCCGACCACCCATAATTATCTTTTTTCAACTGAGCAGTGAGGGGGGCGGCAATCTGTGCATAATGCTTGATAAACTTCCGGTAATAACCGGTTAATCCCAAAAACCCTCGGAGTTCCCTGAGGTTGCTCGGAGTTTTCCACTCCACGATGGACCGCACCTTATCCCCGTCCATGGAAACTCCCTGCTTGGAGATTACATGACCCAAATATGCTATTTCCCCTTTTCCAAACTCACATTTTTTAAAATTAGCATATAATCGGTGCTCTTCCAATTTTTGTAAGACCAATCTCACATGCTCATCTATAGCCTTGCTATAAATTAATATATCGTCAAAGAATACGAGAACAAACCTTCTCAAGTAAGGCCGGAAAACGTCATTCATTAATGATTGAAATGTTGTCGGCGCGTTTGTGAGTCCAAAGGGCATCACGAGAAATTCGTAGTGCCCTTCGTGAGTCCGAAATGCCGTCTTGTGAGTGTCACTTGGCTTAACCCGAATTTGGTGATATCCGGATTTCAAGTCAAGTTTGGAAAAAACCGTAGCTCCATGAAGCTCATCCAATAATTCATCAATAACCGGTATCGGATATCTATCCGGCACGGTTTCTTTGTTGAGTGCTCGGTAATCGACGCAAAATTGCCACGAACCGTCCTTCTTTTTCACAAGTAAAACCGGGCTCGAAAACGGGCTTGACGAGGGCTTGATTATTCCGGACTCAAGCATTTCTTGGATTAACCTTTCAACCTCATCTTTTTGGATTTGAGGATACCTATAGGGCCTCACACTCACTGGGTCGGCCCCATCCTCGAGGATAATGGCATGTTCATGGTCCCTCTCTGGTGGAAGCCCACTTGGCATATTAAAGACCTTGTTGAATTGGTCTAAAACAGCCAACAAGTAGGGAGGTGGGCCACTGGCTTCTTTTGGGCCCATTTCGTGAGTTTCAGCTTGGGCCAGCTGAATCCAAAGGCCCTGTTTCTCTTTCTTTAGAAGTCTCACCATGGCCTTAAGTGATATTTGGGTCTTCTCTAGTGTAGGGTCTCCGGTAAGGGTCACCGGCACTCCCTCAAGGGTGAACTTCATGACGTGGGACCGCCAATTTGTGACCACCGATCCAAGTTTCTCAAGCCATTGTACTCCTAAGATCACCTCAGCGCTCCCTAAAGCCAGCGGGAAAAAATCTTCGGTGATGACTACTCCACCCTTCAATTCCAACTTGACTCCTTTGCATACCCCGCTACCACAAATGGTATCCCTATTGCCTAAGGACACCACGAATTCCCCACCCCGGGTCACCGGAATTTTTGCTTGTTCTACCACCGAAATGGCTAGAAAATTATGGGTTGCCCCCGGGTCGATCATCACAACCACCTCTTGACCCTCAACTATCCCCTTCAATTTCATTGTTTTCGGATTATGAATCCCTATCACCGAGCACAAGGACATCCCCTCCACGCCCTCCGTTGGTGCCTCACCCTCCGGCTCCACCTCTTCGGTTTCCAACTCCCCATCACCCTCCGCCACCATCAACACACTAAGCTCCTTCCTCTTACATCGGTGTCCCACACCCCATCGTTCATCACACCGAAAGCATAGCCCTTTCGCCCTTCGCTCGGCTAATTCAAACTCCGACAACCGTCTAGTTCCTCCGGTGGAGCCCTGACCTGCCGGCGGTTTGGCCCGACCCGCATTAACTGATCCTTGAGACTCGGGTGCCTTGGGCCAGATTCGGCTTGGCCCACTTCCACTTGGGACCCCGTAAGTTTGAATCAAGCTCCCCTTGTTTAATGATGGGTTGGACTGGGCTGACTTTAAATTAGAGTTGGATGGCCCAACACTAATTCCACTCCTCCACCCACTGACGTTCTTCTCCCCCATGTGTACCTTATTTTTCTCCAAGTTTAGGGGGTTAAGCAACCTCAGCTCCGTTTTCACCTCTCGTCCCAGCCCATTGATGAACTGTCCTAACATCAGGCTCTCCGGAACGTCTTCCAACGGGGCTGCCAACTCGATGAATTTACGACGGTACTCCGCCACCGTACCCTTCCCCTGTGACAAGGCCAACCACTATTCGTGGAGTGTGCCGATGTGCGACGGCCGGAATTCGTTCAACACTCTATGCTTAAGGTCCGACCACCCGTAGAATGGTCGCCGTTTTTGCTCCCACTGAAACCACTTCAACGCGCTTCCATCCATCGCCACCACCGCAGCTTCCATCTTCTCCTTGTCCGTCAACTTGCAGAACTCAAAATACATCTCAGCTCTAGCCGTCCAATTGTCCGGATCTGTTACGTCGAACAAGGGCATTTCGAGTTTCCGGTGTTTCCAGCGGTTATTACCGCCGCCGCCTCCACCGTCTCCAGCCCCTCTCCATCTCCAATCTCCCGAATTATGCGGCTGCCACTCGTTCTCATCAAACGGCCTCTCCCCACTCGGAGATTGATTATGCCCCGGGTCCATTCGCGGACTATTTTTTCCACCACCGGGATGGGCTGTGGTAAGGTTTGCCCTTGGTTCTGCTTGGCTTTCTCCCACTCCTCCTGCAACTTACTGATCTTCGCTCGGTCAATCGCGGCTTGGGTGTCCACCGTGACTCGGAAGCGGTCAAGGCGATCCCCCATCTTTCCGACAGTGGCATTCATTACCTCCTCGGTCTTTTTTCGCTCCTCCGTTAGCTTCAGGCGCTCCTCCTCCATGGCTGCCTTTACAGCCGCCGCTACAGCACGTGAGATGTTGTCATCTGGGGTCTGTAATGTTTCCACTAGGGTCGCCATCTGATTCTTCAGATCCGCCAACGTCCCCTCCATGGCATCCATCCTCTGGGAGAGATCAGCTTCTATTTTATTTTTTTTTTTTTTTTTTTTTAAAGTGCGGAGGGAGGTTTTCCGGTCACCGGCGGCCATAGGACCACCGCTCTGATACCAAGTTTGTTATAGATTAATTTCTACATAATGAACAATTATGATAGCTCGTAAATAAGGTCGAATGCTTGAGTACTTGGATTACTAAACGATTGAATTACAGGGGATAAACATAACTTGAGGTTATGAGTCTCTGAGTAACTTTAGGCTACTAGTCTCTCTAGTGTTTTTCACTCAATTTTCTGGATACCCTCTCTCCTACTACATTCCAATACATATACTCAAGACTTAGATCCTACATGTGACCTTAATTAACTAAAATGGAAACTCATACATTCATGATTAAAGGAAGCTGCTTCCTTTCCCTAACTCTTCCTTAATTAGTCTTGTCTTGTTGCTCATTGTTTCCCTTCAACAATTGACCCTTGCTGCTCTGTTTTGCGCGCCTGGAGTAAACCAAAATAGGTGGCTGAGTTGGTGCTTTGTAGCCGTTGACCCTGCTGACCCAGTCCATAACATAAGTTTAGCTTTTATTGGGGATGATAAAGACGAAGAATTGTATTTATATTGTACTCATCATGGCATCATGGAACAATATGTGCTCGGATGTGGTGGCCTTACTTGAATGGTTAATAGTAAGAAAGGTTGTGGAGGACTTGTATGTGTGGGTGTTACATGTGTTCTCGTGTTGTTCTTGGATCAATTATATGTAGAGTCTGATTTCCCGTGGGTTGTGAGTGAGTTTGTGACTGAGTTGGTTTATTTCTTGTGTCTATTTCTCTGTTGCTTTTTGTTTAAACCCTGATTTTACTTGTACTTGGCTGCTGATGATTGAAGTGTTTTATTTGATTATCAGACGAAGTTACCTTTTGAGTCACTCATACATGCGTTGAAAAATTTTCCCGAAGAAGTGATGGACCCTGATACATTGTTGCCCTTGGCCTACTCAATCAAGGTTAGCACTTCCATCTTTATTACTAGTATATAACTCAGTTTCTCTTGTGTGTTAAAATATCTTAGATATATGATGGGTTTAAGTGTTAGATGGCTGCCTTTTCATGGACATCTTACATGATCAAGTATTCAAGAATAATAGGGCTGTTTTGGGGTTTTCTGACGAATAGGATGGTAATTTTGGAAGAAAATCACCTAGCAATGGATGATTTTGTCGATCTTTGAGACTGGGTGGCAGTGGCGGACCCAGGAATTTCTGACCGGTGAGTCACAAACTCACAATCGATAACCAAATATGTAAAAAAAAAAAAATTACCAAAATTCCCAAAAAAAATTATTTACAAAGATCATCCAAATAGAAAATTGACAAGATTACAATACTAACTAACATTTAACAAGCTTAAAATTGGCAAGACTAAAATTAACAAACTAATAATTTTTTTTTTTTTTTTTTTTTTTAAAAAAAAAAGACTTAGCAATTTTTTTGGGCCCTGGTGAGTCATTTGACCCACCAGGCACAAGGCCAAGTCCGCCCCTGCTGGGTGGTTGTGAATTGTTATAATCAAAGTTGTAACTTAGCCAAAAACTTGCTTTTGCTGTTAACCCGAAACTTTTTAAAATATATTTATTTACATATTCTACAGGATGTACTTGTGGAACCTCACACACTTCCCTAATATACTCAGGCTGTACACTGTGACTGTACTTGGTGGAACCTCTCACTTCCTTACCTAACACCAAAATAAATTAATGTCAAAATGATCCTAAAGAAAGATTTGGCTAATTTGGCAGGGTCCTAGATTATTTTTGGAATGAATTGTGGTTTTGGTACAGTTTCTTCCCTAATTTTATAATGTTATAGAAGGTAACTTTTGCATGCTTACATTTCATCTCAAGCCAGGTTTCCCTTGACTAAAATTTTCATATCTCATTCTAATTCAGTACTCCGTATTATTAATACTTCGTCAACTTTTGATGCCTAGATTTCAAAGCGTTTGGAAGAATTGAAACTTGAATATGAGAAAGTACATGGGAAAGAAGGCCAATCCATTATCACAAGAGGGAAGCAGAAGCAGCTATTAGAAAGGAATGGTTCTTCTCGTCATAGCAAGCGATTTGAGAAGCAGAAAGGAGAATCAATTCAGTCTCCTGAATTTGTCAAAAAAATTCAGTCTCCTGAAGCTGTCTTGCTACAAAAACTCTCATTGCGGAGACATTTCTCTCATCGAAAGGCAGAATATGACAAGCTCGATGGGTCAGTAACTCAATCTGGTCAAGAGTTACAAAGACGTGATTCTCAGCTTATGTCTAGACATGCCACTAGTTAATACAACAAACATTGATTCTTTCATTCTTTCATAGTGTGATTGTACATTTGGGTGAATGTATACAAAACATTAGCGCCTTTAGGCCAATATGATTGCTTATGCGATCTGATTTTTGTGGATATATATATATGTCTTCTTAGTAATACAATCATGGTGATTTTTTGAAAGTAGGTGGCTGTTTCGTCATGAATATTTGTAATTATTTCTTCAGCAGATGGAGGTATACTGGTTTAGCTTAAGCCTTTTGTCAATTGCTGGCCTGTAATGTGTTTTTGTTTTCCAGATATACTCTACATAGCAATGCGTCAAAACAGTGTAATTCAAGCAAAACAGAAACGATAGGTGTTTATCAGTACGAAGTACTTATACAAGTTCCAGTATTATTCAAGCAAATATTCAATTGAATTGTAATCAACGACGAACAATAACAACAACAAGAAGGAGATGAACAGATTTCAAAGCCGACGAATAAAGGAGGACAAGTTCAACATTAATCTCCATTCTATACACAGATACTTCGCTTGATCTATTTGTATGCGATGCAGTACATGTTTTAAATGTTTAAATTTATACGAGTACATAATAATTCCTCTGTAATGCTATTATTGACCATTTCAATGTACATTTTCAAATCTAAAAAAATTATTCCGTATAAAAAATTATATTGCAAAATCATACAACGAGACGAACCTAAATGAACGCACAAGATTATATTTTTATCTACGTTTATGAATAGATTTATTTTTGTTGTTGGTAAAGAAAAAAAAAAAAAATATATTAGCCGAAACCTCTCACACGCCAATTACAACTACTCACTAATCAGAAGGGTTAGTTAGTTAGTAGATACTTGATGAACAAGACATTGGACGGGAGGGTAGAGAATCAATGGCAGTGTGGAAGAACTTGATCACCAAAGCCACCAGCACATTGAAAATCAATAAAGCACGTGTAACTCAGGTGACGGAATTCTACTCCGATAATCGTATTCGTGATATCTTAACGCCGGTGACGGCGACGGTCACAGGAGTAGTTCAAAAAGGTTACGACGTTAGCCGGCAGGTTGACGGCGCCGTTAGAACACAAGCGCGTGTAATTCACGATTACTTTTCCGATGATCAAATTCGTCAACTCTTAAGCCGTAACCTTAAATTTCTCGTTCAAAACAGTGCTCTTTTCGTTGCTCGTAGTTATGGTATGTCACTCATCAATTAATTTATTTATTTTTGTGATATTTTAATTTTGATTAGGTTTTTGTGATCGTGCTTATTTAATTGTATTTCTAATCTTTTTTTATTGCTAAGTTATTTTGTGCAATTACGTATGAATGTTGTATGATTAAAACAAACTCCGCTTGTGAGTGCCAATACTGCCGGTGAGTGTCACGCCCGGATAAAGAAGGAGAGTTGCGGTAGGTCTGTGGTGGCCAGCGTAAAACCTAGTCATATCTTATAGACATAAATCGGAATTTGTTGTATGATAACAACTATAATTTGTTCAATGTTGCAATGTAGTATGATTCGTGGCGAGGATTTATACTTAATGATACTTATGTAGGACCTGTCGATGACTTAATGTGGAGTAAAAGGAGTGAAGATGATACAGTAGATCAGTAAGTGATACAGATTAGAGATAAGTACAAGTGAAGCAAAAACAAAATGTTGGGAAAGTCCCACATTGACTAAAGAAAGAAGGTATTAGGGGGTGAAGTGTTTATAACCAGAAGGTTGTTTGACTAATAAAGTATGATCCTTCAGGCAGTTAATGGGAAATGATGAGTGGTCATTTTTCGCATTATATTATTGCGAATTGGGTGTCCGCCCCAAGCCGTATTTACGACAATATGGGCACCCCAATTTTATACCATCTGATCCCTATTCTTGTATGAAAATATGTTTTCACAAAAACTATACTCTTTATATTTATGGAATGAAATGATTTTTAAATTTTTTTTGAAAGGCTTTTATGGTAAGATTTGGGTTCACAAACTAAACATTAAACATTTGGTCACTACTCACTTGTGGGTTGGACTGAATACTCGCATAAAACATTCATTGAAGGTTGGCTATTTTCCTCGTAGATAATAAAGAGTTACAGTAGGGGGCTTAGTTGATGTTAAACTTGGCGAGAGCTTTAGAATTATTTGCTTGTTGTTTTGACCGTGCAACTTATCTACTGTTTAGGTGTACCTGATGCTCAAAGATTTGGTTCTTGTTTAATTGATTTTGTTGTATACTCTGTATATCATGATATATTCTAGTTTTAACACTATTTTTGGAAAGTGTTTCATAAAAATATATGCCACTGAGGAAATAGTTTCAAGATTGAGCCATTAAGGAACTAGTGATGTTCATTGTTCATGGTTGAATTTGGATTATAGCGAGGTTTTACTTGGTTGTGCACCTTACATTTTTGTAATCAAATTAGCTCATTGTAAATTTTGAAGATACAATGGAGTCCTCTTGAATTGATAATCTCAACCTCCCTAATTCAGTATGATGCCATCTTTTTTCTTAATTTAAGGACCTAATTCGGCTTTCCAAATATGGAATTATATTATTATACCATGTACTTTTCCAGCCCTTGTCATTTAGAGTTTTGTCATCGAGTGGAGGATGGTTGTAATTGTGTTTGCTCTTGTCTCAAAATCTCATATCTATGTTGTATATGAAAAAAGTCTCAGCAACTTCTACATTATGTTGATTATAATGAATGTTTATTTTCTGTTACACCAAGTTTTGATTTGAATTTAGCTTATTGCCTGGCTAGTCAAGCTTATCCTTGCTTCAATTATCCTCTTCACCAAATTGTTGTTTCTTGTTAGTTGTGCTGATTTATCTCTTTAATACAATTCTGAACCTTGTGTTCAGTCAGTTTTTGTAGGTAGTACTTACTTGGTTACAACTATCAGGCTTTTAAAGTAAGTTTAATCTGATTGACTGATTCGAAAACCCCAACATTTTTGTGTTCCAAAGTCAGCAGCTTACCACTGACCATAAACGGTTACACACTACATTCAATCAATTGGCTCATTTATTGACATTTTTAGACAAACAAAAGATCTTCCTAATGCTTTTAATATTCAGACTACCCAGAACAAGAACAGAACTATATTAACAGATGAAGTAGGCAGAGTATGAAATGTTTTCAGTATCCTGTTTTCCCTTGTGCAATTGGTTTAGTGTATCATTTTGAAATATGCAGTAAAATTTCTTGCAATATAATGATCATCAGAACTCGGCATTGTTTGTAGGGGGTGGTCCAATCATTGATATTGTCTCGGCCTCATTGCAAGACCAAAATGCTGCCTCTCAGAAGGAAAGACTGAAAGAGCTAGAGAATAAAGTAGCTAAACTTGAGAAGGCATTGTGCTCAAGGGAATTCCGTGTGGAAGCTGATATATACATGGCACGTACTAATTCGCATGATAAACTGCACATGAGAACACACATCAACCTGAATCCTGAGGAGATACTACAGGTGGTCTTGATGAAGCACTTAGGTCTGAAAATTATAGACGATTTTGTTATGGCCAAAGCTCGATCTAAAACAGATTTGAAGCCTGCATTTAAGTTAATTGGAAGCCCAGCAGCGTGAATAAGAAGATGAAGCAAGATGAGCTCTTTGCTATGGAATGGTGGTGGTGTTTGCATCTGTGTAAATATTGGTTTCAGAATTATATTATGTGCTTTAAATAAATTAACAGTGACTGTTTAGTTGTTTCCAGGAGCAAATGTATTACCGAGAATATGTAATCAAGCATATTAGCTTTCTGTGAAGGGAGACACTCCAGGTGCAAGTACTTTCGGTGGATTTAATTTTAGTGTTAGTTAATTAAATAAATTGTACTTAATGTGACGGCTAATTTTGAATTTAATCCAAAATAAAATCATCTTTCAATTTCTATTTTTTTGTATGGTAATTTTAATTCAGCAATATGTTTGTACTAGATTACATAAATAAAATAGTTTTACACAAAAAAAAATGATCTTCCATGTTCTTTTGTTATGAATAAATAGTGTAGTTTTTTAAAGTTTACAATTTGACTTTGAAAATGCTACTCTACGAAAAGATTCAACAAGAAAGAGTACAAAACTTGCACAAGTTTGATTGACAACTTGACAAAGCTCTTATATAATTCCACCTGCTTCTTGCCTTTAGAAGAATTTGGCAATTTAATAACCAGAGATTGTAAGTTTGTAACTATATTTTAATTAATCATTTTGTAGAAAAATGACTTCATACCTTTTTTAAAAGAAAATGTTGTCACTCTTGCTAGTAGATAACGACCATTGTACACTCTCGGATGCATAGACACTGCATATCGGTAACCTATTACTCTATATTCAATATTATCACACGGCATTTAGATGAAAACGGAGGAAGTATTTTATTACTTGTTTAATAATGATTTGTCATTTTTTATCAACTCGCATTAGTAGTGCCTTTTAATATTTTTTCCCCTTGAAAATTGTCTCTTCCTCCATCAAAAAGGTAAACATTTCTGGTTGCTTCTCATTTCAGCTTTTATTTGCTACAACTACAAACGATTCCCTAACACTTGTTGGATTCTCAAATCATCAAAATCTTGTTTTTTTGCTTAAAATTCTTTAATGATAGTGAAGTATCTTCATCTGGGTGCTTTCAAATCTCAAAAAAGTTGGCAAATTTATTCAATTTTCACCCTAAAACCCCTAATTTTTGTTGATTAAGATTAAAGGGCCTCATAACATCTTCTTAATTATGGGGTCCTTTCTAATTTTAGTGGGTATTTCTGGGAATCTATGCTTTGTGCAATCAATCAACATTTTATATAGATTATGATCTTATTAAGGATTTTTTGCTTTCCTTCTTTAGCATATATTCTTTGGTTGTAATGTCAATTTTGGCCATTTCTTTCACTGTTGTAATTTTGGTCAACTAGGGGTTCACTTAGGAGAAGATTTGGGTTAATCCAATCTAAACCCCACAAAAAGATTGATGCTTTAGTGTGTAATTTTGTGCCCATTTCAGTGACGCACACCACCTGTTTGATAAAATTCCCCTACCAAAAAACAGAACATGGATGATGGTGAAGTAGAGCCTTCTGATTCTTCCTTGTTACAGAATTCAAGTACATGTAAAAATAATGATATTAGTCTTCCAGGAGGATCAGCATCAGTTGATTCATTATTTGATGAATTGTTGAAGCATACAAGAACTTGTACTCACACTCATACTTGTAACCCACCTGGCCCTGATGCAGAGCATACTCACACATGCTATCACACTCACACCCAGGTGTTTTCATCGGAGGATGATACCAAAACTCGGTGTGAGACCTCGTCTTTAAAGGCTAGAAGGCCTTTAGGTAATCGAGAGGCGGTTAGGAAGTACAGAGAGAAAAAGAAGGCGCATACAGCCTATTTGGAAGAAGAAGTCAGGAAACTTCGTGTTTTGAATCAGCATTTGGTTAGGAAGCTTCAAGGGCAGGCTGCTCTTGAGGCTGAGGTACTGAGACTGAGGGCTCTGCTGGTTGATCTTCGCGGGAAGATTGATACTGAGACTTTTTTGTTTCAGAATCATTGCAGTAGTAACACTGATATTATTAGTTTCAAAGAAGGTGATTATGTATTTCAGCCTACTAGTAGTAAAGCAAACAGACTGCAGTGTCAGACTCAAGTTCCGTGCTTTCTTCAACAAGAGAACCAGTCTATTAGTATGGTTGATGGCCAAGGAGGTAACAAGGCTGTTTTTTCATGGCAAGAAAGCTGTCAACCAGTGATCTTAGATTGTCACGGTACTGAAAATGGGATGGTTGGTACTTCAGATCACCAGCTTGAAAACATGGATACTAATCATACTATAGGTTCTGCTAAAAATCAGAGTCAATAGCGCAAGGAACCCTCTTCTTCTGTAAGAAAAGTTGGTGTTTTTTGACATCCTGCAGGTCTTGTTGCTTGGTAATGTAGATGTATAAGCTCTGATCTTAGAATTTGCACATGTTTAGTCTTATTGTAAATTCAATGCCACAGAAAATTATACTTTGTGTTTAATACCGACCAATTATCAAATAACATGGTATGACATGATTTGTACATATTTCCTGCTGTCTAATTTTTCTTGTGAATTAGCAATTTAGCATAGAGTACAGACAAATTACACAACAAGAGGCGCTACACTGAGCCCGAGGGGATATCAGATTTTTGGTGTTTGTTCTTAGTCATGGAAATGTGAGGACTCTTATCTCATGCGTTTGTAATAGTTATGACTTTTTGCCTTGCATATATAATTATCCATACCATTGTAATTACTGACCTCCCAAGCTCTTGCTGTGGAAGGTGAATCCGGTTGTATTCATTCCTCAACAAGGTATGTGTTGGATTTACTTCTAGTATTATTGTTACTTTGTTCTTGGATTGGGATACATTTGTGTTCATTAGTTGTGAAATTAGTCATACTTGATGGAGGACAAATTCAAGGTGTCTTTGGAATCTTTATTAAGTGCTGTAATGCTGTCTTGCTCTAAGTGCAGCTCTCTAACTTTCTATATGTTGCTTGCTTTGGTCATTTGCCCCCTTCAATCTGCCGCCCAAGCAAGACATGTTACAAGTTTTATCCTTGCAGGTCCCATGGCCAAAATGGTAACCTCGCTGCACACCCTTGGTCTTCCCTAATCCATCACACTGACTCTACCACCACATCAATCCCCATCCCCCAGTACTCGTGCCACCTATATTTGTATGACTGGAGAGTACAAACTGCCACGTACTTACCACCAGTAAGGCCATCACCAATCCTCCATGAACAAGAGCTATGTTCACCAATCACCACCACTGTCAAACACTGCCCCATAGATCTCGGCAGCTTGACTGTGATGGAAAAGGGCAGAAGATAGAGGAAGGAGGGGAAGAGGATTATTTTTCCCTTAAACATGAAGGATTGGATCCTCTTAGTTCATCTCATGAATCATCTAAAAGCTCCTCTTTGGTTAATACTTGAAAATTGATGGTAATCTAATCATGGTGTAGGGCTGTAAAGATACTCTTGGCATCAGTCCTATCTTTCTACAGCCTAACTTTATTACACAATGGAAAATGGAATGTTTGACAGTTTGAGTAGTGAAAGTTGGTGTCTAAATTGTAAACTTTCAGAGTTTCAGTGCCTTTTCAAGGTTTCATTGTATTTTTTTTGTTTCTTGACAACGGCCAAGGTTTCATTGAATCATTGTTATAAAAATAAAATAAAATAAAATAAAATAAAAACCCTTTAAAGTGCAAGATTGTAAGTTGGTCTAATTTGGCAAATTAATAGCATATAGTTAATGAAAATTTATCTTATAAAATGTCACCAACCGTGTTTCTTGCATTGTTTTAATTCTTTCGCCATTGAAACGGTAAAAATTGATCTTTTTATTTACCTTATTTTTAGGCTAATGAAATTTATTGTATAGAAATTTCACTTGGGTGTCCTTTGGAGCATTTGACTGATCGACCCTTTAATTTTTTCCCCTTTGACAATTGCCAAAATCACTGAAAGTATGATTATAAAAGTTCAACATGGCGTTTAAAACTTAAAAGATAGGCAATAGTTGAGTATACGTCTTTTCTAACAAAGCTATGGGCTGATCCATGTAGCACTTGATCATACCTAGTTAATGAACTTTGGTTTAGTATTGAAGTGGTGTCAATAGTGTCAATGTGATCTTCATAAAAGTTAGTGCTTTTTAGAACTACGGAGTAATATATAGGCATATTTCTATTAGATAGTCAATAATTATTTAGTGTTCACTTATAAAGTCATTAATGATATAAAATCAGTGTTATTCTTTATCCTTAAACATAAAAATAAAAGGTGAATTAATAAAAAGACATGCGTAAAAGTATTCACCAATTTGGAATCAAGACAAAATAAACTAAACTAGGTCAAAAATTGAAAGTTTGAAAATTCAGGGCTTGAAGATTGGACTAGTGTAGGATTGAAATATGCCCAAACTGTTAAAGTTGGTTTAAGACCTAGACTAGACAAAGGGCATGTTCATTTCATAGCTTAATTCTAGTTAAGTTCAGTTCAATTCCTAATTTTCTTCTCTCATAAAATATTCATTTAAGCTCTATTTAGTTCAGTCCTGTTCAAGTTAAGCCCAGTTCAATAAATGTGAACAGACCAAAAATTCCGTATGTATCTTCAATAGTTATAATAAAAAACTAGATCTGGATTAAGGATATGTTCTCTTTACCTAATTTTCAATTAATTATGTGAAGTTAACAGAATTAAATTTGAACTTATCTGAACTTATTAAAACTTATTTAGTTGTAATTTGTACTTGATAGTCTTTATCAAAACTAATCTTATTTGAATTTTAGATGGACCATACATGTAGCTTGAGTCTTATACTAATAATGTTTTTATTCTTTGCATAGATTCATAAAATACATGCAAATTTGTCAATAGATGTAAATATATGGTCAAACCATTTTAGGCCAAATATACCAACTATGTTTGCAAGGCTTTTTTAGGCCGATTTAGCCCATGAGCTAAGGGTAAAATACTTTGATAATCGAGTGTCTCTGAAATTTATTAAGCTTTATATAATATTATAAGGTTAGAAGTCTTAGAACAATTGACTTTATATTTACTCTATCACGGACTATAATAATGATTTTATTTTCTCGATAGTCACAAATGATGATAATTACTACCTACAGTAATTGATATACATCTTTAAACTATAGAACACGATATAAAATATCTTTATGGATCCGATATACTCGTATTAGCTGTATATACTATATGTATTAGGTATATAATAATATATTGCAAAATATTAGCTAGAATATAATTTTTCCTGCTTTCTCAAAAAAAAAAAAAAAGAATATAATTTTTCCTAAGTAACATAGGAAAAATGCACCTTTTTTTTTTTTTTTTTTTTTTGAAAACAAGCTGCTACCAAGGAAAAATGCACCTAATCATAATTATATTTTGTTAATTCAAATCAAAATTGGAATACTACTAGTATTAAACCCCTTTAAATATTTGACATTATATTTTTATTTATTATAAACTCATAATACATCACGTAAGAAATTTTTGTTAAGCAAAATAAAAAGAACTCTTCGCTCGTCTTCACCCTTTCTTCCTTCATTTTCTCTCTCTACTTCTCTCAACTTCGTACCAATTTTCTTCTTCATATTACATTCACCTGTTTTTTGCTTCGAACAAAATTTTCTAAACTCCAATTTCAACTTGGTTTATTCGAGCAAATACTTAGAAAAACAACTGCAATTTTTCACTAATTACTCTGAAAAATCAAAAGGGGTTGTGTTGTAAATTTAAACTAAGTGATTTTTACCCAATTGGGGTTTTGCTCTGTTGGTGATCTTATTGTTTGTGAAGTGTTCTTTGACACCCTTTTAGGGTTAGATCTAATACCCAATTTTGCTATTGTTTTTTGTTTGCTGAATCATTGGAGAAACATAAAGGTTAAGAATTGTTTCTTGAATAATTGAGCAAATTATGGTTATGGAGTTTGTATATTTTGCGAATTTTTGATGATTTTTGGTTTATTTACAGAAATGAAGAGATTACGAGATGAGAGCTTTGCTGGCTCTCAATTTAAACGACCTTTTGGTGCTTCTCGAGGAGAATCGTGAGTTTTCCATAATTTGTTCTGTTTCTAAATTAGGAAAGTTATTGTAATAGAATTTTGTTTAATTGTATTGTTGATCATGTTATTGTGGGAAATTCATGTTGTATAAATTGTTAATTTGAAACAAGGGTTGTGCTAAATTTTCTATTGGTAATTGGGAATTGTTAAGTTTGAAACCTAATTTTGGAGATTATGGTAGTTTGGTTAGCAGAACCCTAAAGTTCGTTTTGGTGAAATTTATGGTTATGATTACAGTTTTGTAAAGCTTACTCTTGAGAGCATTGAGGGATGCACATTTATGTTAATTGGGATTTCAAGACTTGTATTTAGGGCTGTGAAACATGCTTGGAGTTTCATGATTTTTTTCCTCTCATGCCTTGATCTTTCTTCCTGGTTTTGAGTGAAGTGAGATGAGATGATTAGGGTTGTTGAATTCGGCTGAGATTGCTTTGCATGAATTTGGTTGACAATTTTTTTTTTTTTTGTGTTTCTGTGAAGATATGGGCAACCTCAGAACAATGGTGGAAGTGGGGGCATTGGACAGAAGTTGACAACTGATGACGCCCTTCAATATCTTAAAGAAGTGAAAGAGATGTTTCAGGATCAAAGGGATAAATATGACCACTTCCTTGAGGTCATGAAAGATTTTAAGGCACAAAGGTAAGATTTTTATCTTATTCTAGGTTTAAGCTTTGTAATTTCGTATGTGACCGTAGTGAAAATACATAGATGGCTGTTTGTTCCATTTGCAAAGTTGTAAAATGTAATTGGTTTTCTTATTATGTGCAGAATTGACACCGAGGGTGTCATAGCTCGGGTAAAGGAACTATTCAAGGGGCACAATAACCTGATTTATGGATTTAATACTTTTCTTCCTAAGGGTTATGAGATTACCTTGGATGATGATGAGCCTCCACCAAAAAAAGCTGTGGAGTTTGATGAGGCTATAAATTTTGTCAACAAGATAAAGGTAGGCATTTATACCTTTTCCGTCCATTAAAGCTTGACATTTTAGCTTCCTATTGACAGTCTCTCTGTCCATCCTTCCTCATGCAGAAGCGATTCCATAATGATGAGCAAGTGTATAAATCTTTCCTTGATATATTGAATATGTATCGTAAGGAGCATAAAAACATCAGTGAAGTTTATGATGAGGTAAGTTGTTGGCCTTTTTTCAGTATTATATCATGGCTAATTGGCTATTTTCTGTTATATTGCTGTTAATTTTATTTGTTTCTGTCTCTATAATTATGTTGCAGGTTTCACAACTTTTTGAAGACCACCCAGATCTTTTAGAAGAGTTTACTAGATTCTTACCTGATAATTCATCGTCAGCAACTGTTCACCATTCTCAGCACATTCGAAGTAGTTTACCACGATTTGATGAAAGAAGCTCTGCTGTGCCTTCACGACAGATGCATCTGGATAAGGTAAGTAATTTCAATTTTGTCTCTATGATTGGACATGAATGCCATTGTCCTATTTGATTGTTATAATCTGTTAATCATAGCAGCGCTTGCGTAAGGAAACTAAGGATAGAGTTGGCTCTTCCCATCTCGAGCATGATCATAGTGTTGAGCGCCCTGACTTGGATGAAGATAGAGGGGCAATAAAGTCACACAAGGATCAGAGGAAGCGTGATAAGGATAATCGTGAAAGGAGGAATCGTGATCTGGATGATAGAGAACCTGAGCACGATAACAATAGGGATTTCAACAGCCAACGTCTTCCCGACAAAAGAAAGCCTACACGCAAAGTTGAAGGTTTTGGAGCAAATTCCCTTTTGGCATCTTCAGATGACAAAGCTGGTATGAAAAGTATGTCTAATGATGTGGCAAATATGTTGCGATGCTTATGCATGTACTTATTTCAGTTATTTGCCAATGCTAGAGGTCTCGCTGATGAATTTGCTGTTGAATTTTTGCACTTTATCTTTTATGTGACTTGACGTGGAAATCTAAACTTGTGGATTTTTCTTGTTATCTCAAATTGACTTGTAATATTTAGTACTCAATTCATCGGATTTCTGATATGTCTTCTGATTGATGCTGTTTTAGGCATGCATCCTGAAGCATTTAGTTTTATTGAGAAGGTCAAGGAGAAACTGGCTAATGAAGATGATCATCAGGCATTCCTGAAGTGTTTGCATATATATACTACAGAAATAATCACCCGAAATGAATTGCAAAGTTTGGTATGTATTAATCAGTCTTTGCTTAAGAAACATGATATCTTTGTTCATTGGGAATTTTTGTTTTCCGCATTATAGTTTCCTGCACATTTATTAGAAGCTGGTTTGAGCTGTGTCCTTTTATAGACATTTGCTTGTTTTGCTCTATAGTTGTAAATGTTATTGTAGACCAAAACTCTTATAATTGCATGGCTCATATTGATGGCTCTACACATTCATTAGAAGCTGGTTTGAGCTGTGTCATTTTATAGACATTTGCTTGCTTTGCTCTATGGTTGTAAACATTATTGGGGACCAAAAGTCTTATAATTGCATGGCTCATATTGATTGTTATATTATCTTGGATTACGAATCACAAGAAAGGAGTAGATTTCACATTTGACTATTACCTGAGGCATAAGGATCCTGAAATTATCAGCTGCTAGGAGTAATGTCCATGATGAATTCACCCTACCTAGTGAGGCATCTACAAATTGCTAAATTCTTCTAAGTCATCTGCCTTTTACTTGTTATCAGTCTCCAGTATTATTTCCCAGAGAGGAGAAAACTTTGTAAGCCAAAGTCATGTTCAGTAGGGTGGTTATTGGGTTGTCTTGATTAAATTTAATTTTAACAAGCATTTTTCATTATGACTCTGACTTCCACTCGCTAGATAGATGTGGTCAAGTTGCTAGGTATTCTAGTTTTCTTGAGATAAATTAATATTATTTGATGTTCTGAAGTCTAAACAGTTGATCAAACTCTTTACTTTTTATGCTTCAGCTCTAAATTAAACGACCCGACCCGCTCCCAAATGTGGAGCTTGTTTTGTTGGTTGAGGTTTAATTTACTTTTGCCACATGACTTTTTTTTTTTGGCCCTGATATACTTCATTGACCCCATTTGCAATGCCACTTTTCATTCAAGACAAGGTTCTTTTTTTTTAATGTCTACTACCTAGGTGTTGGCTGCCTTAAATTGTTTTGTTGGTCAATTCAGTGTCATTTTTCCATGGAAAGGGGGGGAAAAAAAATCAATTTTCTCACCTACATCAATTACAGTGTGTGTGTGTGTTTTCTGAGAGAGAGATGTTTTGCAAACAAGGACAATTTTCCAAAGTTTTTGTCTGCTATTGAAGACGGAGTTTCCATTAAAAGTCCCAAATATATCTTATGTCCTTACTATCTTGGCTACAAAGTAATCAAATTAAGAATGCACAATAGACATAGCTGCCATAAATCAAACAATTCTTTTCAGGTGATTTACGATGGTAAAAATTTATAGATTTGGGCTACTGTAATGATTGGTTCTCATAAAGGTGGAGGAACTTATATTTTACTTTTGGGGTGGGGAAGGGAGGATTGTGGCAACAGGAAACTGTTCAACTTTTTTTTTTTTTTTTTTCATTGGGCCATGCTTACTGTAACCAAGACAAGTTAGGGTCACATTGTATTGAATGGGATGCTGCTTTAATTTTAAGGTCTTTGATGACTCTAGTTTATCATTTAAGGTTGCTGATCTGCTGGGGAAGCACCCGGATCTTATGGAGGGATTTAATGAATTTTTGGAGCGTTCTGAGAATCATCTAGGTAAGATTTGAATTTTAAGTGCTCAAGCCTAAGTTCTCTTTGGTGGTGGTGGTGGTGGTGGTGTGTGTGTGTTTTCCTCTGGTTTCTTACCTCTTACTTCTTGTTTTGATTTGCAGAAGGATACGTTGTCGGTGTTTTAGGCAGAAGTAAGTATTTATAATCATTTTCTTGTATCTCTTTGTGAGTTGATATACATAGCATAATGTGTGGCAGATTCTTAGAAGAATTGCGGTCATTTTATTTTTTGAAAATCTTCATTATTAATAAGGATAATTTTTGTTGTGATTCCTCGTATATTATTTACATTGTTAATTGTACTCATTTTATCAGTGAGTTTAATGGAATGTGGTTTGAGCTGCAGAGTCTTTATTAAGTGATGGACATTTGCCAAGACAAGTTAGGGTGGATGAGAAAGATAAAGGGCCCAAGCGTGAGTTAGATCCAGCTAAAGAAAAACCTAATAGGGAATATACTTCTAAGTCGATCCAAGAACTTGATCTTTCTAATTGTGAACGCTGCACACCAAGCTATCGACTTTTACCTGATGATGTATGTTATAATGCCTATCAGCTATTGTTTCCCTTGGTTTAATTGAGATGTGCACTAATTCACTATGGTTTTCTTCCCACCACAGTATCCAATACCAACTGCAAGCCAACGATCAGAAATCGGTGCACAGGTTTTGAATGATTATTGGGTTTCTGTGACCTCAGGAAGTGAGGACTACTCCTTTAAACACATGCGCAGAAACCAATATGAGGAAAGCCTTTTTAGATGTGAAGATGACAGGTAAGCAGTTGCAGTGTATTGATTTACATCTTTTTGTCACAATTTTTTATTTTTTATTGTGTGTGTGTGTGTGTTTAAATGCCTCCACAAGCTTTTACTTGATGTGAGCTCTTGTTTTGTTCCATCTACCATTGATGTTTCTGTGAACTTTGACTTTTGCCTTTTAGGTTAAACCTGCGATATCATCTTCCTAATTTCTGTTCTGAATCAGAATTTTTTATCTTTTGTGTTCAGATTTGAGTTAGACATGTTGCTGGAGTCTGTGAGCTCTACTGCCAAACGTGTGGAGGATCTACTAAACAATGTTAATAGTAACATGATCAGCTCAGATGGTCCTATTCGTATTGAGGACTACTTTACACGTATGGTCTTTTTTTCTGCTCCTTTTACCACTTGGAACTACAAGTACTCTATTATATGAAACTTGAAATTTGCATTTCCTTTTCCTTTTTGTATAATAGAGTTTTTGTCTCATACAGCTCTTAATTTGAGGTGCATAGAGCGTCTTTATGGTGACCATGGTTTGGATGTGATGGACATATTGCGTAAAAATCAAGCTCTTGCATTGCCTGTAGTATTAACTCGACTTAAGCAGAAACAAGAAGAGTGGACTAAGTGTCGTACAGACTTTAACAAGGTTTGGGCTGACATATATGCAAGAAACCACTACAAGTCACTTGATCATAGAAGCTTCTATTTCAAGCAGCAAGATTCCAAGAACTTGAGTGCAAAGGGTGAGTAATTTTTTTTATCCACTTTAGTATCAGACTATTGCTGGTGCTTTGTATACATGATCTTTCCTTGAATTGTCCTTTGCACCTCAAAATTGAGTGCAATGCAGACTGACTGCTACATAGGGATTGTATTTTTGTTTCATTTTTTTAAATTTGTTAATAGAGCCTTTTCATTGCCAGACTTAGCTTTTCTTCTTCTGTTGTAGTAGTGATGAATTTATTACTTTATCAGTGAGGAAAGGCTGAATGGTCCTTAGATCTGAATTTCCGTCAGAACCTTCCTGTGGTCTCTATTCAGCTATGCTAGTCGGTCAGTCTGTATGTGTGTTGTTAACTTTCCTGTGTTAAAGGTTTCTAAACTTTTTTTTTTTTTTTTTTTTGTGTGTGTGACTATGTTGTCTTGGTGAAGATCTCTTCTCAACTGCTGTATTGATATTAACTAACAAAGCCATTGATGAAAAGTAAAAAAGTCATAGCTCGAAAGTATCTTGAGAATTCTCCCTGGTGATTTTCTTCCAAGACAGGGGACTATTTTCGACAGTGCCATTTATTTGTTATTTTATTATTTATTTTTTTCTCTCTTTAACTGACTCGTCTTATATCTAGTTGCTACATCATTTGAAAGACTAGATTGAGCTAGTCTGCATTTCTTAAATCACTGTTTTGTAATGCTAATTTCTACTAAAAAAAGGTTCTCATAATGAATGTGTTTGCCTTTTATATCTAGGTCTTCTCATAATGTTTGTCTTTTTTAATTGTCATGTCTTATATCTAGTTGTTTTATCTAAAATTACAAAGTTTAGATTGAGCTAGTCTGCATTTTTAAATTTACTGTTTTTTATTGGTGATTCCTGCTGTATGGTTCTTAGTATGAAAAGGAACATTTTGACATTCAAGCTGCATTTTAGGCTTAAGCACAACACAATTTCCTAAAAATCTTGAAGTAGTCTGTATGAGTGTTAAATTTGTTTTTCTTTTTATTTTAATATAGCTTTTAATTTAAGACCTTTTCTGTAACAGCCTTGATTGCAGAATTCAAAGACATCAAAGAGAATATGCAAAATGAGGATTGTATGCTTTTGGCGGTTGCTGCTGGAAACAAAAGGCCGTTGGTCCCTCATTTTGACTTTGAGTATCATGATAGTGACGTTCATGAAGACTTGTATAAACTAATAAAGTTTTCTTGTGAGGAGGTTTTGACAACCAAAGAGCAACTAAACAAAGTGATGAGGCTTTGGACTACCTTCTTGGAGCCCATTCTTGGCGTTACGTCTCGGACTCATGTTGCTGAAGGTGTTGAAGATGTTAAATTTCGGCAACGGCCTACAAGAAATGGTGCTGTATCAGAAATGCTTGGGAGTCCTGCAACTGATGCTGCAACTGTGAAGCCTAGACAGATGAAATTGAATGTAAATAGTGAAGAAAACTCACTTGCTGATGCTGCTAAATGTTCTAGGACTAATGGTGATGCTACAGCAAGAGAGCTTAGTTTTTGTGAATCAGATGCAGTGGGCAAAGAAGGTTCGTCATTTGATGCCCAGCCAAAGACGTTAAATGATGTTAGTGCAGCTGATAGAGTATCAGAACGGTTATTTAGTTCCAGTGCATCACCTCAAAGTGGTGCAGAAAGTCGCCATGGTAGAAGCAATACAGAACTACCATCAGGTTGGAATCATGCTCAGACATAAACTTTAAGTTTCTCTAATTGAAATATTTAGGGAGTGTACCTATCATCAGTATACTATATAGATGTGCAATGTTTGTTAAGGACTTAAATACTTTACCAGTTTACCTTTTGTAACTATTATGACTTTTACGATACTGAGAATTGACATTTTGAAGGTTCTCAATCAATCATATTGAAGCCAGACAATGGTGATGAAGATTCTCAGGGTCCCAAGAGTTCTATTGATGCTATTCAAGCACGATCAATGGTACGTCATGTTTGCATTCAATTCATTTATAGAATATTATTTTATGAAGCTGATCTCATGTCTTTTATTTATCTTCTCTGCTGACTTTCAAATGCCCTGTGATGCCAAGCAGGCTACGGATGCTACAGCTGCCACGCTGGTCAATGGAAACTTCACCCAAGGCTCTAAAGTGAATCAGCGCCTTGAAGAATCTACTGGGCAACCCAAAGTTGAAAAAGAAGAAGGTGAATTGTCACCAAATGGTGATATTGACGAAGATAACTCTGCGGCACATGGAGAGGCACAAACTGGGCAAGTAAAACGTAATACAGACAACCAGAATCCTCAAGTTGGCAATGGCGAGGATGCAGGGGTAGAAAATGATGCAGATGCTGATGACGAGGACAGTGAAAATGCATCTGAGGCTGGTGATGATATGTCTGTCAGTGAATCTGCTGGTGACGAGTGCTCTAGGGAGGAACATGAAGAAGAGGAAGATGTTGAACATGATGAGATTGAAGGTAAGGCTGAGAGTGAAGGTGAAGCTGAAGTGCACTATTCAGGTGGTGATGCAAGCCCATTGCCATTATCTGAACGTTTTCTGTTGCCAGTTAAGCCTCTTGCGAAACATGTGTCTTTGGTTTCTCGAGACATTGAGAAGAAAGATTCTAGAGTTTTTTACGGAAATGATAATTTTTATGTCCTACTTAGGCTCCATCGAGTAAGAACATGTTCCTGTTCTTGATTTCTTTTTATCATTTCTTCTGCATCTAACGGCCCATTTTATAGTCGGTAATAAAAGGTGGTAATGCTAATGAATTTATACATGATTTTGTAGACACATGACAATGTCCATGATAAATTGAAAACACTTGTTCATCCATAATGTGTCTATTTACTTATAAATTTCCATTACATCCCACACCATTACCACTATAGAGGTGGTATTGAGTGGTAATGGAAATCTATGACGTAATACACATGTTTGGGGATGGAGTTATATTCCATGGTCATTGCTATGTGACAATTTTTAAAAATAATCATGTAAAATTATTGCCACCATTAATTACCATCTACCAAATGGACCGTGTGTCCTCATCTCTTAACTTTTTTCTGTTGACTAAACTAATTGGAGTTGCTTGATCTGTGATGTTGTCGTACCAGACATTGTACGAAAGGCTATTTGCTGCTAAAACAAACTCCGAAACAAAATGGAGAAATTCGAAAGATTCTAGCCCTTCAGATCCATATGCTAGGTAATGAAGCATTTATACTACAGTCAATGGAATCATACTTTTATTTGGTGCTTGATAGATTGTGACTTTGATTTCTTTGCAGTTTTATGACAGCCCTTTACTATCTGCTTGATGGTTCATCTGATAATTCAAAGTTTGAGGATGATTGCCGGGCTATTCTTGGAAATCAGTCATATGTGTTATTTACATTGGACAAACTGATATATAAACTTGTAAAGCAGGTATGATGCTCTGACCCAATCTTTTTGTATTAAGATAAAAGGGGAAAAGAACTACGTTTAATGTTTTCTTTTCTGATCTTTCTTTCATACAGCTTCAAGCTGTTGCAACTGATGAGATGGACAATAAGCTTCTCCAACTGTATGAGTATGAAAAATCACGGAAACCTGGAAAGTTTGTTGATTCAGTCTATCATGAAAATGCACGTGTTTTACTGCACGAAGACAATATTTACCGGTTTGAGTTTGTAAGATTTTGGTTCTCAGCTCTTTTTTGTATTTAGCATATAGCTGATATTTCTATGCCGTGTTTTTTTGGAAAAAATATTTACTTATTTTTGTGCCTCTAGTCCTCTTCCCCTGCTCGCTTGTCAATTCAGCTGATGGACAGTGGAAACGAGAAGCCTGAGATGGTTGCAGTTTCTCTAGAACCTAACTTTGCAGCTTATCTGTACAATGATTTTCTCTCAGTTGTCTCCAGTAGAAAAGAATCCCAAGGAATTATGCTGCAGAGGTATTAATTTCTATGTTCATAGCTAATTACTGAAAATTAGATCTAAATATATATGTGCTCTTCCATAGGGATGGCGTAAATATTCTATCCTGTGCTATGGTTTTCAAATTTCTTTGTTCTGGCTTCTCATGGTTCTTTATCTTTAAATAAGGGGAAAAAAAAAAATTTGCCTGGTGATTTCAAGATTTTCACCATATTTCTAAAACAGGACATTATGGCTGGGATCTGGGAAGAGGGTTTGGAGTGAGAAAGGAGGGTAGACGGATGCTCTTTAAACTACATAATTTTTCTGAAGTTAAGCGTATTACTTCTTTGATCTCCTCTAGAAGTCCTTTTATCATTGGTTCACCTGCTCTCTGATGCAGGAACAAAAAGAAGTATACTGGACTTGATGAATATTTGGCCACGTCAAAAGCTATGGAGGGCATTCAGTTATTTAATGGCTTGGAATGTAAAATAGCTTGCAGTTCATCCAAGGTGTGTTTCACTTTGTTGTCACTTGTGCATGGAATGCTCTGTCAGTCTGTTGGTTAGCTTTTCCAGTAACATCTCATTTTCTTTCTGGTGAAAATACCACTCTTTTCTGCCACACAAGTTGAACACTTGAACTGTGTGTCTGTTGAAATAATTTTATGCAATTATAAGTATCTGATTACTATCTTTTTTTATTTAATTCTGGCCATTTGTTCCTCCATGTTTTCTCATAGAACTTCCTTGTGAAAAATTCCTGTTTGCTTGATGACGCTGCATTGCTACTAGAGCATGCTTCAGTGTTCATCTTAGTTGTTAGGATATTGATATTAGCCCAACTTGCAATGAGAGATTACAATCATCTGTGCCTTTGAAAGACATCTCCACTCAGTTTTGTGAATTGGTAATGGTTGATCGCATGTATAGCTGGCATACTTTATATCCTACCAGATATACCATTCAGCTAATATATTTTTGCTTTTGATCTCTGGTTTGCTTTGTGCAACTGCTATGTGTGATCGTGCTGTTCTGTTCATACAGATATCCTATGTTCTGGACACAGAAGATTTCTTTTTCCGAGCAAAGAATAGAAGGAAAAAATCGCAATCAGATTTGTGTGCAAGACTTAACCAGGCAAAGTTAAACAAATTCCACAAGTTTTTATCTGAAGCATGCCGGTAAATTACAACTCGTACAGATGCTGTAAAATTCAGGTAACTTTTATCTTGCTTCTGTTCTTCTCGCAATGTTACGATGCAGCAAACATTTTGAACCATGTGCACCCAAAAAGATGTGCAAAGTTCTAGTTGATGTCAATATTCTCATCTCTAGCTGTGTTTTTACAGGTTCTAACAATATGTAAAGTGGAACACCCAAGGTTGTCCTTGATTGATGAATCTCCCCTTGGTAAACTTTTTCATTCCTGGGAAAAGCGCAATTGTTTATGAAAACGATATCTACTTGACCCTTCTGCGCTTAGGGTTCGGCCGAGATGATGTACATAGAAACAGTTGATGAAGATTTATGCTCTTGTAGAATACTTGTATGATTATATAAATTCCTCTATATTGTAGTCTTCTTGAATTCTCATAGGTATTGCAATCTTCAGCTGTAGCGCCGTCTGATGGGTTCCTGGATGTGGAACCTTTAGTGATATAGATGTAAGTGTATACAGATTGTAGAGAAGATTTTCAGACATTTATGATATGGATTTTTTTTTTTTCCTAGTATTGTTTTGTCAAGATTAATCTTGCCCTTGTTCAGTTTGCTTGTATTCCTTTTGTCGAATGTAGTTGTCACATTATTAGTTCAAATTACAATATCAATATGGTTATGGATTCGGTGTTGTTGTATAGAGTATTTACCTCGATCTTGTAATGGATTGGGCTAGCAAGAAATTTGGAACTGTGGAGTACAGAGTAAAGAGTAAAAAGGAAGCAATGATACTCTACAATATTCTAGAAGACAGCAGAGAATTCACAGAAAGGTTGGGTCACCTTCACCAGTCATTCAAATCTCAGGCGTATCAATCTATCACCCAAATTGAAAGTGACATATTCTGTGCATACTCCTATATATCAAGGACTACAAATCTGCATTAACCGAATTTAAGTTGTGCATAACTTTATATATATCTTATGCTTTTTTTTTTTTTTCCCTCTTAAGTGATCTGTCTAAGTGTTTGTTCTATTTTTCTAAGCTAAACTGAACTGATTGAAGCTGAATTGAACTGAACTGAATTAAGTTAAGAGAACAGGCCTTAAGTTATACTCCGTATTTATTACATGTATGTCACCTATCTTATTTGATTGGTTAAAGTCTTAGGATCAATTTTATTCATATGGATGGATTGTAAAAATTAAAAAATAAAAATGTAAAATTCCTATGAATAATTTTTTTTTTTTTGCCATTTGTGCCTTTGTGGAATAATTATACATCCCACTTAAAGTACTTTCTGCTCATTTATCATTACCGTTGACTTCCCTTATAATATTATCAAAGTACTAAAGTCTTTTAGTTACTTTAAAATATCAAAGTATGTTGTCAATATGTGTACATTAAGGGCCTGTTTTCATTGACTGAACTCAGCTGAACTGTACTAAACTGAACTAAACTGAATTGAATTGAGCTGAACTGAACTGAAATGAAATGAGTATTTTATAAGAGAAGAAAATTAGGAGTTGAACTGAGCTGAGCTGAACTGAACAGAATTTCAATGAAAGAGAACAGACCATAATTCAAACTATAACTAAATTTACATTTCTATCAATAATAAAAAGGAATAATAATAATTAAAAAAAAAAAAAAAAAAAAAAACTTCGTGACAATATTATGTGTATCCAAACAAATATAAAATGTTGTGTTACCAGTTTCCAAAAAAAAAATCTAAACATGGAGTACTATTTTTACAATACATACAAGATACAAGAGAAAAAGTTGGAAAATAACTTTATAAGTATATATAAACACATTTACATGTGAATATGTGATGTAACAGATGTCAATTGTTAATATGGATTAGAATTTAATTGACATTGATTATTTTTATAAAAAGGGGTCCTTCATTCTTCTCTTTTCCCTCCCTAATTTTGTGGCCTCATAACATTCGTGCTGCGCTATATCTAAGCCATCATCTCCTCCTTTCTCTCTCTTAATTTTCTTTTCTTTTCTTTTCTTTTCAATCTATTTCACCGTTACCAATAATCAAATAGTAGTATATTCTTCTTCTTCAATAAATTCTGGGTTTTGTTTTTTAAAATAATAATAAAAACCTTTTGTTTTCAGAAATTTCAGAATTATGAGGTCTGATACAATTTCTGATGCTCGTGTTTGCGGGCGTAACAGGAATTCTTCCAAGAAGAAAAGGGTATGTTTGTTTTTTATTTATTTTTTTGTTGAAAAAATTGAATTTCATTTTTATTTTTGTTTTTGATCATTTTTGTGTTTAAAGAATTGATAATTGTTTTTTGTGGAAAAAAAAAACAGGGGAGCAAACATGGGAAATCAAAACAGAACAAGGTCGATGTTACAAGAGATCAAAGATTATCCCAAGGTACGTTTACGCGTAAATTCTTGTATCAGACGGTTTGATGATCATAATTGATCTTGGTTACGTTAAGAAATTTTGAAAACATGATTGATTATTTTTTAAATTTTTATTCTTTAGGTTTTCTTTAATGTATGTGAATTGTCTTTTCGAAATGTTGGGTTTGGATTCCTTAAACAAATATCTGAAACAAAAATAATGTTAACAATTAATTTGTGGGGTTTTGATTTTGGTTTTGATTGATAGAATTTGTCTGGTTTTAGGCAGGTTACAAAGGTTTTGCTAATTTGATGTTCTTGGTTTTTAATTAATGTGGTAGTTTAAGTTTTGATGATCTTGTTTGCTTATTTGATGTATTTTTTTCGGTTGGCTTATAATTTGTTCAGTGGACAACAATGTCATTGGAGAATTCGAACTTTCTCAATCCATTCCAAATGGCTGCAAGGGGGACACAGCACAGGAGCAGGACAGTCTGGCTGTAAATACAAGAAAACACGAGGATGAGATACCGATATCATGTACTGATGAAGCTGTGTCCCGGATGAATGGTTCGAGTATCAGAAGATTTTATCACAATAGCAGTAGTGCCAGTTGCTCTAGTAGTTGCTGTGACATAGATGAGAGGTGTTTAGATGATTGGGAAGCTGTGGCAGATGCTTTGACAGCAGAAAACAGGCAGACTTCAGATATGGAACACCGTGCTTCAGAAACAGAATCTGCTGGTGTAAATTGTCGGTATCAGGGAAACAGTCGCGCTTGGAGCCTGTATGATGTTGATCGTCCTAGAAGTTTGCCTGGTCTTCCAAAACTGCAGCAGTATAATCAAAATCAGCTGCCTTCAGAACACTGCTTTTCGAGTGGACCTTCTGCTTGTCCGATTTGTTGTGAGGATTTTGATGTTACAGACTTGAGCTTCTTCCCTTGCCCCTGTGGTTTTCAGCTTTGCCTGTTCTGTCACAATAAGATACTCGAGGTAGATGGCCGTTGTCCTGGCTGCAGAAAGCAGTATGATTCTGTAAATGCTGATGCAGATTTAGAAGTTCAGCCGAATGATCCTTGCAGCAAGTACACATGGTTTTAAGAGACTTGTTCTGTAGATCATGCGGTGTATATGAGGAGTTTATTTCGTGTTTCCTGATACTTTACAAAGTTCGACTTGACTGTGTTTTTCTTAAGATACCTATATCAGTGAGATGAATTAGCTGAGGGACTATGTTAGACCTGTGAAGCATTCATTTCTTGGTGATGTTTCCATATGCTGATGTATGGATTTTAACACCACCAGAGACTAGTTAACAAGATTACCATCTTTGTCCATACATTGTTGCCGTGCCTTATTGACCCCCTAGACAGACCTTAGAAAAGCTACTTATATCCGTACATATTAGTTATCGTACTATTCCGTATGTTCATTAGCTGTTGTACAATCGGTATGTTGAAAATGTGAACTTTTTACGAACACCCTAAATAAATGTGAGTTTACCCTTGACAAGTGATGTTTCGTTTAGTTTTTCAAAATTTTACAAATTTACGATCTATGACCTATTCTGTCTTTTTAATCATTCAATCCTACTGTGGGCATGTAGTCCGGGGGATTGCATTTTAAGGCAAATGAAGGCGACAGTATTGGCATTTCAGGAAAAACAAAGTTTTTGTTTGATAAGGATGAGATCAACCTCACATATACAAAACTACTGGTTCATAGACATTGGACGGATTACGGATATGGGTGATTGTTAATGGAGAGGATATTTTGTAAGCTCATTTAGATTAATTGAATATCCGAATAATAATAAAAGTCAGGTTGTATTGCAGTTTTTCCAGCAAAAATACAACAAGCATCTTCTGAGATGAGAAAAAAGGGATGAATATACAGGGCTATTTCTGTACTCTTTACAATAATCCAACAACGCAGCTAAGGTGTAATCTGTTTTCCAAGCCTCGCAAGTGATGTCCTAACAGCATACACCTGCCAGCAATGAAGACGCCACTTAGAATCAAACCAAATAATTGTTAACACAACACAATCTACCAAAAGATGACTATTACTCTATTACGTATGTGATAAACTACAGCTACCTAAATTTGGTAGTGCAATCAGTGAAATAGATGAAGCGTAAGGGAAAATAATGCTAGAAACTTCATAGCTTGATGTCATGCAGTATTGCAGATGTCTCTAGAGTCTTGACTAAATGCAAGCAACAAAGTAAGAGATTACTCACCAGAACAAAAGTTTTGCAAGCGAATCCCTGGAAGTGGTGATCATTTCAAAACCTTCACTGTCACCAACTTGGTGGTTCTTTATGCTTGCTATGGTCGGAGTCTCAATGGATTTGGATATGGGGCTATCTTTGAAAAATCTATGTATAGTATTTTGAACTAATTCATGGATTACTTCCTTTACCTCTACTGAATTAGGCTGTGAGAGTTCAGACACCTGTATATGCCAAATATGATGTCAACACTTGCACATGAACATTTAAGATGACAATAAAGACACTAACATTAAGATCAAAATCTTTTAACACTCACCATAGACGACTCCAAGGACCTGAGGTACTCCAGCAGATTATTATTGTTACCCTTACTTGATTCCATTTGCACAGAATCTTGCCTCTGTGCGTCTAGTTCCTGAAATGAGAGAAGTTACAAGTTTAGAATAAACACTGGTATGAGTGGTATCTCACAACATACACGTCAAAATTCACATACATTTCTGCAATAAAACCTTGTATCCATAAATGTGGCCTCAACAGCAGGACAGCATATCAACAATGAGCTCAAGACAACATGGAGTTGGGCTGTAGAACAAAAATGTAGGGTAGTTCTCACAGTAATCCAGAAAAAAAAAAAAAAAAAAAAAAAAAAAAAACATATTTTTGTAGTCTTCTAAATGGTGCTAGTTAATGTCCAGAAGCTTAGCATAAACGCAGTATACTTCAGTTCACCTACTCCCATGATTTTATGAGTTGCCCAAAATTTTCCACTGTGAATTAAATACTAGGCCCATCCATCAGAGAAATGATAGCCAGGGGGAAGAAGCTCCAAATTTTTGGATAAATTCAAGAACCCATGAAGAAAGTATTATCAATGTCACAAGGTTGCCCTTAGAATCCACACTCATAAAAGACAGTCTCAAGCTTTGGGACAAGCTTAGGAAATTGAAGAGAAGTTAACAAAACAGGCAAGTTCAATCCCAGGAATTCCGTATTACTTAAACACGACACAGGAATAAACAACAATAATACCACTAAACAACTCCAAGTGGACAGATTCTCACCTTTTGTGCAGAGCTTAACTCTGTTTCCAACTGTTGGATGTATCTCAAAGCTTCAGGAGATAAATCCTTTAAGCTAGAAGAAGTAAGCTGCTCAAAATTATTGATGCCTAAATCATTACATGCATTTGCACCTTCACTCTCTCGTTCCTCACGGTCCAATCCATACGCCTCACTCCCCTCCTCAAATTTACGTGATTCCGAACTATCCATAGACAGCTCAAAATTTCTCATCAATGATATGCGATATTCTGCATTCCACAGCGTATACCTATCACGATTGAAAATAACAAGAGTTTAAACATTTAGCTACCTCGAATATAATTTACTAAAAAGATATATCTATGAAATTGCCTTTCTTCCAATATCTTAGAATTTGAAACCAAGCAATATAAGAATTTGAATCTTCATCACTATCTAAATAACAAAGGGACCAGACAAAACCTACAAACATTCAATCCACAATTACTAATCCGCCTATAGCAAGCAGAGTTCGCAGATAACTCGTTTACAAACTTACATTCCTTATCAAAACCGACTGTCTACAAATTCATCTTAAGGGGTTGTTTCGGGGTGGGTGTTGGTAGGGGGGTTAAGGTGGGTTAAGACCTTTAGCATTCTCTATAAAAATGTACTATTTTCATCATCATCACATACAGAAGTCACTGAAAATTCTATTTGAAATAAGCCTTCCAACTGAAATCTTTCAATTCAAAGCTCAAACAATCCAAAATGTATTAATTTCCATAATCTAACAATCAAAATAGCTCAAATTCACCTTTGAAAAGTTCTCTTTAAAATTGCCCTCCCTTTCAACATTTGACAATCCGAAAATCCCAATTCTACAACCAAAAAACACAATTAACCCAAAATTCATTGCAGAACTCTAATAATTCGCCAAATCAAAACATTCAATCAACGATTCAACAATCAAAAACACATTTCATCCAAAATTCACCGCAAAATTAACAAACCACATTATAAAAATCCAAAAAAAAATACTGATCAAACAATTGAGCAAGAGACAATACAGTACCCAGTTATGATGGAAGAAGCGAGAAGATGATGAAGAGGAACCTTCGAAACCCTAACAGAAACAGAAAACTGATCGGAAGGCAAAAGTCCAAGCATAGTAGAAATCGTCTGTTTCATAGAATCCTTAGCAGATTCAGAAACACCTTTGGAAATATCGGAAGTATCCAAAGGTTCGATGCGCTTCAACATGGTGGCAATAACAGCGAACTCTCTAGAAAATTCCGATTTCCTCGTATCGGAAAGTCCTCCGCCGCCGACGCCGGAGATAAGACATCCGATGATGCGATTCCGGCGATAAGAAAGAGTGGTTGTTGGAGAGAGAAAATGGCGAGAAGATGAAGAAGAAAGAAAAGGGAGATGGTTTTGGTGTTGGTGTTGGTGTTGGTGTTGGTGAGAGAGTTGAAAGGGTTTGAGAGAGAGAAATAAGGCTATGCCAGTTGTTGACGCCATTGATGAAGCTTTTGAAGCTTTCTCTCTCCTCGTTTGTTGTTTCTCTCTCCTCTTATGAGAAATGTAGAATTCTCGAGGGGTGATTTCGTGTGGCTCTCTGCGCTTTGGTCGGGGCGATTATCGGCGATATTTTTTGGCTTTTGGTTTTTGTTAGAATAATGTGATTTAATTAATTATTTATAATTAGTGTGGATTATAAATAGTCGTATATTTTGTTTGTTGTTGAGTGAATTTCAGGTGAGCAAATGGCCAACAGTTCTCCGACTTGAAGTCGGCAGATTACAAGACTGAGCACTTGTAAGTTGTAACACTTGTAGTTTTGTGAAACTTAACATCATACCTAGGGGTGAAAGTTCGGTTTTCGGTTTGGTTTATAGGCCAAACCGAAACCGAACCACCCTAATTCGGTTTTTGGTTTTTGGAAACCAAACCGCACCACTTTACTTTTGAAACCAAACCAAACCAAACCATATAAATTTCGGTTTCAAAAGAAAAAACCGAACCAAACCGAATTTTTTTGGGCCTTGTTTATTTGGGCTTTAATCTGCAATTTTTGTGGGCTTAAATCATATAAATATTATATTCATCAACATATGTAGTAGCATAAATGCTTAATGAGATTTAAACAACATTAACAAGTTCTAAAACTTCAAAGTTATAATTCAAAGTTTTAAAAGTTCAACACTTCATCCAAAAAAAAAAAAAATTGTTCAACATTACAACTTTAACAATTGTTTAACAGCAGTAGCAACAAGCAGCATAGACCAAGTTCTAAAAGGCAGTAAAAAAAGTAGCAACAAGCAGCATAGACCAAGTAGCAACAAGCAGCAGGGCAGCAGCAGCATCATAACAGCAGGTCAGCAGCAAAAGCAGTGATAGAGCAAGGCAGTAGCAAGTCTGGCAAGTGGCAACAGCAAGTCAGCAATGAGCAAAGAGCCACATCAGTCTATTATTTCAAGCACTTCATCAATATCAGCATCACCAACTGCCATATTCTTCAAGTCTATCATAATTCATAACAAAAATAACCAAGTTAAAAATATATACACATAATGAAAATAAGTAACTTATGATTAGATGTTCTTATATATTACCCTCTTCAAGAAGCTCAACTTCCTCTAAACATTCTTCAATACTTGGAAATGGTGAAGCACGTAACCAATTTTGAGCACAAACAAGACCTTCTACAACTCGAGGAGTTAATGAGCTCCTAAACTGATCTAGAACCCTGCCCCCAGTGCTGAATGCACTCTCAGAAGCTACTGTCGAAACAGGGACAGCAAGAACATCACGGGCAATTCTCCCCACAGTAGGAAACCTTGAACAATTGAACTTCCACCAGCTCAAAATGTCAAATTCATCAATATCCTCCGCTGTATCCTCCTCCAAATATTTGTCTAACTCTATTTTTGCATCTCCATCTCTCTCACACTTGTGTTTCTTATACTTACTCTTTAAGACTTCAATCTTTTTATGTTTGGGACTCAATGGAGTTTTGCCATCCTTACTTGAAGACACTTCCTCCCTATTCACATCATTACTAGAAGAAACACGATACTCCTCATACAAAGCATTCAAAGCTACCTTCACATTATCAACTAACTTTGATGCAACAATAGGGTCATAAATTTCAGTTATCATCCACTCAACATAATCAAGCTTATAACGAGGATCAAGGACAACGGCAATAAAAATCAGGAGGTTTATTTTTTCTGGATCACCCCAATACTTTTCATATTTTTCTTTCATTCTACAAGCCATAAGACACATATCCACATCATCACTTGAAACCAAATCTTTCATAAGTACAGCAACACTCACCAATTCATGAAAAAACAAATTCAAACTGACATATAAAGAGCCAGAGACATGCAAGGTCAGATCATAAAAGGCTTGTAGAAATTCAGAAAGTCTTCTTACATTATTCCAATCATCAGAATCTGGGCTACCCTTACCATCCCTCTCATTCAAATCAACTACATAGTGAGGGTCTTCCCCAGAATACCTCTCAAAAGCATCTTGAAGCTCAATAGCAGCATTCAACATCAAATAGGTGGAGTTCCACCTAGTAGGCACATCAAGGCACAATCCCTTTTTTGTGTTGATTTTTTCATCTAAGACACATTTTTTAAACCTTTGCAACCTAGCAGGAGATTGTTTGATAAACCTAACAGCATGCCTAACACGTTGAACCGACTCATTAACAGTTTTCAACCCATCAGAAACAACCAAATTGACAATGTGTGCAACACAACGCATGTGAAGGAAACGACCCTTAAGAACCCCAGTTTTCCACCCATTTATTTTCCTTCTCATATACCCAATTGCAGTATCATTTGAGCTAGCATTATCAACTGTTATGCACATGACATTTTCAAGCCCCCAATCAAGCAAACACTTTTCAATTTCTTTGCCAATATCATCACCCTTATGACTAGAAATAGGACAAAAATTCAGAATTCTTTTGTGTAATTTCCAATTATTATCAATAAAGTGGACAGTCAAGCACATGTAATTGATTTGTTGTATAGAGGTCCATGTATCAGTGGTTAAAGAAACTCTTGAATTACACCTTTTTAACACATTTTTCAGCTTTCGTTTTTCAGTTAAATATGTTTCAAAACAATCTTTGGCTACTGTAATTCGAGAAGGAACATTAAATCTAGGCTCTATTACACCACAAAAATGTCTAAAACCTATACCTTCAACAAACTTAAATGGAAGTTCATCAACAATCACCATAAATGACAAAGCTTTTCTAATACTACCAGCATCAAATTTGTGGTATGTCAACCCACTAGTACCACCACTTGGTTCTTTAGCACTTTTAAATGAAAGCAAACTTTGTTTTGAATCTTTAGGGGTGTTAAAGGGATACTTACGACATCGCGAAATATGAGCCCATAACACACTAGTGCCGTTTTTCTTTGCCCCACACTTGTAGCTCATCCCACAATACTTGCAAATTGCCTGCATTCCAGAAGGTAAGTCTTCTTTATCAAAGTGCTCCCAAACTTCAGAGCGTTCTTTCATCCTCTTCCTTTTTGCTCCCTGTTCTTTTTTCAGATTTTGAGAGACTTGGTCAGTCTCATGTTCGGATTGAGGCTGGTCAGGAACACCACCCACGTTGGTTGTCATTCAATAATTCGTGGTTGAATAACAATCTGTAAGAATACATGCAAACTCATAAATTAAGAATATTGGATCTTTTAAAGGGAATAATAATTATACCCCTAATAAACAAAATCAGTAGTAACTGGCTAACTAAACCAAAGACAATAACAATTTAGCAATAATAATTAGCCCCCTAAGATTCCACCCCACCACCCAAAAACAATCAAATTAAGCACTAACTGACTAACTGTACCCAAAACAAGTAAAATCAAAATTAACAATAATAACAAAGATCAACAATCTAATAAACACTTATCAAGACAATGATAATGCTATTAATCATGCGAACCCTTGAATTAATAACTAACTAATAATCTGAAACAATCTTCAACAGAGTCCAATCGAATAGAGCTTCAAAATACCAGAAAATTCAGAATGTTTTACTAGACCAAAACCCTAATCAGAATGTTTTACTAGACCAAAACCCAAAATACCCTTGAATAGACCAAAACCCCGAAGCATCAAAATACCAGAAAATTCAGAATGTTTTACTAATTTGTACAGAATAGAAAATTCAGAAACAACATCGCAATATGAACATCAAGCATAGATTAAAACCCTAATCAGAATGTTTAACAAATTTGTACATGTAATTTGCAGATTTTCGTAATTAACATTTAACACTAATCATAATTAAAACCCTAAAAAAATATGAACATCAAGCATAATCAAAACTTAAAAGCATACCTTTGGACGGTGGACGGTGTCACAGTGAACGCCTGAACGAGTGCGCTGTGCCGGTGAACGATGGAGAATTGGAGAGTGAGAATTCTGAGAAACACAAAAGAGATGATTGAGAAACTGAGAAGGTGAGGGTGAGAGACTGAGAAATTCGCAATGAGGGAGGAAGAGGCGAACTGAGGAAGTCAGGAGAGAGAATCAGAGAATGAGGATGAGGGTTAGGGTTTTTTTTTTTTTCCTTATATACTGGGCCTAAATTTCGGTTTTCGGTTTTTTTTCGGTTTTCCATTTCCTCAAACCGAAACCAAACCGAAAACCGAAATATTTTTTTTTAAAAAACCGAACCGAACCACTTCAAAAAAAAAACCGAACCATATTTCTTATTCGGTTCGGTTTTCGGTTCGGTTCGGTTTTAACCCGAATTTGTTTCACCCCTAATCATACCTCTTCAATCTGAGAGTCTTGAGAGAGTCCAAGGTCTCAGGTCATGATGCGCATATTATCCCGAATACATATTTTGTTCTTCTAAATCTAAATAGGGTTTAATTGCTTGAACTCGTATATTTTTTTTCATTATATTGTTATGAATCTTGCTAATGAGAAGAGAGGCGAGAGATGAGCAAGATGTTCTACCGATACAAAAATTCCCAATTTATAATTTTAAGGGTTTGTTTTAATTTACTAAACTGAACTGATTGGAGTTGAACTGAACTCAACTGAATATTAGGAACTGAACTGATTGGAACTGAAATGAATTAAGCTTAAGAGACCAAGGGTCTATTCATATTTACTGAATTGAGCTGAAATGAACTGATTAAAGTTGAACCGAACTGAACTGAAATGATTGGAGCTAAACTGAACTAAATAGAGCTGAAATAAATATTTCATGAAAAAGGGAAATTAAAAGCTAAAGTGAACTAATTGGAGCTAAACTGAGCTGAGCTGAAATTAACCTGAAATGAATAGGCCCTAAGTGTAGTATCTTTTATGGTTAAAGGGTAATGATATATGTAGCCTAAGGGCAATATATAAGTATTAAATATACCCTTGAAAATTGTATAAAATTAGGAATTTATGACAAAACACGAGTAAATCAGTGTAATTAGTGTTTATATTTTTATGATTTCTTAAATTTTTATGATTTTCAAATATAAATTTAATGCTTATGTAGCCCCAAGGGCTATGTATAACATTTTCCTAATCCTTTTTTTATTTTCGGATTTGAGGAGTCCATATAAATAATAATCATGATTTCAAATAACACCATTTATTAGGTGACTATGACCCCTTCTTATACTTTATTTTTTTTAATTATTTTAAAGAAAAAGAAGATGAAGAAGAGGGGCAAGCCCCTATGACCCTATCCCTTCTTATACTTTCGAATTCGAGGAGTCCATATAAATAACATCATGATTTCAATAGCAGATTTTAGGTGGTGTGTATATGTTGAGCTTATACAAAATATGGTTTTACAAAGCCACAAAACGCATACGTACAACAAATTAACAAAACATGCGCTACTTCAAATCTACTATACATCATTAGTCATTAGGGTTGTTCATCTGTCCAAGACCGGACCGAACCGAATACCGAAAATTAGAATTTTAAGAATCGAAAACCGGACCGATTAAGTTAGGACCGAACCCGGACCAGACCGAAAGAATCGGTCCAAAACCCGGACCAGACCGCTTTGGACCAATTTAAGAATTTTTTTAAAAAGAATACTAAATTTTTTATAAAGTTTAGGAATGCACAAAAAAAAGTATTGGAAAAACTATATTGTAACGCCATTTTTACGTCTTTTTTTTGTATGTTTAGTGCAAAAAAACTTATAAATTTAAAGTTTTCTAAGCTTATTAAGGATAATTTTAACCATTATTTAAGATTTTACACATTATTTAAGGATAATAAAAACACTATGAAAACCGGTTTTGGACCGGATCGAACCGAAGACCGAAAAAATGAAATTCAAGATCCGAAGTCCGGAACGATTAATTCGGTTCGGTCCGATCCGGGTTCAGTCCAGTCCATTTTTCGGTCCGCACCGATTTATGAACACCCCTATTAGTCATTAGTGATCCAAGGAACCAACTACCACATATTGCCACTACCACCAACTATCATGGAGTTAATCAATCAATTTGTCTCTTTAATTCTTCACTCTTGCTTTATAAAGTCTCCCTCATATTATCATCCTTCATCCCTCTTCATTCACATATGACGTAAAACTATAGACCATACTTCCCAACCACCATCACCAAATCAAATCCTTTACTTCCATCGACTTAACTAACATAAGTGTCACATTCCAACAATCTAATGTTTTTTCCCCTTAATGCGACGAAATTAATTTTTATAAACTTGGCGACATACACATTACTCAAATCAAACCACGAAATCATGCATTTTCCATGACATTTTTTAATTGACTACTTGTCAAGTTGTCAATCATTTCAAGCAATTCAAAAACAAAAAAAAATTAGATTTGATAAGTAATATAAAATCCTTCTTCTTCCTTATTTTTTAATGAAAACTTGTATTTAGTATTAACATTAGAAAGTACTCCCTCCGTTTTTAAATACTTGCTCAATTTCTCTATGTGCGGAGTTTTAGGAGAAACTGAAACAAGTAATAAAATATGGAAATTAATACAAGTACTCCCTCCGTTTTTAAATACTTGAAAAAATAAAAAATTGTAAAAAGCAAAAATAGTGGAAGAATAGGAGAAGAGTGAGTATTATGTTGGGTCTACTAAGTGTGAGAAATGAATTAAATATTATAAAAGCTTTTCAAAAAAGGAAATGGAGCAAGTATTTAAAAATGGTCGGAAAAGGAAAGTGGAGCAAGTATTTAAAAACGGAGGGAGTATTACACAATACATATTATTTGGTATTTAGGACCTGTTCACATTTCCTGAACTAAGCTAAACTGAACTGAACTGATTGGAGCTGAATTGAATTGAACTGAACTAATTGGAGTTGAACTGAACTTAACTGAACTGAAATATATATTTTATGAGAAAGGGAAATTAGGAGTTGAACTGAATTGAACTGATTGGGGCTGAATTGAATTGATTGGAGCTGAGCTGAACTGAAATTAAGTAAATGTGAACAAGCCCTGAATTTAAAAAATGTTTGATAAGTTTTTTGAACTTCAGATAATATATGATACATTCAAGTATGTGAAAATCAGATGAATAGAATACGCTTTTGAGGTCATAAATTCGAACTTCATCAACTACATTTGCTTGGGAGGAGGAGATTTCTTTACCCCCCCTACTTTTAAGCATTGACCTGCGGAGTTGGGTTTACTTAATTTATACTCTTAACGTTTTTAAATATTTGCTCCATTTCTCCATGCGCGGAGTTTTAAGAGAAATTGAAGAAAGTAATAAAATATGGAGATAGTGGGGTTAGTGGAAGAATAAAAATTGGTAAAAAAAACCAAAAGTAATGGAGAGAATGAATGAGAAAGAATACGAAATTAGTAAAAGTTTCATATACGGCTGGTCGTACGGTATGACCAGCCATATATATATATATATATATATATATATATATATATATATATATATATATATATATATATATAATTTTTCTTCTCTCTCCTCTTTTCTTCTTCCATCTTGTATAACATTTTTCTTTTTCCCCCAATTTTATTTCTATCTCCTCTGTCCTTCTTCCATCTTCTACAACATTTTCCTTTTTTCCCCAATTTTATTCCTATCTCCTCTTTTTTCTTTAAATTTCATTAATGGTGTCATCTTCTTAGCCCAAATTTTTTCAATCTTCAATTCATTAATGGTTTACTTTTGGAAAATTATGCTCTACGAATTTTATGTTGAATTCAAGCTTATTTGCTGAAGATTTTGATTATATAACTTGTAAGTTGTTAAATTTTATTACTTATTTTTTTGTTTAATTGAAGAACGAAAAACAAATTGTTTTCGTGTATAGTGGTGGTTTCGTTGGTGGGTAGTGGTGTTTTTGTGGATGGGTGATGGTGGTTTCGTGGTTTTGGGTTCTAGATCTAGTTTCGTTGGGGTTTAGGTTGGTAGTGGTTTGTTGGTGCAGTGGTTGTTGTTGTTGGTAGTTTTTTGTTGGTGGTGGGTAAGGGGTTACTAGATCCAGTTAGGGGTTACTAGGTCGGCGGTCAGGGGTTACTTGGGGTTACTAGGTCGGTTAGGGGTTACTTGGGGTTACTAGGTTAGGGGTTACTAGGTCGGCGGCAGGGGTTACTTGGGGTTACTAGGTCGGTTAGGGGTTACTTGGGGTTACTAGGTTAGGGGTTACTAGGTCGGCGGTCAGGGGTTACTTGGGGTTACTAGGTCGGTTAGGGGTTACTAGGTCGGCGGTCAGGGGTTACTTGGGGTTACTAGGTCGGTTAGGGGTTACTTGGGGTTACTAGGTCGGCGGTCAGGGGTTACATGGGGTTACTAGGTCGGTTAGGGGTTACTTGGGGTTACTAGGTTAGGGGTTACTAGGTCGGCGGTCAGGGGTTACTTGGGGTTACTAGGTCGGTTAGGGGTTACTAGGTCGGCGGTCAGGGGTTACTTGGGGTTACTAGGTCGGTTAGGGGTTACTTGGGGTTACTAGGTTAGGGGTTACTAGGTCGGCGGTCAGGGGTTACTAGGTCGGTTAGGGGTTACTAGGTCGGCGGTCAGGGGTTACTTGGGGTTACTAGGTCGGTTAGGGGTTACTTGGGGTTACTAGGTTAGGGGTTACTAGGTCGGCGGTCAGGGGTTACATGGGGTTACTAGGTCGGTTAGGGGTTACTTGGGGTTACTAGGTTAGGGGTTACTAGGTCGGCGGTCAGGGGTTACTTGGAGTTACTAGGTCGGTTAGGGGTTACTTGGGGTTACTAGGTTAGGGGTTACTAGGTCGGGGGTTACTAGGTCGGCGGTCAGGGGTTACTTGGGGTTACTAGGTTAGTTGGGGGATACTGGGTCGGTTAGGGGTTACTAGGTCAGTTAGGGGTTACTAGGTCGGGGGTTACTAGGGGTTACTAGGTCGGGGGTTACTTGGGGTTAATAGGCCAGTTATGGGTTACTAGGTCAGGGGTTACTTTGTCTGGGGGTTACTTTGTCTTGGGGTTACTTTGTCATTTGCTGATTTGGTACCCTGCCGCATGATGAAATTAATATTTTTAGGTCCACTTGGTGAGAGAAATTAATTAAATATTGTAAAAGCTTTCTAAATAAGAAAATGGAGCTAGTATTTAAAAACAGTCGAAAAAAAAGTGAACAAGTATTTAAAAACGGAGGGAATTAGAGCCTGTTCTCATTGACTAAACTCAGCTGAACTGAACTGAATTGAGCTGACCTGAACTGACCTGAACTAAGTTGAGTTGAGCTGAACTGAAATGAATACTTTATAAGAGAAGGAAATTAAGAGCTGAACTGAACTGAACTGAAATGAGCTGAATTTCAACGTAAGAGAACATACCCTAAGAGTCCTTTATCTTATCTTACATTTTATTTTATTTTATATTATTTTTTTTTAAAAAAACTTTATAATTTACCAACATTTTAATAAAAAATGTGTGGCTAGGATTGCGTTGCAGTCTTCATAGAGACTCACAAATAATTTAAACATGGTCTGACCAATCACAAACGAATATTCGAAGAAAGCGCCCACATTCAATCAACCAATTATAATTCAGCTTTACTATTCATTTATTAAAAAATACTCGTATAGTAGTATACGAGTATTTCGTACTCCGTATTTTTTTTTATTTAAATACTCCGTCTCCCCCATAGACGCCCCAAAAAGAAAACGTCCTGCCTGTTTGTTAATAGTTGACCTCTCCCATCCTCCGATTTTCTCTCTCTAACCTTTGTTGTTTCTCTCTCTAAATTCAACAATGGGTGGCGGCTTCCGATGGGTCAGACCCGAGGTTCTCTCTCTTCCTTCTCTCTTTCTCTCTCCTATTTGTTCTATATTTTTCTACGATTTTTTTTATGGTAGATTCAGTATTTTTAGATCTGTGAAAAATTTGCTATTATTAGCATGAAAATCGTATGATTTGGGATGAAATTCAATCAGATCTAATGGAGTATAATAGATTTGATTAGAAAAATATAATAATTTGTAATATTTTTTTATAAAAATTGTGAACTGGGTTTTGTAGGTTTACCCTCTGTTTGCATCGGTTGGTGTAGCCGTCGGAATTTGCGGGTTTCAGCTCATCCGGAATATTTGCGGCAACCCAGAAGTCAGGTATATCTTTCTCTCTAATTCAATTTCTTGATTTTCCTTTTAAATTTTAAATAGAATTATTAATTTAAAGCGGGATTCATAATATTGTAGTATTAGGTTTAATTTATCTAAATTGATTTCATTAGGTTGTTTTAATGTGTAATTAAAATTATATATCCCATTTCAGGTATTATTGTGGTATTTTTGAATTAGGTTTTAATTTAGAGTAATTAAGCAAAATAGAGGGAATTTGAGTTGTGTATTTTTGTAAGGTAAAGTATGGTGGTTTATCTCGTACTTGTCGATCAATTGTGCAAAATTAAGGGATTATACAGAAGCTCGGCCAAATTGTGTGAAATTGGATTTGTTTCAGGCATGTGTGAATGTTTTGACATGGAAGTTTTCAGTTGATTAGGTTGCCCTGCTCTTGAACAGAGCAATGTTAATTTTCTGGTTGAATTTTTCATTCTGTAAGTGATTGTTTGCGTGCTAACTGCTAAGTTTACGGTTTATAGACCTCATGTTGATTCCGATAAACTTATTTGGTATTGACTTAAACTTGCATAGGTGGTTTATGTTGTTGATTTTTCATTTGACCCATGCCTTAAATATGTGGGCGTATGGGCGATTAGTTACTTCTTAATTAGGAGATCATTATTAGCTCGCGTTCCTAGTTATTGATTTAGTCACGAACTGAGTGGAAAGAGGCGTTGTGAATGTAAGCATGTTGGCTAACATGTCCGGGATAACTCATATTCAGTTTAGAAGTCCTTCCCCAAGTGGGAGAGTACCTGCAGCTGATGGAATCCCTAGTAATTTTTATTTGTGTAGTTTATATGAATAACAATAACTTATTATTTGATCCTTATCTTCATTTTGGCTCAACCAACATCTTTGACTGAGTTTAAGCTAGGGACAATGTTCCTATTACTTCCTTGCACTTATCATTTTTAAGTTTCACACGCCAACATACACTAACATTACTCTTTTATCAAGATTCATGTATCACTATACTTTTGTTAGCGAATACGGAGTAAAATTTAAACTAGATACAATCTAATGATAATTAAGTTGTAAGTGAATGATGCACTTGATGAATTAGAGCCCCATTATAGGTCAAATGTAACCAATTAAAATATGGTGGATTCTCTCTGCTTAGAGTATAATATCCACGAGGAAGCTATTAGAATCACATTTATATTGCTTCCAGCATTTGATGGAAGTCATAGAACTATAGACGTGTGGCATAAAATTGAGGGGAGTACCAGCTCCCAGGAATTAGAGTCTAACCCTTAATAAAATATTATGATACTCACTTGGAGTCGAGTAAAAGGAAGTTGAACTCCATTATGTTTGTATTGCTTCTTTTGCATAATATGGAATTTACTGGGAATAGCTCAAGTTTTTACATAAGAACATGTTTAAATAAACTACTTAAAAGTGAGCTTTGTTGCTTTACATAGTCTGAGGTTAGCGATCCTAGAAGGAAGTAAGGAAGGAAGGGAAGGAATGAAGAGATCTGAGGTCAGTGATCTTAGAAGGGAGGGAAGGGATGAAGAGGTCTGAGGTTAGTGATTCTAGAAGGAAGGGAGGGAAGGGATGAAAAGAGTTTCTTCTTTTTCCCATGACTTAGGAAAGATTTGTGTCTTTCAAGGGGAAATAATAGTGGAATCCTCCAATTGTGCCTTCTCGATTCCATATTCTTCATTCAATTTAGGTTAATAAGAACCTGTACTCTCCCTCAGTTCCTCTCCTTTTTAATCCATGGTTGGCACTATTCTGCAAAGTGAAGATATGTTCACTATCCAGTTAATTTCTTTTTTGTGCTAGTTGCCCTTTTAGTTTCTTTACGTCACAGAAAAAATATCGTGTTCTTGATAATTTACAATGTGTTGCTAAAATTTTCCAGGGTGACTAAGGAAAACCGAGCTGCTGGAATCCTGGAGAATTTTGCGGAAGGAGAGAAATATGCAGAGCATCCCCTTAGGAAGTTTGTGCGCACCAAGAGCCCTGAAATCATGCCAAGTCTTAACAGTTTCTTCAGCGATCCACAGTGAAGCTCCCTAAGGAATAGCACTATGTTGGCCCTATGTTATAGTGAATTTTACTGAAGTTGCTTCCTTATTATTCCATTAAAAATGAAATTAATGATGTTATATAATATTTGAACAAAGATGGCATTGTGTTACTTGGTCTACTCTCTATTTTTTTTGAAGTCCTTGAGATATGAAAGTGGTTTAACCCATTCATGGGAGACCTTGTATTATAAAAAGCCTATAACACCTTATTGTTAGGCTGCTAATTGAATAATCCTTTCAAGTTTCATTTTTGTTTCCGTTTATTATGAGTTATGCAAGTTCAGAGATGTCCAAGAAATGGAGTTGTGGTGTTGCTATCCTTGGTTTGCATCAACTCGTAGAACCAAGGAAGAATCTCAGTACTGCGTATGCAATGCTTATTACCAGTTATCAGGGTTGTGCAGCACCAGATTCTAATCAAACAGGACTCATGAGTGTATATTTTGTTGATAGTAACAATATAACCAAGCATCTAATTTCTGCTAAGGGTAGAATGCATTAAGAAATGTTTGCAACAAGATTGTAGTACCCCAAGAAGCAACATGAACCTGATTTAACCGGTTTTTGCATTGCATGAGCATAAAACGAATTACACTTTACATGATCAACTCGAAAAGAGCACATCCAACCTTTTGTGTCTTCTCTGTATTTTGCACTTACTACCTGACCATAACTCCTTATAGTGATCGATTAAGCATTCAAGCCATTATGACTTTACGAGTGCTTGATTGCTCTTCTGAGATGCTAAGGTTTGTGAGAACCTGAGAGGGCAATGGTCTTAGATGCACTTTATAAATCTTGTATCAAATATGCAAATTCTTTCAATTTTTTCAAAAGAAAAACTCACACAAATTATTTCGAAATATTGTTGTACGAGTACAATATAGCTTTATCTATACAGAGTAATTAATATCATTAATCTTAAAAAAAAAAAAAAAGGAAATTTAAAATTTAGGCTCACTTTTGTGTTCAGATAAGTTTAGATAAATTCAGATAAGATAAGTTATAAATATAAGTTTAGATAAGTTATGATTAGGGCTAATCAGGGCTACAAATCCACCTTTAATCATATTCTATTAAACTATTTTGGACAATTTCAACAATTAATCTCATAAATTGAACAAAAATATTTTTTAATCATTTATTACACCATGAGAAGCATTTACAGTGCAATTAATAGTCTTGTAAAATCATTTACCGTAGTACAGTAAAATTAGTTAATACTCCGCTTACCGGCTTCTTCCTTTCTTCCTACCTTGTCCATTATTAAGAAATTGCTGCAAATGTCAATTGGGAGACTAGGGTTTATCGAACCCCCAAATTAATTTTTTTATCTGCACTTTGTTCACTACTTTAATCGCAGTTGCTATTATCGAGGCTTGCTACCAGGTCTTTTTCCTTCTCCTTCGATTCTATTTTTCATTGTTTTCGTTCAATTTTCTTACTCCATGCTTTCAATTATGAAGTGATTGTTACTAGTTTTGATAATTTAGGGTTTGATTTGTGAGTTTGATTATTATGTTAGATGTTTAAGCCATTTGTTGATGATCATCTAATCATCACTTTCATATACAATCTTATGCGTGTTAATTTGATATTTCATATGATAGTTTTTATTTCCAAGTTTTAAATGAATTTGTGATTTCTTGAGCTGGGTGTATCTGTTATCTGTAAACTTCTTGAATATGTAGTTGGATTTTCTTGAATTGTAATGGGTTTTAATTATCTGTTTTCTGTTTAGTAATTCATATGAAGATGTTCTAAATTAAGGATTAGATTTTTCCATACTCAAATTTGCCTCTTTGGGTTTGCTACAAAACTTGTTGATCTTTATTGTAATTGCAATTGCAATGCCCTGGTTTATGCCCACCTCCTGTTCGACAAAATGCCCACAAGTATGATTGTGGGTATGCATGGGATGGGCTAAGCACATCCTTACCAAACCAATTTATGCCAAATTTCTGCCCATCATTATTCTGCTCATTTCAATTAATTTAAGCTGCTTGATTAGGCAAGTGATTTGGTTTACTTACAATTCATTCCTCAGTTCCTCACGCTATACACTTAAAGGTACTCGATTGTTACCAAAGATGAAAGATGTAAATTAAATAATATTTGGTTTATTTGAAGGGAAGGAATATGGATCCCTTCCCTTCCCTCTACCCCAATTCATATCCGATATCCCCCTTCTCTCTCACTTTCTCTTCCTTTCCATTCCTGTCTTATCTTTCTCACTCTCTTATAGACTAGTTGGAAAACAACTTGCAGAGATTTGTGATATTATTCTTATATTTTCTCTCATTCTTGCTCAGTGACAATATGACCAGCTATTTATGGAAGAAGTATGCAGATTATGTGTACACCAAATGGGAAAGAACAATTTTGTGGGATATGATTGAACCTTACAGACGGCCTAAATCATTTACGCCTCTTGTAACTCTTTATGTTGCTGCTTTCTACACTGGAGTTATTGGAGCAGCAATCACGGAGCAACTCTATAAAGTAAGTGACTTCTTCTTCTATGGACATCCCTCCCCCCCCCCCCCCCCCACAAAAAAAAAAAAAAAAAAGAAAAAAAAAAACCTACATTTTCTGGATATTTTCATGTATAAGAATCTAAGGCAACCATTATGTGCGGCAAAATCGTTCATGGGATTATCTTGGTTTTATTCTATGCTTGCTTCCTTATGACTGATTTAGAATTTAAGTGAATAGTTTTTTTTTGATAAAAGTGAGTTATGGCCCGCTTAGATCAAGAATTGCCATTTAGGCCACCTACTCCCACAATTTCAAGGAATCCTTCAGTCCTTTTGAACTTCTTGACACGAACAGATTTGGGCTCCTATCACTTCCTGTTATATGATCTTTTGTCGATAATGCAGTATTGATTTGACTTTTTATCTGGCTCCTTGTGAAAGCAGTGCAATTTTACTGTGAGCATAAGGAATGTAGTTTTCAATGTGGCTATAGACACAGCTTTTCCAGTGCACAAATAAATGCTCAGATTTTTATTTTATTTTTTCTCTTAATATATCTATGATTATTATGAAGGACTTTCCTGCTAGTTTATCTATTATTCTATATTCTAAGTAAATTAACTCTGAGAGATTGCCCATGTTTCATATAGATTCCTAAATGCTTTGTACAGCTGAGTGTGAACAACCTAGGCTAGCAAATATTCTCTGGAATAATTTGGTATTTAGGGGAAAATAGAGTGTTTTTAGCCGGTGACATTTAGTTATTATTGAAGAGTGAAGTTTGATCATACAAGTGTTTTTATTGTCCGCCCCTTGTATAAGAACTTCACTAGTGGACATTGAAGAGTTACCCCCCCGCCCCCGCGACCTTTTTAGAATTTGGTGTGAACTGTCTATGAAAACAGAAAACCTTTTTGGGTTGTGTACTGGTTTCTTGGTTTGGCATTGGGGAAACCTGATTATTATATTGTGTGCTACTGTGCTGCATAGCTTTTGTTATGCTATTGAAAATTTTATGTTATGCTCATTACTAGTTACAGCTGAGCTTTTTATCTGATAAGTAGTAGTGACTAGCCCCTTGGCCTGTGTTCTATGAGGCGGTGGAGTTAGGCCCAAGGCTTTCTCGGTTCTTAACATTCATTGCTAACTTCAAGCAGGAAAAATATTGGGAAGACCATCCAGGAGAGACAGTACCTCTGATGAAACCCATGTTTTATGGTGGTCCATGGAAGGTATACAGAGGGGAGGTTCCAGTCTACCCCAGTGACAAACCCAAGGAAAATAAGAACGAAAGTTGAGATATCATAACTTTATATTCTTGGAGCAAGATTACATACCTGAGCTTAACTTTTACCTTCTCAAGTTCTCAACCCTACTCAGTTTTCTTTTATCTTTGTGTTTTAGAAAGTAGCCTTAGATGGGTGACAGCATCTTCGAGGTATTTATATTGTTGTACATAAAAAGGTACGAAGTACCATATCTAGTTATCTACAATGTCCGATCACTCTTTTTGGAATGAATTTCATATATTTGATGTGCATCAAATAATTACGAGTGTTTAATTTTTGGAGTCATACATAAAAACAAACATCTCATAACAAGTTTATAACGATGTGACGATAAATGATGTTTAATGATCATATGTTATCTCAAGCCTATTATACAAATGCATAATTGATCACTCGTTTTTCTTGTGTGCTCATGATATGCTTGCTTAAATAAAATAAAATCGAAATATTAATACTATAACAGAAAAATTAAGTACAAACTGACACCAATTGGATGTTGGTGTAGTGGTGATTGGGACTACACTTGGTAGGGAGGATTGTGTGTTTGATCCCCCGCAACAACAATTGGGCAGGGACTTAAACCTAGCTCAGAGGGTGAACCAGGTGGGACAAAAAAAAAAAAAAAAAAAAAAAAACACCACCAAACTGACAACTACGCCATATATACTTTTCGTATCTTTCTTGCAAATAATGCTTCAGGTGTGCAATATGAAAATATTTCGTCTAATTTAATTACTCTTCTTCTTCCTCCATCCTCTCTTTATTCTTTGGAGGGTCTAATTTTAATATATTAGGGTTATCATTTATTTTTCTCTTCAACACAGAAAAGTACATCTTCTCGTTGATTTCATCCCAATGAAGTCTAATTTCATCTTCTGCTTTGAGTCCTCTTCGCTGGACAACTTTGCTTTTGTAATTTTCAATGAGCACATAACTGTTACTTGATGGCCATCTTTTTAATATCAACTTAAATTCATATTTATCATCCCAATCAATGATATCAATTGGATAACCACCATTCTTGCTTTGCTCTAGAATTCTGGTGTCGAATTTGTCTTTCACCCAATTCTTTTTGAGTAAAAGTCGATCTTGATTATCAATGTCACTTTTTGCTAGGACTTTCGTATAGCTCCATTTGGGTGTGGCTTCGAATATAATGGGAGTACTACTATTTTGAGGAGACGAACTAATGGAAGTAATTCTACTGGTGGTGTTTTTAGAAAGAGAAAGAGAAAGGGTAAGATGATCAACTTCCTTTTCCCCTGTATTTTCCTTGAATGAAGATAAATCGACATATTTTTTACCATTAAACTCACAATTTTGGTCTAAAAGAGTAGATTTTATGGGTTTTTCCGTTTCCATAAAATCATAGAAGGCGTAATCGTTTATCCAATGTTGAACCCTTTGTTTCTTTATGATTGATTCATCATAATTTCCCTCAAAATTTGAACTTTCTCCAATATTGTTACTCTCTGTTTCTTTGCTTTTTTTCATGATGATCAAGAATATAAACAATTTTCTCTAAGGTTTTGAAAAAATTAGAAGTGCTAAACTAATAGAAAAAAAAGAAGAGTTTGAATATTGTAATTCAAAAGATAAAAGTATATTTATACTGGTGTAATTTCCTTGGAAAAATTATAGTTCTACTAGGATTTGAAAATCTATCCTATGAGAATTATAATTCTACTAGGATTTGAAAATCTATGCTTTATCCTGCATCTTTTTTCAGAAAAAAGGTTTTTTTTTTTTTTTTTTTTTTTTAAGTTCCCTATTTTATACACTTAGGCCCTGTTTGGTTTGATGTAAAAGGTTTTCATGGAAAATGAATTTTTCATTTTTTCCCATTTTCCTTTGTTTGGTTTGTTAAGGAGTGGAAAACAATTTTTCAAGGGTGGAAAATTCCATCCTTAATGATGAAAAACATTTTCCTTCCAAAAACAAGGGAAGCCACATTTTCATCTTTCCTCCTTACCTTTTTTTTTTACTTCTCTCTCATTTATCCTTACATTTCCACTCTTATTTTTTTATTTTTCTTGGACTTTTCTTGTATGCAACCAAACAAAGGAAAACTAATTTGCAATTGTGTTTTTCCTTGAAAATATGTTTTCCATGAAAACTAATTTTCCATTGAAAATATTTTACATTAAACCAAACGGGGCCTTAGTTAATGAAATGGATAAATATATGATCATTGAATCATTGATTTAAAAAATAAAAGACTGATAATTTTTTAAAAGACTGGTACAATTCAAACTTCACCTGTTTTTTTTAATACTAGTACAAATATAAAGAGACATATTGCATATACTATCAAGTTAAAAGTTGTATTATACTTCTTACTTACTCCATTCTTTTATTAGAGTCCCATTTCTAATATCTATTACACACATAATAAAGAGAAATGAGACTCTAATAAAAGGAATTGAATGAGGGATTCTTTATCTTAATTTACTTCTTTGGAAAAGATATCTTAATTTATTATTTTTTTTTGACGGAAATCTTAATTCATCAATCTTTTAAAAATTATGAAGTAAATGTAATTGACTTTGGGCTTAGACCAAATTAGGAATCTGACTGAGTTTTATACAGTTGGTAGTGTCTTAGATTAGTCAGAACATTGAAATAGTTTATGTGCATGATGGGAGCTGACCATTCATGCAATACTTGTAGATGAAGAGATAAAACAGAGGAGGAGAATTTTATACAAACTTCATTGCATTTTATACTAACTTGCAAAGAATAACATGGTGTAAGTTGGTATTGTTGTGGTTGTAACACAAAAAGTGTTCATGGAGAAGAAGTAAATCTCGGCTTAGCCCGGTGACACTGCTACTCATGATCCATGGAGGATATGATGTTGTTTGTGATTGTGTCTGATTAACTCATGGAAACTTCTGATGTTATCCTCAGGCCGTTCGCCTTTTCCGCCTTTCATCTTATCACACTTGGTGATCGAACACAAAGGTACTCCGAAATAGGTAATAGGTAATAGGTATCGATCTGAAAAGCATAAACCAAAGCAACAAGAAATGAATGAAATTAATCAAATTACAACACTTTCTTTTAAACAATGAATGAAATTATAGCAATTTGTGCAACACATGAGACTAATCTACATCATACTCAGCTTATAGTTGATATTTGAAACGAGTACAACACAAACTATTATTTTAAGAAGTTTAAAATAGAAATATAGAGATAATCATATTAAAATAATATGATGTCACTCTGTAGTACGGATTGGACCAAAGTAGTTATTTGACATTTAATACGAAATTTGGGTACAATTAATTGAAACGTTATTTTGTAATTAATTTTTTTTTAAGGAATATTAGATTTTTATGTCAATAGTCACTAAATGCTTTGGCCTCCGTACTAATTATCTACGTTAACAAAGTGTTTTTGATTGTTATAGATTCTTTTGAATTAAAAATAATTACTGTCTTTATGAACTTGAATTAAAAGTGTTTTGATTGTTACTCATAGTTGTTATTCTTAATTTCTTACCATCGCAATTATGGGATAAACGTACTACGTAGTACATTAAGGAAGATTAAATTGAAGTAGAGATCAAAATACTTAATTTAATTAAGTTATTTATTTGCTGATGACTACACGAAGAATATATAAATTAAATTGAAATAATCAAATATACTTCGTCGTAATAAGGGAGAATTAATTGAATAAGTGATCACTCTGATCAGAATTGTATGCTAATGATCTGTTGCTTATTTTATTAAGGTATTTCGGACAATCCATGCTAATGTAAGATCATTTATACACCTTAAATGATTGCTTACTTTCTTGGAGGAAGATTGTTTCAGCAAGACAAAGAATTTGAACAACACATTATAAATTTCACCCATAATAGAACATTTAACTCGTTAAGAAAAAAACTATAAAAAAAAAAGCCTAATACAAAGAGCAATTTTGCACTTGCACCAAGCTTATGAAAAATGGCTCATGAAACAGAAGATCTAAACACTTTTCTTATCATTTCGGGTCATGGAGTGAAAGGTTTATCGGAGATGGAATTGAAGGATTTGCCAAAGGAGTACGTACAACCTCAATCAGAGAGGCCGTCCAACATGAAGATCATGGAAGAGGCATCGATCCCCATAATTGATGTGTCTAATTGGGATGACCAAGCAGTTTTAGAATCAGTATGTGATGCTGCTCAGAAGTGGGGATTCTTTCAGATCATCAACCATGGGGTGCCACTTGAAGTACTTGAGGATGTGAAACGAGAAACTCTCGCGTTCTTTGCCTTGGCACCAGAGGTCAAGAGGAATTATTTCAAGGAGAATTCTCCTAGCAATCATGTGAGGTTAAGTACTAGCTTTATACCCGAGGTTGAGAATGCCTTAGAATGGAAGGATTACCTTAGCCTCTTTTATGTCTCTGATGACGAGGCTCTTGCTTTATGGCCTACTATTTGCAGGTAATTAACTGTTAAGCAGAATTATGAAATCACTAATTATATTGTATTGTTTTTCATGAGAACGCTGAATTCAGCAATATAATTATCTGTAATACGATTGATGCTCAGGGACCAACTTCTGGATTATATGAACAAGTGCCAAGTTGTGATTAAGTCCCTCCTGCAAGTCTTGATGAAAGGACTCAACGTTCATGAGATCAATGAGGAACAATGGTCACTTCTTTCGGGTTCCAAAAGGATTAATCTCAACTTCTACCCAAAGTGTCCGAAACCTGAACTTACAGTAGGAGTAGGGAGGCACTCAGACGTGTCCACCTTTACCATGCTCCTGCAGGATGATATTGGAGGACTCTATGTTCGAGCACCTGATGGAGAAAGTTGGGTTCATGTGCCACCTATCCCCGGGGCACTGGTGATTAACATTGGTGACGCGCTGCAAATCATGAGCAATGGCAAGTACAAGAGCATAGAACACCGTGTAATAGCAAATGGAAGTAAAGACAGGATTTCAATTCCCCTGTTTGTGAACCCAAAGCCTAGCAAGGTGATCGGACCTTTAAAGGAAGTTTTGGTAGAGAGTGATGAGAAACCCAAGTACAAGGAGGTGTTGTATTCTGATTATACTTTGTACTTCTATAAAAAGGCTCATGATGGCAAGGGAACCCTTGATTTTGTCAAGATATGATCTTTTCAATAGGGATGAGAAAGGCAATTCGGAATGATCGAATATAATGAGAAAGAATAATACAGGGTTTTCCTGTTAAGATCAATAATAAGCTTGGATACAAATGTATTTTTAATTTAAATCTTGATTGTATCGTATTTCGGAGTATGTATTAAGACAGTAATTGAAGTTTATGTTACAGATGCTTGTATATAGTAGTAAGAAAGTAAAATAAAGATATTGATGCCAATGCAGACAGATCCTATTTCAAATTTTAATCCCACTTAGCTTACAGATGAAGTCTTTGCTCGGTATATATAATTGATGTATGTCATGTACAAAGAGTATTAATAGTATTTCAAGCAACATAAACATCTTCCCAATTTTTTTTCTTTATAAAATTTCAAGACTTCAATACATTTATACAAACTTGGCAAAAGATAACATAGGGTAAGTAGTTATAACACCAGAAAACTTCTAATATACTGTCTTAACTATCCCAATAGTTTCTTAGTTGTGACATGTGGAGAAGAAGTTGGTCTCGGCCAAGACCAGTAACACTGCTAGTCATGATCCATGGGGGGTGTTGTTTGTAGTTCTGTCTGATTAACTCATGGAAACTTCTGATGTTATCCTCAGGCCGTGCGCCTTTTCCGCCTTTCATTTTATCACACTTGGTGAACACAAAGGTGATAGGTATCTGAAAAGCATAAACCAAAGCAGCAAGAAATGGAAAATCAGTAGCACATTTAAATCACATTCAAAAATGTGAAATGAACAAACGAGTATATAGTGTTCAAAAATTGGATACATTGTTGCGACCAAGCCAATTAGCACAATCCACATCTATCTTCTGTGGGGGAACACTTGCATCAACTAGGAGTAACACAGAAACAAGTGCATCTCTATTCAAGAAGTAGCCTTTAGTGAATGCAGACCAATCTGTTCGAGCAGATTCAGATGCTTTTGCAAACCTATGTAAGAAAAGCAGTAAAATCAGGCATAAAAAATAAAAAAAATAAAAAATCTTACAAATGTTGCACAACTGAAGCAGATTTCAAGATCATCATATGCGTAATTGCTATCCACCATAGCTATCCAAGGTTAAATATGACTCAATTAAGGGCAGTATCATCCACAAGGACAAGAAAGGAGACATTTACTTCCTAATTTGGAAAATAAACAACACTGTTGGTCCTAAAGGCACCAAATTAACTACAGCGGAGCTATCCATAGCTTCCCCCTAACCGCTGACTTAGGCGACAGCTTCAACGTAGCCTAAATAATCAGTCCGCAGTATGTTTTACAGGATGATCATTAATTTTTAAAGCAATGCCTCAAGGCGTAAATGCAATCCTTTTCTGGTACTTCAATATAATTTAAGCATATGATCAAGTTTAAGCGCGAATAACAATTATGCACAACAATATACAATATTCCCAGCATGAAATAGACACTAGAATTACGGAAATTGCCCATATCATATAACCAAAATTACAGAGACTCACCCATATCCAGGCAAATCAACAATATACCAACTCTTGTTGATCAGAAAATGATTGATAAGCTGAGTCTTCCCTGCATATAATTCAACACCCAAATCAAACATATAGTACACAAAACAAACAAATACCCAACAGCGAATCTCCCCAAAAATTCAATCCCAATTTCTTTAAAATCAAATCAAACTAATCACATTTCATAAACACTTCAATTGTATTTTTCATTGAGGAATTTTAACAAACAGGTGGTGGGCATGAGAGAAAACAAACAAATTAACAAAACCTGGTTTCTTAGAAGTCAAAGCAACCTCTTTCTTCTTAACAAGAGTATTAATAAGCGAAGATTTCCCAACATTAGAACGACCCAGAACAGCAAACTCAGGCAACCCATCAATGGGGCAATCCTTAGCCCGACTACTACTCTTCACAAACGCAACTTCCTTAATCTGGGAATGACCCGCATAAGGTCCGATAACAATGTTGGACCCGGGTAAGATCATATCTTCGGTTATGTCATTTGGGTCGACACCCGGCGGCACAAAGAGCACAGTGCTGGTGAATTTGGTGGCGTCCGAAGGCGGCGGAGGAGCTGCGGAGCTTGATAATGCATGTCGATAGAAAATGGGGGTGGTGGAGGAGAGAGAAAATGAGGATTGAAGAGGAAAGGAGAGAGAAAAATTGAAGCTTTTTGAAGGGGTGGAAATGGTGGGTAGTAGAGAAGATGATAGTTGAGGGATGAAGAGACGAGTTCTTAGTAGCAGCATTTTGTTTACCCGCCAATTTTATAAGTTTTGATCTCCCAATTGATCTATATATCACACACTAGCACACTATATTATGGCATTATGCTGTTAATGGGTAATTAAAATGTATCGGATTTTGAAGTTACATGGTTTTAATCACCCAAACGACCTCTTAAGGTCTCGTGGGGTTCATGGAAAACATCTCGATTTGTTCTATTTTTTGTCGAAAAATGTTGAAAAAAAATGTCTCAATTTAAAGGCTATAATAGACATTGACCGTGTGAGACCTGTTGGGTGACTATTAAGATCATAAAAGTTAATTTGTAACCATTACAGACATACTAATGTTACATAATACCGAACGCGATTTTGGTTTAAATGTACAACTATTTTGAGTTTTCGTTGTTTTAATTGTTAAAAGGTAATAGAAATGATTACAACCATCAATCAGACATTCCAGGGTCTTATAAGTAAATTTAAATATGGTTCATGCGTATACATTAGATGCACATATTACTTTCAATAAAACATTTTAATTACATAAAAGGACAAGTTCAAACCTCAATTTTACCTAAAAACTAACATAATAATAATACCCAATATCACAAAATCATACCTTTTCCCAAAAATAATGCAACAATACAAATAACACACACAACCAATGACACTTTTGGAGCAACAAATTTCTCACTTGATACAGCAAAAAATCCAAGTAATCACACAAAGATACTCCCACAACACTTTTGACAAAAACAAGACCAAAAACAACATTTCTACCTCAACACCAACAAATCTTGAATCTACAATTACCACTCCACCAAAATTCCACACTCCTCCTTCACTCTCACAAACACCAAGAAGAAGAAAAGTCATAAATCAAAATCAAAATCAAAATAAAAAATTAAAAAAATCAAAATTAAAAAAGAGAGAAAATATTCCAAATTTCAGATCTTTTTCTCTCTCATCCAAAATTCTCCTCCATGCCCATCTCCTCCTACCTCGGGAACCGCAGCAGAAGTGGCGGCGCTGGGTGGGCCCGCTCATTTCTTCCGACAACAACCACCGCCGCTACCACCACAACCCCGACAAAATCAAAGCTCCACCGCAAATCACGGCGAAGAACCCAATTGCGTGACTTCATTTGGGCCCACTTTTTCACAATCGGATTATCAATCTCTCTCCTCCTCTTCACGGCGGCGCTTTTCCGCTTCGGCCCATTTTCTCTCTCCTCCCCCCGATTCTCACGGCGGTATTCTTCTACCAGACCCAGAAAGCCGAACCTCAGGAAACTACCCTCTGCTTCTCACAACGACGTCGTTTCGTCTGCTGCTGCTGTTGATATTACTACCAAAGATCTGTATGATAAGATTGAGTTTTCGGATGTTGATGGTGGGCCTTGGAAGCAAGGTTGGATGGTTACTTATAAAGGGAATGAGTGGGATAATGAGAAATTGAAGATTATTGTTGTTCCTCATTCTCATAATGATCCTGGTTGGAAGTTTACTGTTGATGAGTATTATGATCGTCAATCTCGTCATATTCTTGATACCATTGTTGAATCTCTATCTAAAGTAAGGTTTCTTATCTTATGGTATATAATTGGATTAATTTTACTATTGTTTATGGTTTAATTTGGGGTTTTTATGATGTTGATTTTGTTGGCAGTATTTTGTTTAGTGGGTTAGTTTTAGAATTTTGAGCTGCATTGAGTAAAGTTGGTGATTTGAGCTTGTAGTGCTCAGTTGGAGATTGTGGTTAATGGGTCGGGTTGACTATTGCGAGGTTCTGGTTCAATAGGGCACTTTTTTTAACTATGTTGATGTGAAATTTCTTGGATTTTGTGTTCATTTTTTAGCTTCCATAATTAGCAATGCACATATTATTGGATTTTGGGTAGGGAATTTGAGGTTTATGAGGTAAATTTTTTTGGGGTTTTGTCTGTTTTTGTTGATGTACTCTATATGATTAATTGTTTTACTCCATCAAAAAGATGCACATCATTTATATTGGATCACATTACAGGGGTATAATGAGCCTCGATTAAGATTTAAGTTTCTATGAGCTCAATATTGTTGGGTTTCTAATTTTCTATGGAAATGCTTTCCTCTGCTTTACCATTAATTCGAGTTGATGCATGTTGTTGAATTTCGGAGTCTTTTTTGGAGTTGTCCTTGAAGTTAAACGTTAGTTACTATGTATTTGTTATATGTTATGTTACTCAGGGTAACAAATTCTAGTTGGAGTTTTGAGATCCAACATGTGGCTAGATGGAATATGAAGATTCCTAGTAACATGGTAATATTGAGTGGTGTCCACTAATCGAGCTTCCCCTTTTGCTTATGGCCTGTTTCTAGGTAGTAAAATGTTAGTGATGAAAATGTACATTTAAGAGCAGCATTGCTAAGAAAGTATCACCCTAATGACTATGGTATTGCAATCCCATCCCAAACTCGTGTTTTTCTCCATAACGTATCATTACCATCCATTACCACCCCTCTAGTGTTAATGGATGACAATTAAAACTTGTGAAGAAAAGAGATGCCTGGTAACAGCATCATTATGGGAATTGTCTTAGGACTTTATTTACAAATTCATTCCCATCTACCAAACTAGCCGTAAGTCACATTCATCCTGAGCCCATTTTCCCAATCTTGTTTTTTTGAAGTTGTTGAAGGATTAACTTGTCACGTTAACAATTTGAAAATGTTACTTTGCTAGTTTACTTTCTCCAGAATTTTGGGTCCAGAGTATTACCTACTTAGTGATCTAGTTGCTTGCTTTTGAATCATCGAGTCACTTTATTTTTTAATTTAATGGAAGATTTTGTATTAAGAACTACCTTTTTTTGGTTACACATTTAGAACCACTAATGGAGTAATCTTTTTTTATTGCAATGCTACATAAACCTGTTTCATCATCTTCCATCTAATTAATGTTGAAGTTAACACACCTTTGAGTTTATCATTTAATTTTCCTCTTGAACCTTGGTGTTTTAGGATCCACGGCGCAAGTTTATATGGGAGGAGATGTCATACTTGGAGAGGTGGTGGAGGGATTCTTCAGAGAGCAAAAGGGAATCTTTTGCAAATTTAGTGAAGAATGGGCAGCTAGAAATTGTTGGAGGTGGTTGGGTAATGAATGATGAGGTAACACTTTTTTTGACATTGACCGTATTGCGGCTGTTTAGCTGTTGCTATCATCAATTACTAAATTATGTTGTTGATTGATTTATGAAGTAATGAAGTAGCAAGTTATTTTTTTTTATAACTTAACCTTTTATTGGATACTTTGGTGAGTAGTGGAAAAATAGATAAAACTAAATAGTATTTGAAACTCAGCTAACATCTATTTCCTATGTGTGTGCAGGCCAACTCCCATTTTTATGCTATCATTGAGCAGGTGAGGTTATCTGTACATATTCTCTTCTATATTACACCTACAATAAGGGCCTTTGTGCACTAGCAAGTTAGATTTAGCTTAATGTATGATATTTGCGAACAACAATAGTTTGGAACAGGAGCTCCCTGTTCCCTCACATTATCTGAGGTGTTTGTATTTGTAGCTATGCTCAATGATCCCAGCTTATACAACCCATAGATGACCGTGTTATCATCGATGCTTCTAGCTTTACATAAAATCAATTTATGCTTTATTAAATATGTCTTTACTGAAAGCAGCATCTTTAATTCTTACATTAATCTCATGTTTTGCTATTCTATCTAAATTCACATTTGAGGCACAGGTCAAAGGCCTGATACTTGTCTGCAGTTCTGTATTCTTAGCCTAGTTCAACAATCTGAAAGTATCTTGCCGTAAGAGGTTATCATGCTATTCCGAGTATTTCTATAGCTGTACTCCCATTATGGAGATATTTTCTCTTGCTTACAGGGCTGGCTAAGTTCCTCTGATCTTCATGATTGGTAATTCTTATAAAGATAATATTTGCTATGTGGTGGTTATGACGGCCAAGATAACTTGTCTTATTTGACAACATGTAAATTTGTATCTAGGCATTTGTGCAAAGTTCATGATTCATTTTTCTAAAATAGTGACCATCTTACACTAACAAACTTATTTGCGTGTGTAATTGTGCTATGAGGATTATGTGTGGATTTTATCCCATTTTCTGAGTTCTTTGATTATCAAGTCTTAATGTATCTCATGTTAGCCATAACACTTTGTTGATTGGGCTACTATCTGTATCCGTGTAAAGTTGTATTTATTTTTGCTTGTCATGCCATGCCTTGTGGGTTATTTTCCCCCCTTCTAGAATTCTAGACCTTACAGTAGCTCATTTATGTTATTATTGGTCAGCCAGATGATGATTTTATACATCAATTTATAGTTATTTAGTACTATTGCTGCATTTAATATTGCTTGTGCTCCTGTCTGATCTAATTTTATGCATCAGATGACTGAGGGTAATATGTGGCTAAATGAGACCATTGGAGTGGTTCCTAGAAATGCTTGGGCAATTGATCCATTTGGATACTCTCCTACAATGGCATATCTTCTCCGACGCATGGGTTTTGAGAACATGCTGATACAAAGGACTCACTATGAGCTCAAAAAGGAATTAGCCTTGCATAAAAACTTGGAATTTGTATGGCGTCAGAGCTGGGATGCCCTGGAAACTACAGATATATTTGTGCATTTGATGCCCTTCTATTCGTACGATGTTCCTCATACATGCGGACCTGAGCCAGCTGTATGTTGTCAATTTGATTTTGCTCGGATGCGGGGTTTTATTTATGAACTCTGTCCCTGGGGTCATCATCCCGTGGAGACAAATCAGGAAAATGTGCAGGAGAGAGTAGGAAAGCTGTTGGATCAGTACAGAAAGAAATCAACCTTATACAGGACAAACACACTTCTTATTCCTCTAGGAGATGACTTCCGTTATGTCAGCATAGATGAAGCAGAGGCACAGTTTAGGAATTATCAAATGTTATTCGATTATATTAATTCTAATCCCAGCTTAAATGCAGAGGCAAAGTTTGGCACTTTGGATGATTACTTTCGAACCCTCCGTGAGGAGGCCGAGAGAGTGAATTATTCACTTCCTGGCGAGATCGGATCTGGCGAAATTGAAGGTTTTCCTTCTTTATCTGGAGACTTCTTTACTTATGCTGATAGGCAGCAAGATTATTGGAGTGGCTATTATGTTTCAAGGCCTTTCTTTAAGGCTGTTGATCGTGTTCTGGAGCATACACTTCGCGCCTCAGAAATGTTGATGGCACTGCTATTAGGACGTTGTCACAGAGTTCAATGTGAAAAGTTGCCGGCTAGTTATGCGCACAAGTTGACAGCTGCAAGGAGGAATTTAGCCCTGTTTCAGCATCATGATGGAGTAACTGGTACAGCTAAGAATCATGTGGTCAAGGACTATGGAACTCGAATGCATACCTCTTTGCAGGATTTGCAAATTTTCATGTCCAAAGCTATTGAAGTACTGCTTGGCATTCGCTTTGAGAAAAATGAACAAAATCCCTCTCAATTTGAGCCAGAACAAGTGAGGTCCAAGTATGACGCACAGGCTATTCACAAGGGTATTATTGTCCAAGAAGGAGCTGCAAGATCAGTGGTCATCTTTAATCCTCTGGAGCAAACCAGAAATGAGGTTGTGATGGCGATTGTTGACAAACCAGATATAAGTGTCTTGGACTCCAACTGGACTTGTATTGAGAGCCAGGTTTCTCCTGAAATGCAGCATGATAAGGGCCAAATATTTACAGGGAGGCATCGTGTCCACTGGAAAGCTTCTATTCCTGCTTTGGGGCTTCAAACGTATTATCTTGTTCATGGAGCAGGGCAGTGTGAGAAAGCAAAGCTGGCAGACTTGAAAATTTCAACTTCTGATCAGTTATCTTGTCCTGCACCATATGCTTGCTCGAAAATAGAGGGAGAGGTGGTTGTAATTCAGAATCGTCATCGAACTCTTACTTTCAATGCAAATCTTGGCTTATTGATTAAAGTTGCTAATAGTGATGGTTCTTTAAATAATGTGGGCGAGGAGATAAGCGTGTACAGTAGCGAGGGAAGTGGTGCATACCTGTTTAAACCTGTGGGTGATGCACATCCTTTCATTGAAGCTGGTGGACAGTTGGTGGTTACCACAGGCCCTTTGATGCAGGAAGTGTATTCTTATCCAAAGACTCAATGGGATGAAGCACCTATCTCTCACAGTACTCGAGTTTATAATGGGGAAAATACCATTCAGGAGTTTGTCATTGAGAAGGAATATCATGTTGAATTTCTTGGGGATCAGTTTAATGACAAGGAGCTGATAGTCAGATACAAGACTGACATTGAGAATAGGAAGATTTTCTTTTCTGATTTAAATGGTTTTCAGATGAGCCGGAGAGAAACATATGATAAGATTCCTGTGCAGGGAAATTATTACCCAATGCCCTCCCTTGCATTTATGCAAGGACTTGATGGTCGCCGGTTTTCAGTTCATTCGCGTCAATCACTGGGTGTGGCAAGCCTAAAAAATGGATGGCTGGAGATAATGCTTGATCGTCGTTTGCTGAATGATGATGGGCGTGGTCTTGGGCAAGGGGTAACTGACAACCGTCCAATGACTGTTGTATTTCACATCCTTCCCGAGTCCAATATTTCTTCTGTTTTAGATCCCAGTTCAAAAGCCCTTTCTTTAAACCCTTCTTTGCTGTCCCATTGTATTGGGTCTCACTTGAATTATCCCATACACGCGTTCATTGCTAAGAAAGCACAAGAACTTGCCCCACAACCACCACCGCCGAGATTCTTCTCCCCTCTTACTTCTTCTTTACCATGTGATTTGCATATTGTGGACTTCAAAGTGCCCCGGCCTTCAAAGTATTCAGTTTTGGAGCATCCTGTAGAAGATCCAAGGTTTGTTCTACTATTTCAGAGGCGGGGTTGGGATTCATCGTACTGTCGAACTGCAAGATCTCAATGCACAAAATTAGCAGATGAACCTGTTAATCTTTATAGCTTGTTCAAAGACCTGGATGTCATGCACGTAAAAGCAGCATCTTTGAATCTCCTACACGACGATACAGAGATGCTTGGTTATACTGAGCTTTCTGGAGATGTTGTGCAAGAGGGGCATGTTGTCATCCCTCCCATGGAAATACAGGCATACAAACTTGAGTTACGACCTCACCAATGAAAGCAGGCTAGCCCTTTGGTTAACTGTCTTCATCTTGCAGTTTTGATGCAGAAATGATTTACTTGGGGACACTATCTTGAAATGAATCTGCCATATATCAGTGTCTCAGAGAAGAGTGTGTACCAAGATGCTTTATAGCAGTACGAAATTGTTGTCCATCATTCTTGTACACAAGCATTTAGGGCATGCCCTTAAAATGATGTACCGATGTTGCCGGTTGATTCCGTTCCCAGATAGTTGATGGTTACTCGGTCCAAGTGATAGATGAGGAAGTTCTTGATCGGCCATTTACAGATCTCTAGGATGATTGTGGTTAGGTTCTTGTGTAAGAAAGTCTGTTTTGTGAATGAACTATTTTCATACTGTTGATATGGTCAAAACCCTGTAATTTAGAGGTAGTTGTGTAGGTGATAGAAATTGTATCGTTTTTTGATGTGACTGATTATGCAAGGGTACAATACTTTTTTGGTAGATTGACAGACGCTGAAAAAACTCTTGTAGCACTTTCGAAGATCTCAAAATGATCTTCTAGTTCCGGGGAGAATTCGCAAAACTCCGTTTCCATCGAGAGGGGCAAGCCCCAAAAGAACAAAGAACAAATCAAAAGACGGCTGAAAAACAAACAAAGGAAAACTAAAAACAAAAGAAAAATGACTGCATTGCTAAATGTCAATAATTATATAGTATTATAGTGCATACTGCTCTCTGAGTGTGTGTGTGTGTTTTGTTTCCCATTATTTATGGGGGAGGGGTGAGGTACTGTCATGCTAACTGAATCGTTCGGGACTAGGAATTTAATCAAGTTTTTTCCGCTCAACTTCATTGAAAGCATTTGAAAAGTTGTCTAGCTCTTCAGGCTATCTTTCCCACATTTGTGTTCTAAATCGGTGGCCTGCCTTTAATCATATATACATCAAGACGAACCAAAATGCCATGAATCATGAATGTAATGGTAATCATGGGGAGGTAGATAAAAAATTTCACTTGTTCAATCAGATAGATGCAGTAAAAAAAGAAAGTGTTTGCAAAACTCTTCTCGAAGATAGATACATGAGGTGGCTTTGACCAGTATTTCAGAAATTAGAGATTCAGTATGTGTTGCTCAAGATGTTTTATCAGTCAAAACATCAAGTCTCAGACAACTATCACTAGGTGCAAAACACACTTAACATAGCAGAATTTTTTCTGCCCACTCCAAGTCATGTGAGAAAAATCAGAAAATGCTTCCGTAACTATAATATGATCTCTTCTTGCATGCTCACATTAAGAACTTTGTTTGGAAGAACAATGCAGTTAATGACAACAACTTCGTCTTCTACATTAACAGATTCTCCTGCATTGAGAAATTTCTATATTCAGAATCTGAAGTGTTTAGTCAAAAAAAAAAATCTGCAGTAAGATAACAAACCCTGAGATTGACATAAGAACTGAAGGGATGTAGTCATTACCAAGGATTGTAACTCCAAGCTTAGAGTCGTAATCACCATCAGCCTATATGAAACATTCAATGTAAAGTTATGTGATGATCAAAGAACTTAATACAAAGATAAGTTTCAAACATGATTTTCTTTTATTTGGTTCCGTGCTATAAATGTTACATTCTCTTTACAAAATACAATTATATTTTGCCCTTGGGAAAACTAATTTCAGCCCTTCACATACCAAATTAGAGGAAATGGAATAAACCGCATTAACTGAAAAATGAAATCCCCCAAGTCCCAACCAAACATAATCTTCGTAATACAAGAAATTAGATCACTGAAAAACTTGCCTGAACACGTGACCATCTCCCAACTGAAGACTTCCATCCAATAATAGCATGTGTAACAAGTGCATTTTCCTGCAGAAGGTTAAAAGGTATCTAGTCATATTACAATTAATGTATTGATTTTACTAGTAAGTATTATTTTCATTAATTCTGTACCTGAATCTCAACATCATCCAAAATGATGCAGTTTACAAGCCTTACACCAGGTCCTATGCGAACATTAGCTGATATTGACACATTTGGACCAATCTGTGCAAATAAAAATAAAATTAGAAACTGTGTATTATATGCTTCTAAAAAGAGAAGCATTTTAGAATACAAATTATAGAATATGTGTTTTAGACTTAGGAATATATCCTGATAAGACCCTAGGTCAGTACATATCCATCGAGATACACTAACAAATCACAAAGTAATGATTAGACAAGTTTTTGTTACCTTTGCAGTCGAATGTACTTTAGCTGATGGGTGGATATAAACATCACCAACAATCGTAGCATTCTTTGTACCATCCCCACTAGCCAGAAGATGGGGAGCATTCTGCTGAAATAGAGCAAGGTACAACCCAGAACATTTCAAGGACATGCTGTGTACAATCAAACATGGCTGCAATTTAGCATTGACACTCCAAAGTTAAATGGTTTAATATAAAATGTTTTGTCAAAGAACATACCCGGGAGTCTTAATTTGTTCCCAGAAATCCAATGTTTCATAGGTATACAATTGTTTCTTTCCAGCCAAAGGAGACAAAATGTCCTGGTCCAATCTTACAAAATCTGCAGGGAGGGCCCTTTTAAGAATTTTTTTGATATCAGATCTCAATCAGTGTGCTAAAGAGCTCTGAAGTAAATAAGTGCATACAGATAGTTCCTATCGCCAACATTGAAGGTAACACACATGAGCTTTCTTTTTTTGGTTAAAAGAGCCAAGATATAATTTTGTTTTTTTATTTAAAAAAAAAAATAGAAACCTTCCTAATGCCTTAAAATGAACTCTGAAGGTTCAGTTGATAAATATAAGGTAAAACCCCCAAATGGTTTCAAGAGATACAGCCACAGCATGTCAGATTAGCAGAGATACAATCATCACATTCCAGCTCATGGGCTGGAAAAATATAACAGTTATATGCCAATTATTAGAACATGTCTTCATCAAGTCAAAACAAAGTTTCATAGTAAATTTACATGAAATCTCAGTAAACTAGGCTAATTTTCATGTTAAAGTTGATAAACAAAACAATTTCAAATATAAAAGTCACCCAGTCATAGGAATGCTAGCACATACCTCGTAGCTGAATGCAATGACTCATAATTGGACAAGCGACGTAGAGATCCTGTGAAATTAAATTATTCTCAGTAAAGAAAAATAACAGCAGATTTGCAGAGAGAAGGTTCTCTCTTGACTGTAAATTGACTAGTAATGACATCTCAACAAAAAATTAATTGCTTCACAGTTCACTCGTCCGCTCACAAAAGGATTGGATAGATTTCTATCATCATCTACTTAAAAAACATATGCTACAGGGTAACATGCATGAGAGGTAATACATCTATATAAGCCAAAGTCAAAGACAGCTCAAAGGTCAAAGTCTGAATTAAAATCCAGAATAAAATCACTACTGATTTACTGAAATTAAGGAACAAGAACTGGCTACTTTACATTTCCCATGACTCCAATACATTTCAATCTAATTGTCTTTTACAAAAAATAATTAAAAAAAAAAAATCTTAATTGATTGTGTAACATAAAAACTCAGGAAAAGCTTTAGTCTTTCATATCATTTCCCATATTTAACACTTCCTTTTCACATAAAAAGCTTAAGTTTTAAGACCTTATTGAACAAAACTAACTGGATAAACATATCTGGCAGAGTGGCAGTAAACTCTTGAGGAATGCAGTGCATTGTCATTGTGAGTCTTTCTTTGACTTTCAACACATAATCGTATTGTGCATTACATGGATACAATAGTCAATGAAAAAAACAAAATATTGGTAAAACTACATGAGGTTAATGTCAAGTTTTTACAATCATAAAAGAGGATGCTTCATCATCTTCTACAATTTACACAAAAGAGAAGCATGACTGAGACTAGCACTCATATGAGTCATATCATGTAAAGTTAGTTTTAAGACCATGTCCAAATTGGTAAAAAAAATTACTAAATTAACAGTAACAGAAACCATCCACCCTGTTGTCCACCCAGTAAGAAAAAGGAGACCAATAGTGTGAAAAGTCTAGAAAAAATGGAGTGTTGACTATAAAAGTTTGCATAAAGCCCCCCCAGGCCACTTCCCTTTCCCCGCACCCCTCTTATAATTTAAGGAAAAGATTGCACAAATAATGGAAATAACCTCTGTCTTCCTGATTGGCAAGCACACCCTGGATAGCTGAAAAAATTTCTGGAGTAAACACATATATGCCACAATTTATCAAATCACTAACCTGCAATCACACAAAGCAATGAACAACAAGATATAAAAACTCCTACAATGACAACGCAGAAACTATTGACACTTGAGTAGGGTGCATACAAATGTCTCAGGCTTTTCTGTGTAGTGCAATAACTCTTTTGTATCAGAATCGGCAACCAACTCACCAAACAGGTTGGCTGATTCAGCAGAAACCTGCAGATAGAATCACTATTAAGGGTGAATCGAGGAATTATTGGAGCAATTCTAAAGACTGGTTTTAACAAGTAACCAACCTTAATTACTAACAATGTACCCATACCACCATATCTCCTGTGGGCATCTGAATGAGTCAAAACAAACAAAAACAACCAGGGGTTAAGTTGTAGTACCTTCAAAGATCCATTAGTGTACATCACCACAGACAAATCGAAAGTGCAAACTAACTAAAGAGCTATAATGTACATTACCCAGCATGTTTGCTAGTGGGAAACTGCAGCAGACATCAAAATTCAGAAGAATAATATGTGACTGCAAAAAGAGAGGAGAGGAAACAAAAAGAAATCAGTGATTCTGAGTCAATGTCCTCACTTCTCAGTTAAATTCAAATCTAGTTGATATGGTAGGATGCCAATAAATTTACTCAACAATACAAAGCTAGATAAAATTTGTTCATTCAATATTCAAAGGAATGTACATGATTACAATCCATCACTAATATAGGTAAAAAGCTTGCTACAAACCAGCCCATCTTCCATAATCAGATCTCGAAAATGATACAGTCCACCAGCAGACCCATGTGGTTTGTCTTCTTTCAAGTATCTAAAGACGAGATAGAAATTGTAAATGCTCAAATTCAGTTTAAGAAAACCCTTGATTCAAAGAAAACAATGTAACACAGAAACCAAACACTAGTTCAATTTGAGATCACATGAAGTTCTCATGTTCAACCTTGACTGTTCTCATGTTCAACCTTGACTCTTCTATGATTTCAAATTAGTTTAAAGTCACAAATTCCTCTAAGAATAGCTCAAACGAAAACTCGAAAACAAAGATAGAAACTCACCTAACCGGAACTTTCAGCTCATTTGAGATTGAAGACACATACAAAGCAAAATCACGCTCTTCATATAATCCAATGAGAAAGATTTGAACCAAATTTGGTATCTACATACAGAATAAACCCTCAATCAATCAAAGTTGAACAAAAATTAATCATCAAAATTCAGCATTAATAACAGCTATATAAGATAACATACAGTTTTGCAAGCAGAAATTTGATGGTGGATCATAGGATGGCCAGCAATAGGAAACAAGGGTTTTTGAGTATTGAATGATAACGGTCGAAATGTAGTTCCTGAAATTGACCCAATACATTCAAACATATGAAATCACAATATATTACTATGAATTGAGAAATTAATCAAATGGGTATGAAATTAATTAGGAAAGTCTTGATCTTTCTGAGTTTTTCAGATGGGTCTGATTTATACCTTCGGTGGGCCCACCGACCAAGATCACAGCAACTGCTTTATCTTCCATTAATGAATCGCAGTGTATAATTTATGAACTGGGTTTTGTGATTTGAGGAGCTTCGCGGTGATGTTAACTAAAAAGGTCAAGCCTTGCTACTGCTTCAACTATTTTCTCCCACTTCTTGTTTAGAAGTCAAAAAAGATCATAACGAATTGAGTCTTTTATTCTCTTCATTTGATTTTTTTTTTCCTTTTTTCTTTTTACCTTTTTTTTTTCTTGTGGAATTGGAACATAGATAATTTCATTTGGGCAACATTTTTCTTTTTTTCGAAAATTTCACCAAATGCCACTGACAAATTTAAAAATTCACCAAATGCCATCGGACTTTTCAGAATTCACCAAATGTCCCTCAGTTTTTAAATAATTCATCGAGTGCCATTAATGACTAACGGAGGCTTAATCATGACACATGGCAATTGATTATTGGTTTAAAAAATATAAATAAAATTAAATTAAAAAAACTCTAAATCCTAACCCAACCCAACCCCACCACCGTAACCACCTGCCCAAGCCAACCGACGGCCCAAAGCCAACCGCGGAACTCCTTGACCTCCTGCCGGAACCCTCTAACCTTCCGTCGGAACCCGCCGGAACCTCTTGACCCCATCTCACACAATGCCCAATAACTCCAGCACCCACACACTGACCCACAAAACTCCTCTTACCCGACGACCTTGCGCTGATGCCCACCCCAACCCCCGCAACCACCTCACGCACCAACATGACGCATCACATAGCCACCACAACCGACCATGGAAACCCAGAAATCCAAAATAGAACCCGATTGTGGAAACCCTTCACCCTCAAACGATCGAAATCAACCATGGAAATTTACAATGGTCGATTTCTATGGCCGACTTCATCGTTTCAAGGGTGGAGGATAGGAGGAGTGGTTTTGAGCGGTGGTTGGAAAACGATGGGTGTTTAAATCAAAGCTCATGTTGGTGGCATTTGGGGTCGGGGTAGGATGTGTGGGTGATTTTGGGGGTTGGCGGTGGGTCAGGTGGAGTGCTTAAGGGCCGATCGACCGTTTTTTAGTGGTTAAGGGGGTGGCCGGCTGTTTTCCGGCGAGAAATGGGGAGGGGGCTAGGGTTTGGCGGTGGTGGGAAGGTGACTGGGAAAATTTGGGGTTTTTTTTGTTTTTATTTAATTTTTTTATTTTCTTTTAATTTTTAAGAATTAAAATAAATAGACTAATCATTTCATGACATGTGTCATGATTAGACCCTAATGACTAACGGAGTTAACGGCCGTTAGTCATTAATGGCACTCGGTGAATTATTTAAAAACTGAGTGGCATTTGGTGAATTCTGAAAAGTACGATGGCATTTGGTGAATTTTTAAATTTGTCAGTGGCATTTGGTGAAATAGCCGTTTTTTTTTTTTTGAGACGGGAATCGAGCTCAAAATTTATTAATCAATCAAAGGGCTCAAATCAGCCAAAACATACTCAGTATACACTGGGCAACATCTTTTGTGTAACTTGTGATCGCAAATCTAATTTTTGTTGTGTGAACTTCAGTTTAAAAACACGAATATCTATACTATATATTAAAATGTGTTCCTAAATCAATTTATATGTCACGTAACACCTTTCTTAATTAGTCAAGTATTTCATTTTAATTATGTGCTCAAATATATGGATTGGACAAAATTTGAACTCAAGACCTCAAGTTTCAAAACTTTATTGCTAGCCACTAAGCTATACCATATTATAGAGCAATCAATTCGGGTAAACGGGTCGGCTAGTGGGTCAGGTCAACTCGGGTCGCGTCAATTCAGATTAATTCTATAGCCTATGCGGGTCGGGTTTGGGTTGGGTCATGCTTGAGTCGGGTCATATTTCTTATCGGGTTTGGGTCGGGTTTAGGTTGGGTTACATTCGGGTCGGGTGAACAATAGGTCGGGTTTAATTTGGGTTTTCATGGGTTAAAACAAGTTATGGTAATTCTGGTTCGAGTCGGGTTCGGTTCAAGTCAATAATTTGCGGGTTAGAATCAGGTCGGGTCATTCTCGGGTTTGAGTCGAGTTCGGTTTAAGTCAATAATTTGCAAATTATAATCAGGTTCGGTCATTCTCGGGTTTAAGTCGGGTTCAATTCAAGTCAATAATTTGTGGGTTATAATCAGGTTGGGTCATTCTCCGATTCAAGTCGGGTTATGTTCAAGTCAATAATTTGCTGGTTACAATCAGGTCGGGTCATTTCCAAGTCAGGTCATATTCGGATTCAACTAACTATAAATAGATAATTATCATTTTTATCAAGCTAATTATTTCCTTTGACTATAATATATATGACAATATAGTAGGGAACTATAGTCTACAATTTAGGAAGATAATTATCTCCTTTGACCATACAACAAATATATACTATATTTAACTCTTAAATTTGAGGATGATGCTCTTTTCTTTTGCTGGCCTAAATCGACTTGGTCTCCCTAGACAAAATACTTTGATCAACAATAATAAGGTGGTCTAAATTGCATTTAAAGTGATTTGAAATCGGGTCAGGAACAATTTGGATTGAATTTAGGTATGGTCAATAACAAGTCGTGTTAATTTCGAGTCGGGTTAGTAACAGATCATGTTGAATTTTTGGGTCGGGTAAGTAATAGGTCTGGTAAAATTTGGGTCGGGTCAATAACAAGTCGGTTTGAATGTGGGTCAAGTCAATAACAAGTCGGGTTGATTTCGGGTCGGGTGTAACGGGTTGGGTTAAATTCGGGTCGGTTAGGAACATGTCGAGTTGAATTCAGGTCAGGTTAGTAACAAGTCGGGTTAAATTCGGGTTTTGACGAGTTAAAACAGGTTAGGGTCAATTTCGTTTCGAGTCGGGTTCATTCAATGCAAGTTAATTAAATTGACCGTTGTAAACCGGTAAATCGGTGCAAGTTGTAAACCGGTACCCGTTTAACAGCAAATTGGATGGTTCCACACACCCAATTGGACTCCCGTAGGATATTAAGGACCATGGTAAACATTTCGCCAATTTTTATTTCCGGGCAAAAAAAATTCAAAAGATTCTAAAATTAAAGGCTAATATCGACGCTTTTTGAGAAATTTTGGAGGTTTCAGGGCCCAGTGTAGAAAAGTCTTAATATTTTAGGGAATACATCACGAGGTCATATAATGCCGTTTGGAACCATATTTGATCATTATATGTTGTCATAATTGTTCGTAGTATGCTTGAGTTAATGAAATCCGTGCAAGTGATAAACCAATAAATTAGTCGTTTAAAGACAAATTGGATGGTTCCACCAACCCAATTGGACTCCCTGAGGGAAATAGGGACCATGGTAAACATTTCACCAATTATTATTTTCGGGCGAAAAAGTCCAAAAATTCCAAAATTGAAGACTAATATCCACGCTTTTTGAGAAATTTTGGAGGTTTTGGGGCCCGTGTCGAAAGTCTTGAAATTTTAGGAGATACATCTTGGGGTCATATAATGACGTTTGGAACCATATATGACCATTATTTGTTGTCATAAATGCTCGTGGTAGGCTTGAGTTAGTGAAATCGCATCGGTGCAAGTTGTAAACCGATAAATTGGTCGTTTAAATGCAAATTGGATGGTTCCACCCACCCAATGGGATTTCCGGACGATATTAGGGATCATGGGAAACATTTCGGCAATTTTTATTTTCGGGTGAAAAAAAAAGTTAAAAATTTCAAAATTGAAGGCCAATATCCACGCTTTTTGAGAAATTTTGAAGGATTTGGGGCCCAGTGTCAAAAAATCTTGAAATTCTAAGGAATACATCTCGGGGTCATATAATTTTGTTTGGAACCATTTATGATCATTATTTGTTGTCATAAATGTTCGTGGTAGGCTTCAGTTAATGAAATCGGTGCAAGTTGTAATAAACCGGAAAATTGGTCGTTTAAAGGCATTGGATGGTTCCACCCACCCAATGAGACTCCCAGACGATATACATTTCGGAAATTTTTATTTCCGGGCGAAAAAAAAAGTCAAAAATTTCAAAATTAAAGGCTAATATCCATGTTTTTTGAGAAATTTTGGAAGATTCGGGGCCCGATATCGAAAAGTCTTGAAATTGTAGGGGATATATCTCGGGATCATATAATTCCGTTTAGAACCATTTATGATCATTATATGTTGTCATAAATGTTCGTAGTATGCTTGAGTTAATGAAATCCGTTCAAGTTGTAAACCGGTAAATTGGCCGTTTAAATGCAAATTGGATGGTTCCACTAACCCAATTGGACTCCCAGAGGGTATTAGGGACCATGTTAAACATTTCAGCAAATTTTATTTCCGGGTGAAAAAAGTCAAAAAATTCCAAAATTGAAGACTACTATCTACGTTTTTTGAGAAATTTTGGAGGTTTCCGGCCCAGTGTCGAAAAGTCTTAAAATTCTAGGGAATACATCTCGGGGTCATATAATGCCGTTTGGAACCATATATGATCATTATTTGTTGTCATAAATGTTCGTGGTAGGCTTGAATTAATGAAATCGGTACAAGTTGTAAATCGGTAAATTGGTCGTTTAAATGCAAATTAGATGGTTCCACCCACCCAATGGGACTCCCGGATGGTATTAGGGATCATAGTAAACATGTCGGCAATTTTTATTTCCGGGCGAAAAAAAAGTCAAAATTTTCAAAATTAAAGGCTAATATCCACGATTTTTGAGAAATTTTGGAGGATTTGGGGCCCAGTGTCAAAAAGTCTTGAAATTATAGGGGATACATTTCGGGGTCATATAATGTCGTTTAATTTGGAACCATTTATTATGATTATATGTTGTCGTAAATGTTCGTGGTAGGCTTTATTTAATGAAATCGGTGCACGTTGTAAACCGGTAAATTGGTCGTTTAAAGGCAAATTGGATGGTTCCACCCACCCAATTGGACTCCCGGAGGATATTAGGGACCTTGGTAAACATTTCGGCAATTTTTATATCCGGGCGAAAAAAAGTCAAAAAATTCTAAAATTGAATTTATATCCACGCTTTTGAGAAATTTCGAATGTTTCGGGGCGCGGTGTCGAAAAGTATTGAGATTTTAGGGGATAAATCTCGGGGTCATATAATGCCGTTTGGAACCGTATATGATCATTATATGTTGTCATAAATATTCGTGGAAGGCGTGAGTTAATGAAATCGGTGCAAGTTGTAAACCGGTAAATGGGTTATTTAAAGGCAAATTGGATGGTTCCACCTAGCCAATTGGACTCCCGGAGGTTATTAGGGACCATGTTAAACATTTTGGCAATTTTTATTCCGGGTGAAAAAAAGTCAAAAAATTCCAAAATTGAAGGCCAATATCCACGCTATTTTTAGAAATTTTGAAGATTTTGGCCAATATTATATGTTATTTTATTATAATTAAGGGGTCGTTTGGTTGGGGGTATTCATCAAAGGGAATGAGAATCAACTGACCCAATTCCTTTTGTTGTTGTTTGTTAGATACTTTTTTATTCTCTTTACCCTCTTCATTACCCTTAATCCCTTCCAACTTGATTCCCCACCCCCTAGACTTTTCCATTCCCTTTCCTTAGTGTCACGGTCCGAGTGGTTTGACACCGGATCGTGCGGCGCGCTCTTATCTTTTAGAAACAAGAACGCAAGCCTAGAGTGAGAGAGGTTCGTGGGCACACAGCGACACGGACCAAAGGTATCTCAATGAGGCAATCGTTAGTAACGAGTGCAGGGTCGGGGCTTGTGACGGCCGATACTTCGAAGCGGGCACAAGCGGAACCGACAAGGATGTAGGCGTCTTTGAGAGTCTCTTGGTTTGGTGGGGAGCTTTAAAACAAGGCAAGCACAATATCTATAAAGGCTTAAATCAACACACAAGTCTTAAAGCAAGGCAACCCGAATAGGAGCTTTTTCATTCATTCAACTATCGCTCCATATAGAGCTTTATATTGTTTACATGGAGAAATACTAGTGAACACTGAAATGACAGTAACACAATAATCTCCTCTAGCGCCTAAACTACTTATACGAATACATTGAAAGTTTAACATAAGCTAAATAAAGACATAAGAAAGCAAAATACATGATGAAAGAGGTTGGATCCTAACATCCTCCCCCACTTAAGCTGTCGACGTCCTCGTCGACTTACAAAATATGACTAAGGAGACTAAAGTTCTTGATCCTTAGGTCTCTGCTGAAGAGGTGATGTGCTGTCTGCTCCTAATGCTGGCTCGGTTGCTGATGTTGCGGCTTGAGTCTTCTTGATCTGGGTGGTAGGGCTTGAGGCGGCTGACGTGAAAGACTGGGTGTATCTTCATCCATGCTGGAGGTTCGACCTTGTACGCATTCTTCCCTATCCGTTTTATGATGCGGATGGGGCCTTCGTATTTTCTGATCAATCTTCGATCTCTTCCTCTCAAAAACTTCAGTTGTTCGGGTAACACTTTCACCATCACCATATCCCCAACATCAAACTCCAACGGTCTTCTATTTTGATCAGCCCACTTCTTCATTCTCCTAGCTGCTCGCTCCAAGTAGGCCCGAGCAATCACTGTGTTTTGCTCCCACTCCCTTTTGAATTCTCGAGCTTGAGTACTTCGTCCGGCCTCGGTGTCTGCTACTGTGTGAGGCAAGAGAGGTTGTTGGCCCATGGTCAGCTCGAAAAGGCTCTTGTTTGATGAGGAGCTCTTTTGGGCGTTGAAACAAAGTTGAGCTACATCGAGGAGTCTCACCCAATCCTTCTGATTGGCACTGACGAAGTGGCGCAAATATTCTTCAAGTAACCCATTGAATCTCTCCGTCTGCCCATCTGATTGTGGATGATGACTTGATGACATATTGAGTTCTGACCCCATCATCCGAAACAACTCTGACCAGAATATGCTTGTGAATCTCGTGTCTCTGTCGCTCACTATACTCTTGGGGAGTCCCCAATACTTCACAACGTGCTTGAAAAATAATGAGGCAGTTTCTTCAGCACCACATGCCTTTTGCATTGGAACGAAGGTAGCATATTTTGAGAATCTATCTACAACCACCATTACTGCGGAGAGTTGGTCCACCTTTGGGAGGCCACTGATGAAGTCCATGGATACACTCTCCCAAGGGCGAGTAGGGATTGGTAACGGTTCCAGGAGCCCACCGGATTTCTGTCGGTCGACCTTGTCTTGTTGACACACCAGACAAGTTCTTGTGTAGTTCATCACGTTCTCTTTCATCCCCGGCCAATAGTATCCTGTGCTCAGTAAGCTGAGTGTCCTTTGCCAACCCGGATGACCTGCCCATAGCGTGTCGTGGCATTCCCTCAAGAGCATCTTTCTCAAACCACCTGCTCTAGGGATGAAGAGTTTCTTTCCTTTTGTGTAGACAAGTCCGTCTTCCATCCAGAAACGTCTAGTTTTCCCTTCTTCAATCAGTTTCTTGATGGTTCCTGTCATCGGATCATCTCCTAAGTAAGCTTTGACTTGATCACGCACAGAGGTAGTGACGTTGCTTGAAGTTAAAGGGGCTAATCTTTGTAGGGGTGCCAGGTCTGCTCGCCTGCTCAGCGCATCTGCTACCCTGTTGCTAGCCCCTGTTCTGTATGCAAACTCTACATCGAACTCAGCCAAGGATTCTTGCCATCGAGCCTGTCTTCCCGTCAACTTAGGCTGAGAAAGAAAGTGGGTCGCAGCAGTATTGTCGATGCGGACGATGAACTTCGAGCCCAACAAGTAATGTCTCCAGCCCCTAAGGCAGTGCACAATAGCTAGGAGTTCCTTTTCTTGTGTTGCGTACTTCCTTTCCGCACTGTTCAACTTCCGACTCTCGAATGCGATGGGGTGGCCATCTTGGAGTAATACTCCTCCCAAGGCAAAATCGGAAGCGTCTGTCTCTACTTCAAAGGGTTTGTTGGGGTTAGGGAGAGCGAGGACTGGCTCTCTCATTACTGAATCTTTCAATTCCTGAAAAGCTTTTTGCTGTTTCTCTGACCATTCCCAACGACGATCCTTCTGCAAGAGGTCGGTGAGGGGACTTGCTAACTCGGAGTATCCCTTGATAAATCTGCGGTAATAACTTGCCAAGCCTAGAAAGGACCGAAGCTCGGAAGTGTTCCTTGGATCTTTCCAATCCTGAATTGCTTGTATCTTCTTTGGATCCATCCTTATGCGGCCTTTACCTACAAAGTGTCCCAAGAACCCAACTTCTTCTTGGGCAAAAGCACATTTTTCTCGCTTGACGAACAGATGATGTTTTCGCAGCTTCTCAAACACCTTTCTCAAGTGGTCGAGGTGTTCTTCAAAGGTCTTGCTATAAATTACAATGTCATCCAGGTACACCACTACAAACTTGTCGAGAAATTCATGGAACACCTGATTCATCAAGGTGCAGAAGGTTGCGGGGGCATTGGTCAACCCAAACGGCATAACTAGCCACTCAAATGCTCCATATCTCGTTACACATGCGGTCTTCGGTTCATCTCCTTGAGCAATGCGAACCCGGTAGTAGCCAGATTTCAGATCCAACTTCGTGAAGAACACTGCATCCCCTAGTTGATCGAACAAGTCCGCCACCAACGAAATGGGGTAATGATTCCGCACTGTGACCTTGTTGAGGGCTCGGTAGTCTATGCACAATCGGAGGCTCCCATCTTGTTTCTTCTGGAAGAGCACGGGAGCTCCACAAGGAGCTTTCGAGGGGCAGATGAATCCTGACTCTAGTAAGTCTTCCAGTTGCTTTCTAAGTTCCGCTAGCTCGGGAGGGGCCATACGGTAAGGGCCTCGAGCAGGGGGCCTCGAACCAGGAACAAGTTCAATCTCGTGATCCACAGCCCTCCTAGGAGGAAGCACCTTTGGGAGCTCTTTGGGGAGGAGGTCCTCAAATTCCGTGAGAATCTTATCTAAAGCTGCGGGGATTTCATGAGGGGCTTCATCTTCTTTCACTGATAGAGTAGCAAGGAATGTGGGTTCGTTCCTTTTCAACCCCTTTTTTAGTTGCATTGCCGAAAGGAGGGGGCCTTTAGACCCTTTTCTCATCTTGCAAGTCTTGAGGAGGCAAGACTGTTGTCCAGCTACTAATACTGACCTCAGGTGGGGCATCGGGACAGCTTTACTTGCACGTAGGAAGTCCATACCGAGTACAAGATTAAAGTCATCCATGGTGGCTACAGCGAAATCCAGGTTTCTGCTCCAGTCCCCCAGCTTTGTTGGGATGTTCCTTGCAACCCCATGAACTGGCTTGGCGGCTGAGTTAACAGCTTTCATACTACCCCCTTCTTGAATCAGCTTCAGCCCCAATCTTCGAGCTTCTCCTTGGGATATGAAGTTATGGGTGGCCCTGGTGTCAATCATCGCATTGCCCCTCCTCCCATTCACCAACACTTCTACATACATCAACTCAGTGTTTTTGGACCTCTCCTCGGGCTCTTCCTTTCCCATGGCGTACAACATGTGCACCGCCCCCAGCCTTGAGGGCTCTTCCTCATCGGGTTCTACCTCGCATGCTTCTTCGGTCTGTTTTGACTCCACCGTCATCGCTGATAACTTCTTTTGGAGACTATCGATTTCTCCCTTATGATGGCATTCGAACCACTTGTGAGGGCCCCGACAGAGGATGCATATTAGGGGTCTGTTCCTCGTTGAGAAGGTTGATATGCTTCCCTTACTTGATGAAGAGGAAGCTCCACTCCTTCTAGAGTCGTCCCCCACAATCTTGTTGTACCTACTCCCAACATTGTTTGAGCTAACTTGGGAGGCGGGGTGTTGGCTTCTAGGAGTGCTTGTTGCTTGTCCATTGTTCCCCTTCTTCTGATTAGGGCCCTTATCGGGTGAGTAATCCATTAACTTCTCAGCTGTTGCTATAGCACCAGCTAGAGTGTCTATCTTTTGGCGCCAAATCTCACGTTGCGCCCAATCCTTAAAACCTCGCACAAAGTTGAACAACCGATCCTTCTCTGACATATCTTGGATCTCTAACATGCACGCACAATATTCCTTCACATATTCTCGAATGGAAGTCTTGTGGTGTAGGGTGGTTAACTTTGTGCGAGCCACGAACTCGGTGTTATCCGGGCAGAACTGGTTCTTGATCTCCTTCTTGAGATCCTCCCAACTATCAAGCGTGATTAGTTTTGCTTGAATGTCGGCATATTTGGTGCGCCACCACAACTTCGCGTCCTCCACTAAATACATGGTGGCAGTATCCACCTTGAAGGGATCCTCTATTTGACAAATCCGGAAGTATTGTTCCATGTCAAAGATGAAGTTGTCGACTTGCTTCGAATATCTTGCCCCATCAAAGGTTTGGGGCTTGGGCGGCTTTATCTTTGCACCCCCACTGCCCCCAAAGCCTTGAGGAGCATGCATAGTGGCACACTTGTCGAGTGCCTCATCAGCTAGTGCCTGGACACAATTCAGTTGCTCCAACAGTCCATCTACTGTGGAACGTAGAATGTTGATTTCATTATCCTGCTTGATCACAATATCTTCGAGCTTGGGCACCCTTTCTTCTAGGAAGGCCCATTGTTCGGGCTTGCCCTCAAGCCAGGCCAGCCGTTGTTCGAAGGTGTATTCGAGATTATCTTCCATCACTGGCGTGCTACTTGAACACGAGTTTAGGCAACGATGCAGCGTTGGCTCTGATACCAACTGTCACAGTCCGAGTGGTTTGACACCGGATCGTGCGGCGCGCTCTTATCTTTTAGAAACAAGAACGCAAGCCTAGAGTGAGAGAGGTTTGTGGGAACACAGCGACACAGACCAAAGGTATCTCAATGAGGCAATCGTTAGTAACGAGTGCAGGGTCGGGGCTTGTGACGACCGATACTTCGAAGCGGGCACAAGCGGAACCGACAAGGATGTAGGCGTCTTTGAGAGTCTCTTGGTTTGGTGGGGAGATTTAAAACAAGGCAATCACAATATCTATAAAGGCTTAAATCAACACACAAGTCTTAAAGCAAGGCAACCCGAATAGGAGCTTTTTCATTCATTCAACCATCGCTCCATATAGAGCTTTATATTGTTTACATGGAGAAATACTAGTGAACACTGAAATGACAGTAACACAATAATCTCCTCTAGCGCCTAAACTACTTACACGAATACATTGAAAGTTTAACATAAGCTAAATAAAGACATAAGAAAGAAAAATACATGATGAAAGAGGTTGAATCCTAACACTTAGCCACCCCTCCACCACCCACCCACACTTTCCACCACCCTTTTACCTTACCCCCACCACCCAACTGCCACCGGTTACACCTCAGCTCCACCGCCATCGCCGCCCACCGATAAACGAAACGCTCCCCTTCCCGAAAAACCTTTCCCCATCGCACAAATAACTCTCTCGTCGCCCTTCTTAGTCGCCAACTACCCTCTCATCGCTCTTCTTCGCTGCCAACTACCCTCTCGTTGACCTTCTTCGCCGCCAACTACCCTATCGTCGACCATCCCACTAACCTCCTTTCGTTGCCCTTCTTCGCTGCCCAACACCCCTCCCCTCCCTCAAAAACCTTCCATTACCTCGAAAACCCTAGAAATAAATATCGATCTCCTCCCCCGTGTAAAAAACTGTCAGCCACCCTCGATGGTGGTGGGAGAGCTGGGGGATGGTTATACGGGGAGAAGGAATTGTTTCTAGGGTTTTTGTGGGGCTGAGAATGTTTTACGGGGGAGGGGAAAGCTGTCCAAGGGCGAAGAGCGATGGCGAGGGGCAGGGGAGCGGCGCCGAGTGGTTGGGATGCATAACCTCCCCTACATTCATAACTTAGGACTTGTTCTCTTCATTCAGCTTAATTTCAGTTTAGTTTAGTTTAGCTCATTTTAGTTTAGTTCAGCTCAATTTCTAATTTCCTTCTTTAATAAACAATTCAATTCAGTAATTTTTTTTATGAATAGCAAAAATATTTCATTAATTAAAAGTCATATAACATCTACAATAGAGATTCGACGTTAACAAATACATAAGATATTGAATCAAATAGAATTTTCCTTCATAAAAACTACGACCGTCGAGTAGATCTTGCACTGCGGAGCATCTCCCGCTTATATCGCTGATAATTACAGCCTTGTTGGAGAGACAATCTAACGATCCGTTGTAACCGTGAGGATGTTTTCCCTCTGATTCATTTTTTCGTATTCGAAAACTTGATAACTTTATCATCAACGAAATAATTTCACGACAATCCATTAGATTTGCTACCATGGATTCAAAACTAAGAAATTTCTTCCTCGAAAAGAGGAGATAAACCTTGTCTTTCGAAGGAGGTCGAAAAACCCTTGTATTTTGAAGGAGATCGGAAACCCTTTCTTTCGAGGGAGAAAAGTTCCTCCCATGGAGGAAGCATTATTATAAACCTAAAAAAACAATAAAAAAAAACAAGAATTGGAGCTTTCCACCGATTAAAATTGATGGAAGCCCCTTCAAAATTCAACAATAGAGGCTAGGATTTTGGAGAGAAAAAGGAGGAAAAAAGAGGAGAGGCGCATTCAATTAAGTAAATTTGAACAAGCCCATAAAAGGCTAAAATTTTCTGCACAATTTCAGCGATAGACTCTCATATGTGACTCAAAAAAAAAAAAAAAAAAAAAAAAAAAAAAAAAAAAAAAGGTTTGCATAGCCAAATTATTGCAACTTTAAATAAAAATAAATAAATAAAAGGAAAAACGAGGGAATATACGTAGTATTTACGGAGTAAATAAATCAAATCAAACCTTAAAACTTTACTCGGGTTTCTCATTCCTCTGATAATTCTAGTTCAAATTCTAGCTTAGTATGATTTCATAAACTGCATCTTTTATCTTGAATCCTCATTTTTCTCTCCGATTTTGTTCTTTGCTTGCTATCAGCTTTCTAGTGCTTTTTCCAGGTAAATTTTGATTTTTTTGGTGTATATAATCCACGATTTATATCGGTATTTTGTGTTTGTTTGAGATGATTCGATCAATTGTGAATTGTTGTAGAAAACTTATTATGAAGATTTCAATTTGATGAATCACATTTGAAATTACTGAGTCGTTTGGTAAAATCATTGAATTTAGGGTTTATAAATTAAATTCTATGCCCTAGGTCATGGAAAATTAGTGAGTCGTTTTGTGATTTTTAATTTCTTAATTTGATGATTTTGCATTAATTGTTAATGCATTTATCTTGTAGTTATATGCCCTAGCTTATTCCATAAAATCATGGAAATTGTTGTAGATATGTTTGTTGATTGAAGCGACTTTTTTTGTATTTTCAGGTTGAGTTGCAACATGCTGTCAGGAGTTAAGCTTATCTCACGGGATCAGGTTGATAAGGTAAAATATGTTATCTCTTCTAATTTCTTCTTTATTGTGATTTGTGAGAGTTTTTGTGATTGATTTTTATGTTGGCGAAACGCATACCCTTTTGTCTCAGGGGAAACTCGAAGAATCGAGTGAATTTAAGAAAGGCGGTCGAAAATCGAGTAGCAAGAAAGAAAAGAGTAGGAGGAAGAAGAAGAAGGGTTCTGAATATAGTAGCTCAGATGATGAAGGGCATGAGAAAATTAGGAAAAGGTCTAGGAAAAAGAAGTGGTACTCTTCTGATGAGTCTTCAGATTCTGAGAGTGGTGAGGATGATAGTAGAGGAAGGAGGAAGCGGAGGAGTAAGGGTAAAGAGAAAGATCGAAAATATGAAGACTCGGATGTGTCTGGTAAATGCTTATGCTATTTTAGATTGCTTATTGATGTAGAGTTGTGGTTTTCATCCCTGAATATTGAAAAGAGGTTAATTAACCGCTTTTTTGTTAAATTGAACATAGATGATGCTGGAGGCCTTAACCCTACAAGTAACATTGATATTGTGAGAAAAGAGATGGGGTTGGACTGGATGTGTAGACCTGCTGAAAGAGCAGGCAATAGTGCTCAGGCAGCGCATGAGGGGAAGCCACTAGAGTCCGGAAGTGAAGAGGTATGCTTAACTAAACCTTCGACATTTATCATGATTCATGATTAATGTCATTGGTGAAGTCAAAGATCAACACTGAAACTGGCTTCGTTAAGTTATTTGATGGTCTGCATAATTTCAATGGTCTTGGTTTCAAGCAGCTATTATTAATTAATATTTCTCATTGACGAGGTGACTTATTATGTGTGGGAATTTAGTCAGATTACCTATAAACAGTATGATAAAAACTTGCTAGCAGCTCTATGCACACGTTTGTCAATTACAAAAACCTTGTTTGAGCAGTAATATAAATATTTAAGTCAATGAAGGTACATCAAAAAGGTTTCACAAAATCATATTGACCTACAGGCTACAAATATTTGAGGTTGATTTAGAATAATTGCACGCAATGTCAAGATTAGTTGCATGAAAGCATCAAGATTGCTGCAGAGTAGATTAGGATAGTGTATATCCAGTTACCCACCGTACTGTGCAAGTTATAGTATGAATCTAAACCATTGACATAATTTATTTAAAAAGACTTTAAGAGTGTAATGGACAAATGGCTTAAGATTATAAAGCTGCAATGTTCTTAGGCAAGGGAGTTCCGACTGTTTGAGTGGACATGACATTGTTGTGGCATTTTATTTTTGAACTTACTTCTTAGCTGCATGTTGCCTTTAACTTTACCTTGAATTTTTCATAGCTTATATTTTTGGAGAACTCAATCATTAAATCATATTTTTGGAGAATTCAATCAATGAAGTATATTTCTGGAGAACAAATATAACATAGGAGAATTAACTTATCTGCTTTTTCATCAGATGCCAAAAAAAAATCCCAGAGAACTGAATCCTTATCTGAGGGACAATGGAAGTGGCTATCCTGAAGATGAAGATCAAACAAAGTCCAGCGGTGACCAACTTTTGTCATCTTCTGTAGTGGGGGATGGTGGAGCAAGCTGGAGAATGAAGGCGTTAAAGCGTGCTCAGGAGCAAGCAGCACGTGAAGGGCGAAATGTTAAAGAGGTATGTTGCACGTCCGCAAACTTTTAGGGTCATGCTAATTGTTAGCCAATTTTCCCCTTATATTAACGATGACAATTACTTTTTTTCAGGTTGTTCAAGAAAGGTGGGGATCTCTTGGTCATCTTGCCGTGTCTGTGGCATCTCATAGTGCTGCTGCTCCACGTGCTCATTTGCATGCTATAAAATCTCGAAGGATGGGAGCAGGTGGGGAAGCTAAATCAGACGCAAACAATGAAAGTAAAAGGGGTATTGAAAAGGTGAGTTATTAATTTACACATGTCACTGACTAGCTCAATTACCTAGTCTGTTATGAGTTATTGATTTATACGAGTTTCTTTATATATCCTGTTAGCCATACCACTGCACTTTGATGCTGTCAATTCACTTCGAAATGGTCTTGCTGAAGTTGGCGTTGCCAATATTGTAATATACTACAAATGCTTGTAAAAAGTTGACTTTTGCACAATTCATATATTATGATTCAAATTTTTTATACTAATTATATTCCCTCCATTATTTTATAGTTGTTCCATTTGACTTTGTACACTATTCATATGTTGTACTTTGACTATATTTTTTTTGTTAACTTATAAAACAATTTTATAGTGTAATATGTAAATGGGTTTGTCTATTTTGTACGTATTATTTTCTTCTTATTAAAATGTTAAAAATTTATGTATTATGTAAATGGATTTGTCTAATTTGTACGTCTTATTTTCTAATTATTAAAATGTTAAATTTTATAAAAAAAGTAATTAAAGATATTAGTGGTTAAAGTTTTATGTGAAACAACTAATAAAACAACGGAAGTAAATAACATATGAGATCATGAAAAATGTTGTTGGATTAGACTCGGTGTTTATTTTTTCTAATAAATTTTTTTCTTCAAATACGCTGCAAAAGTCAAATAGTTGCAACTATTTTAATGTTGAGGAAGTATTGCCAGTAACATTATCTATCATGTCACTGTTGGATTGCAACGGATATTCTCAAGAATGTATAAGTTATAATGAGCTGAACAATTCTTTTGGTTTTATTCATTGTGTAATAGATGTAACTTGGGTATTTTGGGCTTCTGACTTAATAAAGTTGTGTCCAGCTTAATATCCCATATTTGAAAAATCACATAATTTAACATCTTTTTTTTTTTTTTTTCTTAAAAAATTTTCTTACAGGATATCGGGCATGAAAATATGAGGACTATGTCTGCCCGTCATCCTGAGATGAAAGCACCTAAAAATCATGATTCATTATCCTGGGGTAGAAAAAAAGGTCAAAAAATGAGAAGTGAGGATGCTGCAGTGGTCTCAAATGCACTTTCTAGCCTAAACAGCTTTTCTAATGATGGGAATTTTATGAGTGAATTCATGAACCAGCACAAAAAAGCCAAAGGTGACTCTCAAGATGCCTCGAGCTCAAAATCTGATACTATTCGAGAGGCAAATTCTGATTCAGTAATAAAGAGATCTGGTGAAGATAAGCAACCTCTGAGTGCTAATCAACTCGCTGCTAAAGCTATGCAGCTAAGGCTGAAAGGCAAACATGAGGAAGCTGAGAAACTTCTGGTGAGATTCTCTTACATTTTTTTATCTGATGTAGAATACTTCCTCCGTTCTGTTAATATTGCAACAAGGAGGAAATTACGCATCCCAAAACACATTTTATATGCTAAATATCTATAATTGTGTAAGAGTGAAAATTATAAAAAGTTGATATTGTGGAAGTATTTTATGAGACGAATCCAACAAGATCCCACTTGACTATATTTTGCTTAACGTATAACTCATATTATATGGTCAAACAAGAGTGATGATTAGTGCAAAAAGTCCATTGTTGCAATATTAATAGAACGGAGGAAGTATAATATAATATGGCATTTGGATAGGCTGAATCTCAAAATGACGTTATAATGAGGTCGATGAGTATCCTGCTCTTATTTGGCCCATATATTTTTCTTTGATATAAACACATTTGTCTGGAGCAAAATTTGGGAGGATCTTAGGAGATCTGATTTAAAGGTGGCAAATGCCCTAGAAGCTTTAAAATTGCATGTACTTCTTTTTCATGAAGAATAATGAATTTACTTTAATTGGCTTGGATTTGTAAATATAATATTTATTGGAAAGAACATTATGCAAAATATCTATTTGTTGTTGGAGCAGTTCAAAGTGAAGAATAGGGTGTTAAATACTCCTAGTTCCTTAAAAAGGGTGTCTTTACCTTTTTATATATCTTTCCCCTTCCCTCCTAGTCCCCTTTCCTAAAAATACTCCTCCCCCTTCCCCATAATTGTCTCTGTAAGCTATAGAGCTTGGCATTAATGGCTTTGCTTTAACTGGAGCTGTCTGTCTTTATTTTTGCCAGAGAGAAGCTGAAAACAATAAAGTGGATCACGATGCAGGGGAGAGATTAGTGAAACTAAGAAATGATGTCACTTCGAGCAGGTATACATTACATCATTTCTCTTGTTCTTACTTGAAGTGCAAAGTTGCCATGAAACCTTGTGTACATTGTCTGGAATTGTGGCATCATCTTGAAGTGATTCATTGTAACTGGTACATTTATTATATTATTAGATATGTTGTGCAAGAGAAACAGCTGCAACAGAAGGGGAGAGAAGATGATGGTGATAGGCATTTGGCTCAAACGATTATGAAAAATCAGAAATATAGTTTGTCAACTCAGGCTGATGACGAATATGACTTTGATGGAGCACCAGCTAAGAAGAGCAAGAGGAAAGGTGCAGACAATGACAACAGATCACATTCTAAGCAAATTGTGGCGAAGCGCATTGTTACTCAACAGGAGCGATGCCAATTCTGTTTTGAGAACCCAAAGAGACCTAAACATCTTGTTGTGGCTATCGCTAATTTTACTTACCTAATGCTACCACAATTCCAGCCTGTTGCCCCTGGCCATTGTTGCATATCAACATTACAGGTACAATTGTTTTTCCTGTAGATGAGTTGACATTTTTAGCTTCCTGACATTTAATTATCAACAAATATAAATGCATAAAATTGGATCCAGCCTTTTCTGTTCTAGCATTTCATAGATTATTGCCATTAATAACGGCTTTATACATATTTATATGCATGATTATAGGTTATAGCTAATGACTTCAAAATATATTTATTGGATGTGGTGTTTTAAACTTTAAATCATAGATCTGTTTTTGTTGTTTGGTCTTTGTAATTCTAAGTATCTTCGTGTTCATCTAAACAGCATGAATTGGCCACGAGAATGGTAGATGATAATGTTTGGGAAGAAATCCGTAACTTCAAGAAGTGCCTCATTATGATGGCTGCTAAGCAAGACAAAGAAATGATCTTTTTGGAAACAGTGCTTTGGTTGGCACAGCAGCGCCGCCATTGCTTAATTGAGTGCATTCCTTTGCCAAAAGACATTGCAAAAGAGGCTCCTCTTTATTTTAAAAAGGTCAGTTTTCTGCTCAATATACTTTACATGTTAATTTTAGAAGTGTCCCTCAATCGTATGCCCCTCTGCATTGGTGCCTGCCAGATAATGGGGTGTGTTCATTTGCCAAGCTGATGTGGTGCTGTTAAGTGTTTTAAGGATAATGGTCTTTAATAGTTCTGAGATAGTTTTACTAGCTTACACTGAATCTTTGGTCCCTAGTGCTTGTTTATCCATTTTTATCTTCATCTCATTTATTTGTAATCTCCTTCAAATTGGTTCTAAGCGTTCCTAAAAGAAGTACATCAATAATCTCATATGGTTACCCAATTTTGACAAAGCTGCCCAAAACTCCTTTCAGTATCATAAAATGAAAACAAGCTACTCTTTATTTTTCTGTTTTGACTTTCAAATATGTATGAGGGGGGGGGGGGGTTAGGGGTTTTTTTTTTTTGCTGATTTGATTCTAACTAGTCTAGGCATCAATGCATCATCCTTCGGAGGAAAATAAATGGTTAGGATCCTAACACAAAGTATGTGCTTTTGGCCCAGAGCTCAACTGCTCTATGAGAGACAAGGACATACTCTGCCACCTTGCCTTGACTGGGCAGGCCAACATAGTTAGCAGCCAAAATTGTACCTTGCCATTTGCTAAAGATGGGTGAATATCTCAATCTAGTCCCTGCTTGTTCAGCGACATTGTATATTAAGATTAATTTGTGAGTGAATAGTGCAAGAAATTGATGTAATACGTATTTATTTTATTATCCGTGTATTTATTTTATTAATGAGGGAATGATTTAATTTTGCAGGCCATTGATGAGGCTGAAGATGAATGGAGTCAACACAATGCAAAGAAATTGATTGATACAAGTCAGAAAGGGCTTCGTGGTTCAATACCCAAGAACTTCCCCTACTTCCATGTAGAATTTGGGCTAAGCAGGGGATTTGTACATGTAATTGATGACGAAACAGAGTTCAAAAGCAGTTTTGGTCTTAATGTCATTAGGGGTATGCTACAGTCCCAGGATGAAAATATGTATCGTCGTCGTCAGTACGAGTCAATTGAGGTTCAAAGAGAAGCCGTCACTGCATTTGCACGAGACTGGGAACCTTTCAATTGGACTAAACAGCTTGAGTGAGTTAATGAATCAAGTTCAAGTGCTGTTAAACTTGTCTTGGTTTACCAACAGTATATTGTTGATTTGTTGTAGATTTTGAGGAAAAATATTGTACATACGTACTAGAATTTTGACATTTTATTTAACTAGAGAAAAGCTCAATCCCAGAAATAGCAATCAGAATTCTCATTCTTTTAATTGTGAATTGCAAATACTGATGATCCGACTTTTAGAGCGAGAGTAGGTTACTTGATGAACTACTACTGTTCCTATCATGTTTATTTACTAACTAGAAAAATCGGATAGATTGCAAGAATGATACTCATGCATCATGAATTCATGATGAACTTTTGTTAAGCCAAACTATACATGCAAATGAGAAGTCTCACATTAGCCAGTGAAAAGTATTTTCATTCTATCACCTGACCAGCAGAGTGCAACCTTATTTGATAGGGATCCTGTTCCGTATAATTTTACCTCTGAACCCCTGAGTTCCAATGATATCGGCCCTCTGAATCCCTGAGTTCCAACCATATTAGTGGGATGACCTATGAAAATGTGTTCAGAGTGGGATTAACATCAGCAACCATGTAAGCATGATCAGGTTTGCTGTTGCATAATCAAATTTGGAGAGAGGGGGTGGGGGGTTGTGGTTGGGTCTGTGGTGGGCTGCGCTACCATTGCTCACCTGTTTGATACATTTCACCATTATTTATTTTGTATGTTTGATTAGACTTTGATTACTAAGCTAAATATGTTTTGTCCTCCTGGCTCGTAGTTTATTTCAGGCCTTGCAGTGATATAGGCATGTCCAAGTGAAGGGCCAATATCACTGCAGGCCAAATCGCAAAAACGTAGTGTGCACAACTACACAAGGGACCTCCTAAGCTGCATTAGGTCTCCAGTTCTCTGGTAGAGTGATTTATTCTGGATATCCATTATGTTCTATAAAATATTTAAACCAAAATATAATGTTCATGAGTATCGAGTATGGTGCAGCGATGGACTGAGGTCGGGAAGTTGCTGTCACAAAGTAAACTGTTTGATCTCTACTTGAGGTTTGCAGTTTGCTGAACCAGTAGTTAAAATAGAAAACTTGACAACAATTCGAGGTAAAAGGGATTGGTTATTTGTAAGTTCAATAGGTTTTTTTGTAAGTTCAATAGGTTAATGCAATGTGATTAGCTCTATAACGTCAACAACATCAACTCTATATTTCCCACATTGTTAATTTACAAAGCCTACATCAAGTTTATAAACACTTGAGCAGCATATGATGGATATGACTTTACTTGATCAGAGCGTGATTAACAGCTACCTTTGTTTCTCGGACCACTGGTGCCGTAGATGATCGTTCCCCGGCTACTTTGTGAGCTTGGGATGGTCACACGGTTGTCTGACAGACTCCAAAATTTTTGTGCAGCCTATGATTTTTTAAATAATTTTTTGGGGAGAATGAATAATGTAATTGTAACAACAAAGTTTGATTATATTGCATACATTGCAAGCTACTAAGATAACTACATGGCTCACAAATTGTATTGGGTGCAAGTATTTACGACAATATACAATGATCATATAATGGATCCCTTTAAACGACTAATTTACCGTTTACAACTTGCACCGATTTAATTAACTAAAGCTTACCACGAGCATTTATGAGAATATATAATGATCATATATGGATCCAAACGGCATGATATGACCCCGAGATTTATCCTCTAAAATCTCAATGCTTTTCGACACCAGGCCTCGAAACATTCGAAATTTCTCAAAAAGCGTGGATATTAGCCTTCAATGTTAGAATTTTTTTTACTTTTTTGGCCCGGATAAAAAAATTGCCGAAATGTTTACCATGGTCCCAAATACCCTCCGCGAGTCCAATTGGGTGGGTGGAACGATCCAATTTGCCTTTAAACGACCAATTTACCGGTTTACAACTTGTTACGATTTTATTAATTCAAGTTTACCACGAACATTTATGACAACAAATAATGATCAAAAATGGTTCCAAACGACATTATATGACCCTGAAATGTATTCTCTAGAATTTTAAGACTTTTCGACACCAGTTCTCGAAGACTCCAAAAATTCTCAAAAAGCGTGGATATAGCCTTCAATTTTTGAATTTTTTGACTTTTTTCGCATAGAAATAAAAATTGTCGAAATATTTACCATGGTCCCTAATACCCTCTGGGAGTCCAATTGGGTGGGTGGAACCATCCTATTTGTCTTTAAACGACCAATTTATCGGTTTACAACTTGCATTGATTAAATTAACTCAAGCCTACTACGAACATTTATGAAAACATATAATGATCATATATGGTTTCAAACGGCATTATATGACTCCGAGATGTATCCCCTAAAATCTCAAGCATTTTCGACACCGGTCCCCAAAACCTCCAAAAATTCTCAAAAAGCGTGAATATTAGCCTTTAATTTCGGAATTTTTTCACTTTTTTTCGTCCGGAAATAAAAATTGTCGAAATATTTACCATGATCCCTAATACCCTCTGGGAGTCCAATTGGGTGGGTGGAACCATCTAATTTGCCTTTAAAGGACCAATTTACCGGTTTACAACTTGTTACGATTTTATTAATTCAAGTCTACCACGAACATTTATGACAACATATAATGATCATATATGGTTCCAAACGACATTATATGACCCTGATATGTATTCCCTAAAATATAAATACTTTTCTACACCGGGCCCCGAAACCTCCAAAATTTCTTAAAAAGCGTGGATATTAGCCTTCAATTTTGGAATTTTTCACTTTTTTTTTGCCCGAAAATAAAAATTACAGAAATGTTTACCATGGTCCCCATTATCCTCCAGGAGTCCAATTGGGTGGGTGGAACCATCTAATTTGCCTTTAAAAGACCAATTTACCGGTTTACAACTTGTTACGATTTTATTAATTCAAGTCTACCACGAACATTTATGACAACAAATAATGATCATATATGGTTCCAAACGGCATTATATGACCCCAAGATGTATCTCGTAAAATCTAAAGACTTTTCGACACCGGGTCCTGAAACTTCCAAAATTTCTCAAAAAACGTGGAGATTAGCCTTCAATTTTGGAATTTTTTTAACTTTTGTTCGCCCGAAAATAAAAATTACAGAAATGTTTACCATGGTCCCCATTACCCTCCAGGAGTCCAATTGGGTGGGTGGAACCATCCTATTTGTCTTTAAACGGCCAATTTATCGGTTTACAACTTGCATTGATTAAATTAACTCAAGCCTACTACGAACATTTATGAGAACATATAATGATCATATATGGTTTCAAACGGCATTATATGACTCCGAGATGTATCCCCTAAAATCTCAAGCATTTTCGACATCGGTCCCCGAAAGCTCCAAAATTTCTCAAAAAGCGTGGATATTAGCCTTCAATTTTGGTCACTTTTTTTTGCCCGAAAATAAAATTTGTCGAAATATTTACCATGGTCCCTAATATCCTCCGGGAGTTCAATTGGGTGGGTGGAACCATCTAATTTGCCTTTAAAGGACCAATTTACTTGTTTACAACTTATTACGATTTTATTAATTCAAGTCTACCATGAACATTTATGACAACAAATAATGATCATATATGGTTCCAAACGGCATTATATGACCCCGATATGTATCCCATAGAATTTCAAGATTTTTCGACACGGGGCCTGAAACCTCCAAAATTTCTCAAAAAACGTGGATATTAGATTTCAATTTTGGAATTTTTTTGACTTTTTTTCGTCCGGAAATAAAAATTGCCGAAATGTTTACCATGGTCCCTAATACCCTTTGGGAGTCCAATTGGGTGGGTGGAACAATCCAATTTGCCTTTAAAGGACCAATTTACCGGTTTACAACTTGCACCGATTTCATTAATTCAAGCCTACCACGAACATTTATGACAACAAATAACGATCATATATGGTTCCAAACGACATTATATGACCCCGAGATGTATTCCATAGAATTTCAAGACTTTTAACACGGGGCCTCAAAACCTCCAAAATTTGTCAAAAAGCGTGGATATTAGCCTTCAATTATGGAATTTTTTGACTTTTTTTTTCGCTCCGAAATAAAAATTGCCGAAATGTTTACCGTGGTCCCTAATACCCTCCGGAACCATTCAATGTGCTTTTAAACGGCCAATTTAATTATCTTACACCGAACCCGACGTGAACCGAAATTTATCCAATACAATTTGATTAGGTATTGGGTGCAAGCAGCCAAGCATTGTTGTTGTGAATCTGACTTCTCAAGTTTCACATCCTTTGTTTCAGATTTTGTAGTTATATAAAGCTAAACAGATTTAAGGACATAAGGTGATTTCAAGAGCCTCTTATCTGAAAGCTAAACTTGATTTAACGAGAGGTCTGTTGAGTCGTAAATTCTAAATTCTACAGGTGACCATCAATGATCAATCCATCTCTACACCATATCTCATAGGACAAAGGATTTACTGGAAGGATAACTATTATATGCAATTTTCTTAGGGGATTTTTTTCTTCTTCTGAGTAGACAGTTGAAAGTATGCTCGATTGGTATTATTTTTGTAAAATGGAAACTCTTTATTATTGATGATATGGGGAATACTGGAATAGTACTTATAGAAGCATAACATACTTTTTAGATTTTCTGATTGTCACAATAGGCATAACATGTCTACTTATTTAGGCTTCAGGTTTTGGTAATGGTATGATCATCTCAGATATGCTATGTGAAGTAGGTTGTGGAGTTTAAAAGGGTTCTTATAATCTTATCATATGCTGAAGTTAAACAATCCCTTTTAACTTAGTGACAGTGAATTGTACTGGTAGTGTAAGTAGAGACTAGAGAATGAACTTGTTTCAGTAGTCCTCTTGGTCAGAGAAAGAAATTTAAAGGGGCACGAGGCATGTGCACAAGGGCAAGGCTTAAAACATATTACCCTTTAAAAGTACCTATTTTTTTTTACTGTTGAGGGTAGCATCTTGGCTTGCCTTAGAAAGACAAGATAGCACAAGCACAGGTAAGACAAGGCGAGACTTCTTAAGATATGATAACATTGGAGTGGGTAATGGCATGAATGAGATGGTTCCTGTCACCAAGGACTCTTGAGATTGTTTCGGTAGTTCTCTTGTGTTCAGGCACCAAGATGTTTCCGTGCTCCGACGTTCCATCCATAATCAAATTACTCCGTATAAATGAAACTTAAACATTTGTCGTTTTTTCAAGAAGCAACAATGATATGATAAATATCCAAGACTTGCAGTCCCACAAAACCCCTATATTCATCCATTGATGATCCTTTAGCTCTCCTTGCTTTTTCATTCATCTCTAGAAAAATAATTCACCTTTACAATTGAATAAAACTGTCCCACATAGACAAATCAAAATATAATTATCCCATATCGAAACACTAGAAAGTAGAAACAAGGAAGGGGTTACTATAAAAAAAAACATAAACAAATGTCTAATATTGATTTTGGGCTGCAATAGCCTGACTTTTTTGTTTGCGTTGGTTTTCTAACGGTTGATGATGTAGGATTGGAGGCTAACTAATTTCAACTAATTCATGGCACTACGTATAATAGAAGGAAATTAGGAGCAGAACTAAACTGAATTTCAACGTATGAGAACAAGCCTTTAGTGTCACTTAAAATGACAAATGTGACAAACATTTTCATCGTACTTCCTCCGTTTTTTTTATTGCACCATGAGAGATTTCATGCTTGCCAATGCATTTTTTTAACCATTAATATCTTCAATTATACTTTTGTAAAAATTATAAAAATTTGATATTTGAAAAGAATATTTCGAGACGAATCTTACTAGATTCCACATGACTATATTTTTCTGAATGAGTAAATCACAAATCTCAAAGAAGATTAAGTGAATAGTGTAAAAGTCCTAATGGTGTAATAAAATAAAAACGGAGGAAGTATTACGTTGTATACACTTAATGTCGCTTAAAATGACAAATGTGACAAACATTTAGGGATAGAGGGAGTGACAAACATTTAGGGATAGAGGGAGTGACTTTTTTGGTTTATTTCCATTTAGATGATGTTGTGTAGATTAAATTCACAGATGACAAGTAAATATGAGAAGAAATTATGTGAGTTCGGACATATGGTGAGACGGATATTAGTCATTGCACATTTCCTACGATATAAATTTTGAATATATCATATTATGAATTGATTAAAATAGGGTTACAAAGTGTTGATTAATCAAATTGTTAATCGTAAACCAAAACACGCTCAACATGACCCGACCTATTGCCAGCTCTTATATAGCCAAATTGGAATCCAATTGAATACTTAAATTAATAAGGAGCTTGGAGGCATGATGTAGTGCATCAAATAAATTGACCTCATTCATAAGAGGCCATGCTCAATAAACGGGTGGTTGATCAGTTTTGGGGAAGTTAGGTATTAAGATTTCCTACTCCTAACTACACACCATTAATATGACAAGCTAATTATAGCCCAATTATTTGCCCTTTTAAACCAGGAATTTCTCTCTCTTATCAACTGACTACTTCGTTATGCTCTAGATTTAAGCTCATCATTTGGATCTCCGCCAAAATTACCCAGAAAAATTAAAAGGGTTTGCTGCAAATTCAATCTTCTGTACTGGGTTTCTCTTAATCTTCTCCCAAAATGAAGGTTTTGGTTGTGACGCGTAGTGGGAAGGAGTTATTGAAGGGCGGAATCGAGCTCAATGATTCGGTAATTTTGTCTCTCCATTTCTTGATTTTGTGTTCATTTTTCACTCAAATTATGGTTTTTAGCTTATTGGTATGAATTAATGTTATACTGAGTGATGGAATTTTGGCATGATTTTGTGATTTGTTTAGTGATTTTGTTTCTGGGTTTGTTTTGGTTTGCAGGCGACTGTTTCTGATCTACAGGAAGCAATTCACAAGAGAAGTAAGTATTTTTACCAATTACAGCCATTGTTTGCTAATTAATTATACGAGTACGTTTTATGGTTTTGGCTATTTTTGTATGATGAGCTTGAAACTAAGCATGTACTAACATTTACACCGTAGAAAGAGTTTAGGAATTGAAAGCTAGATGTGACTTATGTGAGTTTTGTAGTGGATTAAGGTAATTTTAAGGTAGTACCCGTGTTGGATCGTCAACGCCACGACATAAGTAGGACACTTTGACATTAATGAGCCAAAATCATGAAAACTTTCAACAAAATAGTCGAGTTTTGCACTTTGACACAGGTGATTAGTAGTCTAGTACCCAAGTTTGACTAACATAGGTTTATAATCATGTTACATTGCTGACTTTCCAAAGGAAAAGTGCTTTAAACCATGGCCTAAGTTGGTAGTTATGCTAGAAAGAAGGAAAAAAAAAATCTTTATAACTTTGCCAAGTCCTTTCTCTTCAAATTGATGAATAACCCATTGATTATATGAAGTTGAGTTCCCTTGTTTCCTTATTTGACAGTAGAGTCTACTCATTGAACAATGTTTACAAGATTGATATGTAATATGTAACTGCCTGGCCTATTTATGAGGTGATTTTGAATGAATGATCCTATAGAGGACAGACGTTGCTTAAAATGTCGAGATGAATGTTAATGGATTGCAAGTGCGAGACATTTTTTGTCAGGGAAGGAGCAGTATGTTAAGCTCTTAATTTGGGGAGTAGTTCTATTTTCATAACCTTCCGGAAATCATATCACTTGGGACTCTGGATTGAAACTGTGAAAACAAGCCATAAATTTTAGAAACTGATGTTATCATGCAATACTTGATAGCAACGTATTAATGAAGTTTAGAGGTATGGTATTAGTTTTGAACTGTGTCTGATGTAGAAATTATCTTATTGGCGTAGGTAAAGGTTTTTCAGGGAAAAATAGCATTTTGGCTATTGCAGTCAGCGGTTTTTGTTTTTTGCTAACCCTGGGATGACTTGCAGTAGGTAGTGGCATTGTTTAGTGTTTTTTTGTTTTTTCCCCTCTTGAGTTAGAGATAGTGAAAGAACATCAAAAGGTTTTCAATTGATTAATTTGATGAATTATTTATCAATATTTCATTTCCATTTTTGGTTTTCTTTGGCTATGTTGCCTCCTGATTCTTGAATATGATTTGCCTTGTAGCCAAGAAATATTATCCTTCCAGACAACGTTTAACTCTTCCTGTCCAACCGGGATCAAAGGAAAGACCAGCTGTCCTAAACAGCAAGAAGAGCCTCAAAGAGTATTCTGATGGTAATTCAAACACCTTAACTGTGGTGTTCAAGGACCTGGGACCCCAGGTTTCTTACCGTACTCTTTTCTTTTTTGAGTACTTGGGTCCTTTGGTAATCTACCCCATTTTTCACTACCTCCCTGTCTATCGGTTCTTTGGCTACAAAGAGGAGCGTGTCATACACCCAGTGCAGACGTATGCTTGTTATTATTGGTGTTTTCACTATTTCAAACGTATCATGGAAACATTTTTTGTGCATCGCTTCAGCCATGCAACTTCTCCTCTGTCCAATGTGTTCCGCAATTGCTTGTACTACTGGACCTTTGGAGCTTTCATTGCATACTACGTGAATCATCCACTCTACACCCCTGTTAGTGAGCTGCAATGGAAGATTGGATTTGGATTTGGGTTGCTCTGCCAGCTTTCAAACTTCTACTGTCATATCTTGTTGAAGAATCTGCGGAGGCCTGATGGAAATGGAGGTTACCAGATACCTCATGGGTTTTTGTTCAATATTGTGACTTGTGCCAACTACACCACAGAGATTTATCAGTGGGTAGGCTTCAATATTGCTACCCAAACTGTGGCAGGTTATGTCTTTGCCGTGGTTGCTGCCGGTATTATGACTAACTGGGCACTTGCGAAGCATAGGCGTCTCAAGAAGGTAATGTCTACAATCTTCCCCTAACGTGAATGAATAAATCCCTTTTTGAAATGCTAAATATTGCAAGTAGCCTGTGTCCCACTGAACTGACTAAAACAAACATAAACGCACACACAGACACACACACACACACACACACACTAGAAGAGAAAAGAAAAAAGGTGGTTTGGGGGGGGGGGGCGGGAGGGGTTGAACTTTCTAGAGTATGTTAGGAGGCATTTTTAATGTAGTAGCATATCTACACTCAAGCTCTTCCTTTAGGGGTAGGATTGACGAGGCAGAGACCCACATGCACATATTTGGTTATGCTGTGAAACTAAACTTCTAGTGACATGGATTCCACCAGAATGCTGGCCCTTAGGGGGAGGGGGGTAAGCTTCATTTTTTAAGACTCCTTTATATAGCAACTGGTAAAGTAAGATTTTTGTTCATTGTCAATTTAACACATAAGTGATGATTTTGTAGCACATAAACTCATAGAGTCGTTGCTGTTCTGATTGATCAAAATAACAATCATAGTAGAGAAAGTCACTTGAGCCTTTTTCTTGGATAGACCATGAGGAAGCTTAAGTAGATATGGAGCCTTCTTTAGCCTAGACACTGGGCACACCAACTAAGCAACTACTTTGTCTCTCAAATATCTGTCACTTAAAAATATATGCGAAGTACATTTTACCGTTTAGATGACCATATAGCAACAATAATGGTTTATTATGGCTTATTTGACCACTGTGTTCTCAATTTTTAAGAATCCCTCTTGTAATTGTGAACACTGAAGCAAAATCTGAGAAGCAGTATTCTCTTTAAAATACTTGTGTATCTTCAGCTTTATAGCAGTTTACAGGCTTCTCATGATTACAATTAGTGTACTAAGTTTGTTTCCACCTTTATCTTTGTATCTCATCTCCTTTGTTCTTGTTCCTGCAGTTGTTTGACGGTAAGGATGGAAAACCCAAGTACCCACGCAGATGGGTGATATTGCCTCCATTCCTGTAGAAAAGAGCTGCAGTAGATTTCCTGGATCGACACTGTCTCCATCGTTCTGTCCCTGTTTGAGTTAGCCCAATAATTCAAGCTACATCTTACTATAAGTTATTCAAGCTTCATGTTCAAGCTACTCGATTAATCATGTTCTCGTTGCTGCAAACTTACTTCAGTGTAGTAATCAATCCTGTCACATCTCTAGATCATTCAAGTAAACTTGTATCCCTATTTTTGTATCTCCATAAGTTTTTCTTTGTTTCCCGTCTTTCAGGATAATGAAATAGCATTCGAAACCAATCATATTAATACCTTATTTATCAATGCTTAAACATATCTTAATTTTAAACCTTTCTGTCAATCAATTTAGTGATAATTTTGTTACTTTTTTCCTATCTTTACAATGAGAAATGTTGGCCTTAAAGTTGGATCTGCCTTTTTTTCCTGCTTTAGAATTTTATAATTCCTTTATAATATGAACGTGCAATATGCACATACTATTGTTAGCCTGTAAGGTCTGTAGGTATCTCCAGCTAAGAAGAATGCAGAACTTTATTTTTTTTGTTGCAAAGAATGCAGAACTTTATAATTGTAATGATTTCATACATTCTGTTATTGTTACCTCTTTTTTTTTTTTTTTTTTTTTTTTTTTTTTTTCTTTGTGATGGTTGGTATTAAAATTATATATTTACATAATTTTCCAGCCAACTTTATATAATAATGGATCGCACTAATGTCTCACATCAGGAATCTATTTGTCATGGACATGAAATCTGTTAGAATCTTTTATCCTAGTATATAATTATATATTGCTCAATATAGGTTTTGTGTAATGGTCAAATATACAATTCTTAACCATATCCTTACATTCTTTTCTAGATTATTACTCACAACTTATTAGACGTTTTAATCTAACTTTTTCTCTAACATTCTCTTCACATGGGAATCCCGAAAGTTAATACTCTTGTAATCGATAATTCATGTTAATCAATGATTCAATGTAAGCTAATCTAATAAATCTTGTCAAATGCATAACATAACATAAAATCAATTCGACATCCATCAACCCTTTACTCTTTCTTTTTTTTTTTTTTTTTCTTTTCTTTTTTTTTTCTTTTTTTTTTTAAAAAAAACAATACCTTGTAGAATAAGACAGTAGCCACCACAAAATGTATTTTGCACCAAATTTTTCATTATTTTTTTTCCCTCAAAAGTTTTTGTGAGTTATGGTTTGAGCCTTTGAGGCATAACAATCCATAAAAACTAAAAATATATGGAAATATTGACAATAAAAATATGACTTACTTCCTCCATGCCAGAGTAACTGTACGTTGGACTTTTTTCACTATTTAAGTATTATATATTAGCTTTAACTTTAGTTTTTTTTATTAACACAATAGCAACATATATTAATATATTATCATCAAATACTACCTCCGTTACATATTATTTGCAACGATTAGACATTTTCCCTCTTTACTTTATGTCAAATCGTTGCAAATAATGTGTAACGGAGGTAGTATATTGTTAGAAAGGTATTGATATAAATTTTCATAATACTTTTTTTTAATAAATTTCATATATATAAAGTTTGACTGTGTCAGTTATTCTGAAACACAGAGAGTGTTGTCTGTAAACAAACTAATTAGAATCACCAATACTATTATACAAAGTTTTATTTTTTCATTATTATTAAACAAAGATTTGTATCAACAAATTATGGACATATCCTTTAATTAAAAAATAAAAAGTAATTATTAATAATGTTAAAGAATTAATTTTTTCAAAAAAAGAAGGGGGAAGGGAAGAAAGCAAAGAAGTGGGGGCCAAAAGCGTAATTTACAGCAAGAGATTGACTGGGAAATCGCGGGACCGCTCACATACACACTCAGTATCACCACCTTCCATCGTTGCTTACGTGTCATTAAATCCGAAGATCCAGGCTGTACAAACGGACGGCGGAGATGTCACAGCGACCTTCTTAAAATATATTCCTCTGCAATTCCCCCATTTCTTCTCATTTTCCCTCCTCTCTCTCTCTCTCTTTCATTCATCTTCGACGTTTTCTCCCTCCTCCACTTTCTCTCTCTTCAAGGTATCATCAATTTCTCTCTCTTAATCAATTTTGATTCATTTGTTTGCTCTTTTAATCTTTGATCATCGACATTTGCTTTTTTGTTGCGCATTTTTTTGGTTCAATTTGTCATAATTTTGAGGTGATTTTTTTATTTTGCTATTCAAGGTCTGAATTGATCATCATTTTAGAGAATTTGATTTTTTTTTATTCCAATTTGATAATCGGCATTGTTTTTAATGCCGCAATTTTCGGTTTGATTTGATTTTTTTTTTCTTCTGAGTTTTCCATTTCATCAGAATGCCGGCTGATTTTTCTGATCATTTTGATGAATTTGATGTTAAAATTTGTTAATATGTATGGTTTTGTATGAACATTGTCAGAAGATGATCAAATTGAAAGAATTTGGCTAATCAATGTAGATTTCTATGATCTGAGGCTAGTTTGTAATCGTCAATTCGAAAGCATTTGGTTTGATAAATCTGCAATCATGAGATAATTTTGATTATGTTCTTTATGATTTAAATGTGGTAGCTTTTGTTCATCGTCGTCTTTTATTTATTGTACTCCGTAACATTCACAAGTGAATCCTGAGAGATGGTAGAATCTAGCTTGTGATTTGTGAGGTACTTCAGAAGAATTCTTAGGAGGATTGATTAATTGATTGTATACATTGTAAAAGATAAACAATTGGAGTGAGGGTGTGGTAAGACAGTGATGTATGATAAGCGCGACTGACTCTGCAAGATTAAAATGCAAGTTGCCTAAGATGTAGATGTCTGCAGCATATTCTTTATGTCGCGTTTGTTAGGAATTTCTGCAACAGCTTGTAATCTACACCCCTCTAAAGTTTTGATGAATCATACTCCGTAATGTTTTGAGACATTTCCAGGGTACAGCACAATTGGAATAAGAAACAAACTCGTACATTTAATCAATTCTTAGGAAGTTATGAGGTGGAATGGCACATGTAAATTGAGTATAGACTATAGAACAGATAGAGCCTGAACATGTAAAAATGATCTTTTTGAATTTAAGGTGGATTGGGAGAGATCAACCTAGAAAGACTGGAGGGGATTTGATGGCCCTTCAAAGTCTTAAGTAGGACGGAAATTTGGTTGTCTTCTGTGCTTTCCTGTGAAAGGGCTTATTTTTAAGCACTAAATTTAATGCTTTGTTTATGAATATGTTGGCCTGTCGGTCCAGACTCCAGAGATTGTAAATTAAATTACCAATTTTATACTGTTTTACAAGAACTCATTAGTTAGCACGATGCCTCATTAGTTACAGTAACTGTGGCGTTATCAATCATGATCTGTAGCTGATTTTGGTTTAATTTCAGCATACTATAAAAGATGGCCGACGGTGAGGACATTCAGCCACTTGTCTGTGACAATGGAACTGGGATGGTTAAGGTAATTGTCCAACTCTGGCTATGTTCAGTTTAGCTGATGTTTTCCATGACAAATTTTTATTTAATATCTTCCCACATTTATCATAAAACGAATTATTATTTTTTCAGGCTGGATTTGCCGGAGATGATGCTCCTAGAGCTGTCTTCCCAAGTATTGTTGGTCGTCCCCGTCACACTGGTGTCATGGTTGGCATGGGTCAGAAAGATGCTTATGTTGGAGATGAAGCTCAATCCAAGCGTGGTATTCTCACTTTGAAGTACCCTATTGAGCATGGTATTGTGAGCAATTGGGATGATATGGAAAAGATATGGCATCACACTTTCTACAATGAGCTACGTGTGGCTCCAGAAGAGCACCCTGTTCTTTTGACTGAAGCACCTCTAAATCCTAAGGCTAATCGTGAAAAGATGACTCAGATAATGTTTGAGACTTTTAACACCCCTGCTATGTATGTTGCAATTCAGGCTGTTCTTTCTCTATATGCCAGTGGACGTACAACAGGTAAGCTGTCAAAGATAGATGTGCAGCTTCAATTTTTGTTGGTGTAATATTTTCTAACACCTGAACACCGTCTGTTCAATAATGATTTCATGACCACATTTCCCTTGATTATTCATATTCCATCTGTTCAAAATACTTTGCCTGCATAATGCTCAGAATTCTACACAGCAGAACTTCATGTTGCGATATTCTCTGATCCATGCAGGTATTGTGCTGGATTCTGGTGATGGTGTCAGTCACACTGTCCCCATCTATGAAGGATATGCCCTCCCACATGCTATCCTTCGTCTTGACCTTGCTGGTCGTGACCTGACAGACCACTTGATGAAAATCCTCACTGAGCGTGGATATTCTTTCACCACCTCAGCTGAGCGAGAAATTGTAAGGGATATGAAGGAAAAGCTTGCCTACATTGCCCTTGACTATGAGCAGGAAATGGAGACAGCCAAGACTAGCTCTTCAGTTGAGAAAAGCTATGAACTCCCCGATGGGCAGGTCATCACTATTGGAGCTGAGCGCTTCCGTTGTCCTGAGGTTCTCTTCCAGCCATCATTCATCGGAATGGAAGCAGCTGGTATTCATGAGACTACATATAACTCTATCATGAAGTGTGATGTGGATATCAGGAAGGACCTATACGGAAACATTGTCCTCAGTGGTGGTACTACTATGTTCCCTGGTATCGCTGATAGAATGAGCAAGGAAATCACAGCCCTAGCCCCCAGCAGCATGAAGATCAAGGTAGTGGCACCTCCTGAGAGAAAATACAGTGTTTGGATCGGAGGTTCCATCTTGGCATCACTCAGTACATTCCAGCAGGTGGGCAGCTTTGAATTTGCTCATGGACATAAACAAAATTTCATACTTTGTTTTTACAGACATTACTATCTTATCTATTTCCTGAACCTAATATGCTATAAACTATGTTACAGATGTGGATTGCAAAGGCCGAGTACGATGAATCTGGGCCATCAATTGTCCACAGAAAGTGCTTCTAAGCTTCTTGACGAAATGGGTGCAAATGCTACTTCAGATCGTCATCTTTTTAATAAAAGACCCTATTATAAGCTTTCAAGTACAGAAAAAACCTGCTGTTCATGCAATTTTTTGTTTATTTATATGTTGATTCTCACATAGTGTAGTGATGACTATGAGAAGGTGAGGAGTTGTTTAAAAATTGTTAAATTCTTTTTAAGTGAGTAATTTTTGGAAGTTCAATCAAATCCTTTGCAATTTTTTCTATACGTCTCAATGTGCCTGCTCTGCCATGTTATTGCAATAATAGCGCCTCTAAATGCATTCTGCTTGTCTGATTTCAAAGTAAAACTCCACCCATGCATCAAAATGAAAGTGAATGTGGGGGTCATATAATGTTGTTTGAACCATATAGGCCACTAGTCGGTTAACATAAATGCTTGTGATGACCTTGAATTAATGAAGAAGACGTTAATGAAGAAGACCTTGAGTTAAATTGTAAGACAAATACTATCCAAAATGAACTCCTAGGGTTTTATGGGGTCCATAGAAAGCATATCAATAATCAACACTTTTTTACGAATTTTAAGAATTTTTTCCAAAATTAAAAAGAATGTAAAGGGTAATCCTTGGGATCATATAATCCTATTTGGAACCATATATTGTCATTTTGCCACTAGACGGTCACTAAAAAAACCTATATTGAGGAAAACAATAAGAACATCCGACACATCCTTTTAAGTAGAGCTGTCAATTCGGATAAACGGGTCAGGTCTGGGTCGGATAAGAGTGAGTCGGGACAACTCGGGTCGGGTAAGAGTGAGTTGGGTCAACTCGGGTCGGGTCAATTTAGATTAACTCCATAACCTATGCGGGTCGTGTTTGGGTTGGTTCATGCTTGAGTCGAGTCACGTCGGGTCATAATTCTTATCGGGTTTGGGTCGGGTTTAGGTCGGATTAATAATAGGTCGGTTTACATTCGGGTCGGGTGAACAACAGGTCAGGTTTAATTCGGGTTTTCACGAGTTAAAACGGGTTAGGGTAATTATCGGGTTCGAGTCGGGATCGGTTCAAGTCAATAATTTGCGGGTTAGAATCAGGTCAGGTCATTCTCGGGTTTGAGTCGGGTTCGATTCAAGTCAATAATGCGTATTATAATCAGGTTGGGTCATTCTCGGGTTCAAGTCGGGTCATTCTCAGGTTCAAGTCGGGTCATTCTCGGGTTCAAGTCAGGTTCTGTTCAAGTCAATAATTTGCAGGTAACAACCAGGTCGGGTCATTTCCAAGTCAGGTCATATTCGGGTTCAACTAACTATAAATACATAATTATCATTTTTATCAAGCTAACTATTTCCTTCGACTATAATATATATGGCAATATACTAGGGAAATATAGTCTATAATTTACGAAGATAATTATCTTCTTTGAACGTACAACAAATATATATTATATTTAACTCTTAAATTTGAGGATGATGCTCCTTTCTTTTGTTGGCCTGCACCGGCTTGGTATCCCAAGACAAAATGCTGTGATCAACAATAATAAGGTGGTCTAAATTGCATTTAAGGTGATTTGAAATCGGGTCAGGAAAAATTTGGGTTGAATTTAGGTCAGGTCAATAACAAGTCGTGATAATTTTGAGTCAGGTTAATAACAGATCGGGTTGAATTTTTGGGTTGAGTAAGTAATAGGTATGGTAAAATTTGGATCGGGTCAATAACAAGTCGGGTTGAATTTAGGTCAAGTCAATAACAAGTCGGGCTGATTTCAGGTCGGTTTGTAACAGGTTGGGTTAAATTCGAGTCAGGATAGTAAGAAATCGGGTTAAATTCGGGTTTTGAAGGGTTAAAACGAGTTTGGATAAATTTCGGTTCACGTCGGTTTCGGTGCAAATTAATTAAATTGGCCGTTTAAAAGCACATTGAATGGTCCTGGAGGGTATTAGGGACCACGGTAAACATTTCGGCAATTTTTATTTCGGACCGAAAAAAAGTCAAAAAATTCCATAATTGAAGGCTAATATCCACGCTTTTTGACAAATTTTGGAGGTTTCGGGGCCCCGTGTTAAAAGTCTTAAAATTGTATGGGATACATCTCGGGGTCATATAATGTCGTTTGGAACCATATATGATCGTTATTTGTTGTCATAAATGTTCGTGGTAGGCTTGAATTAATGAAATCGGTGCAAGTTGTAAACCGGTAAATTGGTCCTTTAAAGGCAAATTGGATTGTTCCACCCACCCAATTGGACTCCCGAAGGGTATTAGGGACCATGGTAAACATTTCGGCAATTTTTATTTCCGGACGTAAAAAAAGTCAAAAAAATTCCAAAATTGAAAGCTAATATCCACGTTTTTTGAGAAATTTTGGAGGTTTCAGGCCCCGTGTCGAAAAATCTAGAAATTCTATGGGATACATATCGGGGTCATATAATGCCGTTTGGAACCATATATGATCATTATTTGTTGTCATAAATGTTCATGGTAGACTTGAATTAATAAAATCGTAATAAGTTGTAAACAAGTAAATTGGTCCTTTAAAGGCAAATTAGATGGTTCCACCCACCCAATTGAACTCCCGGAGGATATTAGGGACCATGGTAAATATTTTGACAATTTTTATTTCCGTGTGAAAAAAGTGAAAAAATTCCAAAATTGAAGGCTAATATCCACGTTTTTTGAGAATTTTTGGAGGTTTCTGGGACCGGTGTCGAAAATGCTTGAGACTTTAGGGGATACATCTCGGAGTCATATAATGTCGTTTGAAACCATATATGATCATTATATGTTCTCATAAATGTTCGTAGTAGGCTTGAGTTAATTTAATCAATGCAAGTTATAAACCGGTAAATTGGTCATTTAAAGGCAAATAGGATGGTTCCACCCACCCAATTGGACTCCTGGAGGGTAATGGGGACCATGGTAAACATTTCTGTAATTTTTATTTTCGGGCGAAGAAAAGTAAAAAAGTTTCCAAAATTGAAGGCTAATGTCCACTCTTTTGAGAAATTTTGGAGGTTTCGAGTCCCGGTGTCGAAAAACCTTTAGATTTTATAAGATACATCTCGGAGTCATATAATGTCGTTTGGAACCATATATGATCATTAAATGTTGTCATAAATGTTTGTGGTAGGCTTGAGTTAATGAAATCGGCGCAAGTTGTAAACCAGTGAATTAGTCGTTTAAAGGCAAATTGGATGGTTCCACCCACCCAATTGGACACCCAGAGGGTATTAGAGACCATGGTAAACATTTTGGCAGTTTTTATTTCCATGCGAAAAAAGTCAAAAAATTCAAAAATTGAAGACTATATCTGATTAGGGGATTTTTGCTCCCACCAATCGGAATGCGCCACGTGGGCCAATCAGGACCTGCCAAGTGTCCCCTAGTTGGAACTGTCAGGGCTTGCCACGTGGCACGCGCTTATTCGTCCACCTTGGACCTGTTATGTCACGACATGTGGCATACTCCATGCCTAATGGAGAAACCGGCCACCCAGGCCCAACTTCCGAGGGAAGCCCAATCGGCCCTAGGTTTACCTAAACCTAGGATGGGCACGTTTCCCAAGGTTATAAATACCTCCCTTAATCCTCATTAAGGGGGAGAGCAAAAAACATTACGGAACACACTAATAACCGGCTGATCTCGCTAACAAAGCAGATTACCTACATTAAACACTCTCACCTAGAGAGACCTTATTACTTTAATTTCCGCATTAATTACTCCTTAATCAGGTACTAACTTGACCGTTGGAGGCGGAGCTCACAGGAGTCTCCGTTATTTTGCAGGTACAGGCGTCCGGTTCCAGTCTCGGAATTGTAACTCTCCCGCAGGACATCAGAAAACCCCGAAACATTTGGCGCCGTCTGTGGGGAGGGTACTTCAGAGATGGCATCCAAGTCTGTACCGACTCCTGAAGAGAGGCGTCCCCTAAACGACCCTCAAGTTCAGTCGGACCATGACACCGAAAGTGAATTTGAAGTTGAAACTCATACAGCTTCAGACGGGACCCTAAGGGCCCGACGTACCCGTCATACCGAAAGGAGGGAACGGGAGCATCTTCAAACAAGAAGCGAGCCAGCAGGCGCACCGCCTGTTCGGCAACAACCGACTGATGGGTCTGCTCCCATCACAAGGAACGAACTCATGACCTTCATGAGGGACTTCAAGGGAGAGATTCAAGAGTTGATCAACAAGAAGCCGCCTGCTTCAGTCAAGGAGCAGTCGGCCAAGAAACCCTCCACTTCACTGAAGAGGAAGCCAGTTCAAGGGCGAGAGGCGACTCCTCATCCTAAATCTAGGAAGCGAGAGCCACCTGCCCTTGATTTCACAAAATTCCGTTATCCTACAGGAAATAGGAAACCGGTTCGTCATATTCAGGCGGACGGGTCAAAACAAACATTCACAGATGCTCGGCTACTGCTAGAGCAGAAGAAGAGTGACCGATTGTCAGAGTCGGCTTCTACTTCAAACTTTCAAGACAGTTTGCGAAATGCCTCGATGAGGCATACTCAGTCGTACCATGAGAGTCAGTCAGGCGGCACCTCCCGTCAGTCCGGCTTTCATAGTGCCCAGGCGGTACCAAACTTACCATTTGTGCCGCAACAACAGTATTTTATGCAGCCACCTCCATTTGGTGGACCTACAGCAAAAAACGTCCAACCTATGGACTGGCAGCTACGGTTGCTTAGACTTGGTGAACAGCCGTCGGCCTTCTCCAAGGAAATTACTGAAGCCGCTCAGCCGGCCAAAGTGAAAAAATGTACTAGTAGGCGCCTATGACGGCACTACTAACCCAGAAGACCATCTGATGGCATTCACCAACCTGATGTACCTTCAAGGGTTGGATGATCCCACTTGGTGCAAGTGTTTCCCAGCGACTCTCAAAGGAATCGCACAACAATGGTTCGGCAACCTGCCGACTGGTTGTGTAAATAGCTTCAGGACGCTTGCTTACTTATTTGCCTCCAACTTCGCCATGAACATCCCTGCGAAGAAAACGACCCTTGATTTGGGAACAATTCAGCAGGGCGAGAAGGAGGGGCTTCGTTCTTACATCAGGCGGTTTAACCTGATGAGAATACAGATTCAAGGGTTACCGGATGAGGTAGCTTATACCGACTTTTTTAGAGGTCTCAAAGACGGGTCTACCTTCAAATTTGATTTGGTTCGAAAAAGGGTGGCGACTCTTCAAGAGGCCTTGATTGAAGCAGAAGCCTATATACAGGCGACTGATCTTTGTACGATAAAACAGTCGGACGGGAAAAGGTTCGACAAAAGAGAAGGACGACATAAACAGTCGTCAAACAAAGATGAGAAAAGAAAAGAGGTCTGGGCGGCTGATTCCTCTAAACAGCCGGCCCAGAAAAAGAAAAAAGAATTCAAACCATACTCCCCAAAGTATGCGTTTAACAAGGATAACCAGTTTATCCTAAAAGAAATCAAGGGACGGATCTCAATTGAGAAGCCGGTCCCCATGAAGGGTTCTGCAAACAACCGGAACCAAGATAAAATCTGCGCTTATCATGATGACGTTGGTCATCACACCAATGACTGCATCAGTCTTATGCGGTACCTAGACCGCCTGGCTGAGCAAGGTGATCTTGACACTTATGTCAAGAAATCTACGGGGAACACTTCCTCAAAAAAGCTGTCGGCCAAAAAGAATCAACAGGCCGACAGCTCCGATACAGATGATGCAGTCGTCTACACCATTGCAGGCGGCTTCTCAGGAGGCGGCCCCACTATTAGGGGCAACAAAGATAATATAAGGCGGTTAGATGTAAATTCCGTTCACCAAGAACGACCGTCCAAATATACATTTCCTGAGATTGTCATCACTGAAGAGGATCTAGGAGGGGTAAGGGGGCCTCATGACGACCCTCTCGTTATTGAATGTAAAGTGGCCAACCAGAGAGTTGGCCGAATCTTCATAGATACCGGGAGCTCCTCAGATCTCATCAGCATCAAATGTCTGTCGAAACTGAAATATCAGACTGACTGCATACATCCGGCCTCCCACCCTTTAATAGGGTTTGGAGGAGGAGTCGTCCACCCACTGGGACGAGTAGATTTACCCATTCGCCTGGGCAAAAAAGGGGAAGGACGACACATGGTAGTCCGGTTCCTAGTAGTAGAGGAACTCTCGGCCTACAACATGATTCTGGGTCGACCAACCCTGAATAATTCCAAGGCTGTTATAATCCCGTCTCTTATGTTGCTCAAGTTTGAGAGGGATAATGGAACAGTCGGCTCCCTAAGGGGAGATCAGAGGATGGCCCGAGAGTGCTATCTCTCGGATATCAAGCCCACTGTTATGGCCACTGGGTCAAGTGGTGAAAAAACAGACCTTGACAATGTCAAGGAGAGTGCGCCTGTTCAAGAAGCAGGCGGCAAAAAGAGAAAGGCGTCCCAGACAGAGTCCGCAACAAAAGCAAGAAAATAGCAATCATTGGCAGAGGAGCGGCCGGATGAGTTCCGCCCTCAGCCGGCTGGTGAGCATGCGGACCTGATCTTAGACGACTCACGTCCTGACCGAACAGTCAAAGTTGGGACGACTGCTCTGAGAAACCTTGGTGACGACTTTCACAACCTATTGAAAGAATACAAGGACATCTTTGCATTTGAAGTCCATGAAATGCCAGGCATTAGTCCTGATCTGGCGGTACATAAACTCGCCGTGGATCCGAAAAAGAAGCCGGTACGGCAAAAGAAGCGGAACCATGGCGAAGAAAGAAGTCAGGCAGCAGCCGCCGAAGTTAAAAAATTACTTGATGCAGGGTTCATTCGGCAATGTTACTTCCCATACTGGGTTGCAAATGTGGTGCTTGTTAAAAAGCCGAATGGCACCTGGCGAATGTGTGTAGACTACACAGACTTAAACAAGGCGTGCCCCAAAGACAGTTATCCTCTGCCTAAAATTGATAACCTGGTCGACTCAACAGCCGGCCATGCCTTGATGAGTTTCATGGACGCCTATTCTGGTTTCCATCAAATTCCCTTATGGAAGAAAGATCAGGAGAAGACGGCCTTCGTCACTGATCAGGGGTTATATTGTTACACGGTCATGCCGTTTGGTCTTAAGAATGCCCCGGCTACCTTCCAACGAATGATAAACACTGTGTTCTTTGATCAGATTGGGAGAAACGTCGAGGCATATATTGATGATATGATTGTCAAGACTAAACTTCAGAAAGATCATCTATCGGACCTCCGAGAAACTTTCGCCACACTCAGGCGGCACCATGTCATGCTCAATCCCAAGAAATGTGTATTTGGAGTTGAGTCTGGGAAATTTCTCGGATTCCTTATCAATCAGAGAGGAATAGAAGCGAACCCTGAGAAGGTGCAGGCGGTCATTGACATGCAGTCGCCTCGTACCATCCGAGAGGTTCAGAAGTTAACAGGTTGTTTGGCGGCCTTGGGAAGATTTCTAAGCCGATCAGGCGACAAATGCCTATACTTTTTCCAGGCAATTAAGAAAAAGGCAAGGTTTGAATGGGGGCCGGATGCTGAGGCCGCCTTCCAGAAATTAAAATTTCACTTGCATTCCTTGCCGAGGCTGGTCAGCCCTTTGCCCAAAGAGGTTCTCTACATGTACCTGGCCGTCTCTGATCATGCGTTAAGCGCTGTTCTCCTTGCTGAAAGGGACGGTTGTCAGCTCCCGGTCTACTTTGTCAGTCAAGTACTGAAAAATGCCGAGTTGAGGTATCCCCTAGTGGAGAAATTTGGTCTTGCACTCTTCATGGCTGTTAAAAAATTGAAGCCCTACTTTTTGGCACATACAGTCGTCGTGTATACAGACCAACCTATCAAGCGGCCGCTGACCATCATGGAGTCGTCAGGCCGAATGATCAAATGGGCCATAGAAATACAGAGCCTCGAAGTTACTTTCGAGCCTAGAAAAGCAGTGAAGGGGCAAGCCTTTGCTGACTTTATTGTAGAGATGACTCGTCCTCCTGACTCTCAAGTTCCAGACCAAGTATGGAAGGTATATGTGGACGGAAGCTCTACTTCAAATGGTTGTGGAGCAGGCGTCATATGTCAGTCGCCAGAGGGCGACAGGTTCGAGTATGCTCTACGCTTCAGTTTTCAGGCTTCAAACAATGAGGCAGAATATGAAGCTTTACTAGCCGGGATCCGCATGTGCAAGGCGGCAGGGGCAAGAAAAATAGACGCCTGTTCCGATTCACAATTGATAGTGAGTCAGTACAATGGCGAATACGAAGCAACCCATCCGGCCATGATCAAGTATTTACAGGCGGTCCGACAAGCAGTCGGCTCCCTTGAGGATTTCCATCTGATCCAAGTGCCGAGATCAGAAAACAACCAGGCGGATGCGCTGTCAAAATTAGCATCATCCGCCTCCTCTGATACTCCTCGAACTGTTTTTTGGGAAGTAATGGAGAAGAGAAGCATCGAGGAAAACCCTATTGGAATCCTAGACAGAAGCTCAACCTGGATGGATTCAATCAGGGCATATCTGACAAACGGTACACTGCCGGATGATCCTCAACAGGCGGCAGCACTGAAAAAACGAGCCTCCTGTTTTGAAATGATAAAGGGAGAACTTCACAAGAGGGGGTACCTTCAACCCTTCTTAAAGTGTGTTACTCCAGAAAAAGGACGAGAGATACTAGACGATCTTCACTCTGGTTACTGTGCTTCTCATATAGGCGGTAGGACGCTTGCTCAAAGGGCAAGGCGGCAGGGCTACTTTTGGCCTACTTTGGAAGCAGATGCAATGGAGATGGTGAAAAAATGTGACAAGTGCCAAAGGTTTGGCAAATTAATTCACCATCCGGCTACTGACCTCACTACCATTCACAGCCCACTACCGTTTGCTAAGTGGGGCATGGACATTCTGGGTCCATATACGCCTGCTACAGGCGGAAGGAGGTACATACTTGTTGCCGTCGACTACTTCACTAAATGGGTAGAGGCGGAGGCTGTAAAGGGAATCAAGACGAAAGATGTAATTTCATTCATTTGGAAAAATGTCATCACTCGGTTCGGGGTTCCCATGTCTATGGTTTTTGATAATGGTCCCCAATTTGAGACGCCTGTTCTCAAAAGCTGGTTGGGTGACCAAGGAATTGCAAACTACTTTGCATCTGTCGGCCGTCCACAAGCAAACGGTCAGGTAGAAGCCTTTAATAAAATCATCTCAGACGGTCTCAAGAAAAAGATTGAACGAGCAGGCGGCCTATGGGCGGATGAACTACCACATGTTCTCTGGGCCATTAGGACGACTGAAAAAGGGGCGACTGGAGAAACTCCATTCCTCCTAACTTACGGCGCGGAAGCTGTTCTTCCAATAGAACACTACGAGCCGACTCTTCGAGTGATGCTATATGACGAAGAGGAAAACTGGGAAGCCATGCGCCTGGCATTAGACTCACTTCCTGAAAAGAGGGGCAATGCTGTCTTGCGCCATGAGATCTATCGCCTGAGAATGACTAGATCATACAACAAAAAAGTACACAGGCGTCCACTCAAAGTAGGGGACTTTGTACTTAGAAAAATGGAAGCAGTTGGTAGGGCTAATGAGTCTGGAAAACTAACTCCCAACTGGGAAGGACCCTACCGAATCTATGAGGAAGTCAGGGACGGTACCTACCGTCTGGAAACACCAGACGGACAACCGTTGCCTCGAACTTGGAATGTAGATAATCTTAAGAAATATTTCTTTTGAATGATGTAAAGTAAAGAGCTACTTAATAAAAGTTTGCACTTACTATTCAATTTTGTACTACGAGGGGCATGCCGTGTTCCTTTACAGTCGGCTACTCTCCATTGAGTTTTACACTCTATCTTCAGAGGGGCATGCCGTCTGTACCTTTACAGTCGGCTACTCTCCATTGAGTACTTCACTCACAATAGGGGCATGTCGCGTGGGCATATAGTCGGCTACTCTCCATAAGAAGATGGCCGACTGGTTCCAAACACATAGCCACCCCCCTAATACTTAGCTAAAAAGATTAGGGCCTGGCCGACCCTGTGCCTAACAGGCGGCTACCCTCCTTTTATTTAGCACCTACGTTCACCAAGAACTTACCAAGGCCACAGGCCGAATGATCAGACCAGGCGCCAAGCCAACTGATCAAATCTACAAAACTAATACGACCTGTCCCAACATCATAGCAGGCGTCCGACGGCATCCCTCCGGATGAAATTCGTCGCAGAGAGCAGCTCCCTTTTGGGTGGAACATTGTTCTATAAACTAATTACACGGCACCTATACGACTGTCCCCAAGGGCAACCACGTAGCCGTTTTTGAGACAAGGATAACTCTATCACTAACCAAAGCAGTGGTAGCAGTTGACATCTGAGTCAGATGACCGCCTGTATTACTTGGGATAAATGCAGGGGGTACCTATTGAGTTAATAGCCAACAAACATTGGCGAATCAAGGGGTCTAGCCGGCCTACGCCGCCTGGTACCTCTACTTCTCAAACAAAAGTGACGGCGACTGAGTAACTCCAACGTTAACTCATAGTCACTCCCTCAAATTTGGTATGGAACCTAAAAAGTTTGAGTCGTCCGCCTGTTTTTAACAAACAGGGGCACTCAAACCCCTATTCCTACTAGGTAACCTATTGAGTTAATAGCCAACAAACATTGGCAAATCAAGGGGATCAGCCGGCCTCCGCCGCCTGGTACCTCTACTACTCAATCTAGATTGTGACGAAGACTAAGTAACTCCTATGTTAACTTAATAGTCACTCAAACTTAGTATGGAGCCTAAAAGGTATGAGTCGTCCGCCTGTTTTTAAACAGGGGCTCTCAACCACTACTCTTGCTAGGTTAACAAATTATGAGTTAAAAGCCAACAACATTGGCAATAAAGGGAAACAACCGGTACCCGCCGCTTGTTATCTCTACTACTCAATTCCTTGGCGACTAGGTAATACTCTATTTACTTGGTCAGACCACTTTCCTACTTGGTTAAATTTACAAATGACAGGCCCGCCTGCCTAAAAAGGATCCAGACAAAATAGTTCGAATACCGATTAGATAAATGGCCGACTGATCGTCTACCCTGGAAACAGACAACCAGTCGTCCAGGGGCATAGGCGGCGTACTAACTATCCGTACCTGTCTGCAACGTTCGGCCATGTAAAACAGTCGGTCTAGTAAACAATTGGATATTAGATATGGAATACTTAGACAAATTTGAAGCAAAACAAAAATTCATTAAAAATAAGCCGGTCATTAAAGACCAGCAAAATATTCAAAGCCCCGGCCCCCTGGCCGGGTAAATACAAAGCAAACGGCACGCAGGCCGTGGAAAGAATACATAAAGCTTAAGAAGGGGGCAGTTCAGTATTAGCAGCTGCCGCCTGGTCAGCACTCTTCTTGCTGGACTCGGCTTCAGCTGCATCCTTTTTTGATGCCTTACCCCCAAGCGGCACAAGCGCCACTACCAGCTCCTCCTCCTCCTCCAACGCTTCTCCCAACGCCTCTTCTTCAGCAGCCGCCAGGATCTCTTGATTATATGTTTCCGAACACTGGCGGTACGTTCTTTCCCAAGAGGCAAAGTCGGCACTGGGGAAGAGGCGGCCCCAAGTCATGCGCTGGATTTGAGCGGAGTCTTCCATCATCTCCCGGACCAGCTCTTTCTTCTCGTGCTCGGCCTTTTCCGAGAGCTCTTGGGTAAGACTCTTCTCTTGGCTCACCAGGCGTTCTTTTACGCTGGCCAAGGATTTCTCCATGGCTTCGTAAGAGTACATTTTTAGGCGAAGAGGTTTCAGCTCGGCCTTAAGATTTGTGATGGTCGCCTCCAGCTCGTCATTCTTCTTCTGGGCCGCCTCTAACTGAGCCCGAACAGCGGCGGTAGCCTGCGCCTGATAATAAAGAATATCAATGGTCAGTACTTCATTTTGGGCAATTTGAAACATTGCCTTATCACAGTCAGAGGCGGCCATAGCTTTTGCAGCCTTTACCTCTTTGTTCTTCCGATCAAGCGGCTTGCGAAGGCCGTTAACCCGGAGCAGGGCCTAAGTACAAAAAAAAAACAGGCGTCAGTTTCCAAACAAAAAAGAAAACAGGCGTCCAGAAATTTAAATACTAAAAAATATGCTAAGTATACCTCAGCAAGGACCCCTGCAATCCCGTCAAGGTCAAGGGTGCCGACACCCCTGACCGCCTCCCTTTCAGCTGGAGGAACTGCCCTGATCATAGACTTGGCCATCTCTACCAAGTCAGGCTCCTGGGGGCCGGCTGCTTCAAGCATAAACAAACGGATTAGACTTAGTAACAAAGGGAGCAAGTCTAAAATTTACAAGGACAACTTCATACCTCTAGGCGGTCCAGTTGGAGCTTTAGAAGAAGTGGCCGGCTGTTTCTCAGCCGCCACCTGTTTCCTGGCAGAACCAGGAGAGCTCCCAACAGTCGTCTTCCGGGCCTTGGGGTCCGGCTGTTGGGAAGATGAAGCTCTTGGAGCACCCGTCTAAAACAGAAGAAAAAAGTCAGTGTATGCATAAACACTCCAAAAAGAGGGTGAAAGGTTCGGAGCTCACCAAGGGTGCCCCCTTTTTGGGGGAGTCGGTTGAAGTTTGTTGCATAATAGAGGCCCGCAACATGGCCGCCGCAGTCTTGGAGGCGGTGATTTTTCTCATGGCGTCAGCTGCAAAAACAAACGGCAAAGTTAATAAAAGATAAACAGCAAATGTATGAAACAACAGAGTATTCGACAGGCCGACTACCTCTTGAGCACCGACTGCTGAGGCCACAGGCGGCCAAAAAGTACTCGTCATAGAGCCACTTGAAGCTCGGGACGCAGTGCAGGGGTACTTGCTCTCGTACCCCTGAAGTAGAGTCGACCCTCGACTCTACTTTAAAGAGTCCTTTGTCAAGGATCTCTTTCTTAGCCTTGGGGGGAACAGGCGGCATGCTACGGCCGCTTGCAAGAAGGGGCGGATTCCTGTTCCACCTATTGAAGCGCTTGTTCAGCTCAATGTCTGAACTCTCAATGATGACGAAGGTACTCCGCCAGTCCTTCCACTTGTTTGCTTTACCTCTCGTCATGAGGTAGCCCCTGTGGCTCGTTAATTGATACCAGCCGGTACCGCCTGTCTTAGGGGTCCGGCTGAGATAGTTCATATGGGCGAAAGCCTCGAAGCTCGGCTCCACCCCGTGCAGTTCGCACCCGGCCACATAGCCGAGTACGTTGACCCGGGAGTTTGGGGCTAACTGCCATAACCCCAACTCATACCCATCCAAAATCCGCTGAACAGCCGGATGTAATGGGAAGCGCAGCCCTGCCTTGATGGCCGCCTCGTAGCAGCCAAAGCAGGCGCTATCATAACTGGAACCAGTCGGCCAGACGACTGTGTCTTCTGGATCCGGCACAAACACTAGAAAGTCGGGGCCCATGGTGTGGTTTGCAATAAAGCTCTCCACTTTCTCTTGCATGGCTGTAATTCGGCCCCGAGGTACCGTGCAGTAGTATTTAGCTCTCGGTAAGAGGCGGATGGTTCCGCCCAATTGTCCCCCTTCTCAACTGTGTGAGAAAGTCTCGCCTCTTGCAGGCGGCTGTTTTTCTCTTCTGTACCCAAAGAAGCATGGCCAGAAGAGCTTGACGAGGAATCGTCCTCGGACGAGTCTGAAGAGGACGACTCCTCCCCTCTCCCGGAGGGGCCCGCCTCCTCTCTTTGAAAAGGAGCAGATTTGTTAACTGTTAAATTGGAAGGGGTCACTATGACTCCCCCCACAGAATTGCCGGCATCCAGGCCGCCTTGTCTCACTTCAACATCTGGCGCCTGGTCAGATGTTTCACTAATCGGCACCCTGTGGGAGGAGCCGTCTGAATTTGAGATCCTAGCTGTCTTTTTCGTTCTGGCCATCCTGCTCTACATAGACATAGATACAGTAGGACTTTGTATAAAGGGCAAAGATGGGTCCGGAAAAGGGCAGGCGGCACTCCTAGTCCTAGATTCAGCCGTCCCCGGTGACCGGCTGATCACTAACCTAGGTCGTGTCGTGTGCTTCCGTGGTGCCATTTCAGAAAATAAAAAGAAAATTAAGAGTAAGAGAACTGAGTTACCTGAACGAGTGACGGTTGATGAAGTTCTGGAAATCCGGTGCAGTCGGCTTGTCAGAACAGGCGGTAGGCAGAAAAAGTCCAAAATGTCAGAGCAAGTTCAGGGGTCCGAATGTTCTCAAATAGTTCTCAAAGTGTGAAAATGACTCGAGACAACTCTCCCTTATATAGGCGAAGTGAGAAGGCGAAGGGTCACTTTCAGAATTCAAAATTTGGGCGGGAAAATCTCTCGTCCTTTCGCCGACTAACACCTGTAGCAGGTCGTCGCCCGTTACTGTGCGACACCTGTCACAGGTAACACGTGACCAGTCACGTGCCACCTGTGAGGGGCAAATGATTAGGGGATTTTTGCTCCCACCAATCGGAATGCGCCACGTGGGCCAATCAGGACCTGCCAAGTGTCCCCTAGTTGGAACTGTCAGGGCTTGCCACGTGGCACGCGCTTATTCGTCCACCTTGGACCTGTTATGTCACGACATGTGGCATACTCCATGCCTAATGGAGAAACCGGCCACCCAGGCCCAACTTCCGAGGGAAGCCCAATCGGCCCTAGGTTTACCTAAACCTAGGATGGGCACGTTTCCCAAGGTTATAAATACCTCCCTTAATCCTCATTAAGGGGGAGAGCAAAAAACATTACGGAACACACTAATAACCGGCTGATCTCGCTAACAAAGCAGATTACCTACATTAAACACTCTCACCTAGAGAGACCTTATTACTTTTAATTTCCGCATTGATTACTCCTTAATCAGGTACTAACTTGACCGTTGGAGGCGGAGCTCACAGGAGTCTCCGTTATTTTGCAGGTACAGGCGTCCGGTTCCAGTCTCGGAATTGTAACTCTCCCGCAGGACATCAGAAAACCCTGAAACAATATCCACGCTTTTTGAGAATTTTTGGAGTCTTCGAGAACTGGTGTCGAAAAGTCTTAAAATTCTAGGGAATACATCTCATGGTCATATAATGTCGTTTGGAACTATTTATGATCATTATTTGTTGTCATAAATGTTCGTGGTAGGCTTGAATCAATGAAATTGATGTAAATGGTAAACCGGTAATTGGTCGTTTAAAGGCAAATTGGATGGTTCCACCCACCCAATTGGACTCACGGAGGGTATTTGGGACCATGGTAAACAATTCGGAAATTTTTTCATCCGGGCCAAAAAAAGTAAAAAAAAAATCTAACATTGAAGGCTAATATCCACGTTTTTTGAGAAATTTCGAATGTTTCGAGGCCCGGTGTTGAAAAACATTGAGATTTTAGAGGATACATCTCGGGTCATATCATGCCGTTTGGATCCATACATGATCATTATATATTGTCATAAATGCTCGTGGTAAGCTTTAGTTAATGAAATCGGTGCAAGTTGTAAACTGGTAAATTTGTCGCTTAAAGGCAAATTGGATGGTTCCACCCACCTAGTTGGACTCCCGGAGGGTATAGGGACCATGGTAAACATTCTGGCAATTTTTATTTTCGGGTGAAAAAAAAGTCAAAAAAATCCAAAATTGAAGTAATATCCACGCTTGTTGAGAAATTTCGAAGGTTTTTTGTAGAGCTATCAATTCGGGTAAACGGATTGAGTTTGGGTCGGTAAGATTGGGTCAGGTTAACTCGGGTCTGTAAGAGTGTGTCAGATCAACTCGGGTCTATAAGAGTGGGTCGGGTCAACTCGGGTCGGTTCAATTCAGATTAATTCCATAACCTATGCGGGTTGGGTTTGGGTTTGGTCATGCTTGAGTCGGGTCATACTTCTTATCGGGTTTAGGTCGGGTTAATAACAGGTTGGGTTACATTCGGGTCGGGTGAACAAATAGGTCGAGTTTAATTCAGGTTTTCACAGGTTAAAACGGGTTAGGGTAATTCTCAGGTTTGAGTCGGGTTTAGTTCAAGTCAATAATTTGCGGATTATAATCAGGTCGGGTCATTTTCAAGTCGGGTCATTCTCGGGTTCAAGTCGGGTTCGGTTCAAGTCAATAATTTGCTGGTTATAATTAGGTTGGGTCATTGCCAAGTCGGGTCATTCTCGGAGTCCCGTTGGGTTACGTTCAAGTCAATAATTTGTAGGTTACAATTAGGCTGGGTCATTTCCAAATCAGGTCATATTCGGGTTTCAACTAACTATAAGTAAATAATTATCATTTTTATCAAGCTAATTATTTCCTTTGACTATAATATATTAATATATATGTCAATATACTAGAAAACTATAATTTATAATTTAGGAATATAATTATCTCCTTTGACCATACAACAAATATATACTATATTTAACTCTTAAATTTGAGGATGATGCTCCTTTCTTTTGTTGGCTTGGACCGACATGGTCTCCCTAGACAAAATGCTTTGATCAACGATAATAAGGTGGTCTAAATTTCATTAAAGGTGATTTGAAATTGGGTCAGGGACAATTTGGGTTGAATTAAGGCCGGGTCAATAACAAGTCGTGTTGATTTCGAGTCGGGTTAGTAATAGGTTTGGTAAAAATTCGAGTCGGGTCAATAACAAGTCGGGTTGATTTCGGGTCGGGTTTGTAACAGGTTGGGTTAAATTTGGGTCTGGTTAGGAATGGGTCGGTTTGAATACAGGTCAGGTTAGGAACAAGTTGGGTTAAATTCGGGTTTTGACGGGTTAAAACGGGTTTGGGTCAAATTCGATTCAAGTCGGGTTCGGTTCAGGTCAATAATTTACGAGTTACATTCAGGTTGGGTCATCTCCAGGTCAGTTCATGTTCGGGTTCGGGTCTCACATACTCGGTTCAACTCTGGTCTAGAGTTGGTTTGAGGTTAGGTTAGGTCAAGTTTGGGTCACCATTTTTTCGGGTTCAGATGGGTCGGTTAATAATCGGGTTTGAGTCGGTATTTCGAGCCGGGTCAACTTTTTACGACTCTAATTTTAAGTGATGCCAGCTACTTTTAGTTAAAGTGTTATGCGCTAAAGCCTAAAACCCATGTTTTGATAACAAATCCCGTTTATATCACAGCTCTTTGTAGCTCTTTCCAGCAATTATATACTCTGTATTGCTTGTAGTCACTAGTCAGTAAAGTACTGGGTGAATGAATATTCAAAATAAATAATGGAAAATCTACAACTTTGTATATCTGGAAGGCAAAATCGGCCACGTAATGAAGTGCCTCAATAAAACATTGTACAAATAAATCTCATCTTCTTAGCTGTGTGAAGCTGTAGGAAAAAGAAACGAATACAAATTTTAAGTCCTCAACTTAAACTACAAGGCAAGAAATACAGTTTTCAACTTAGCGTATTACTCTGTCCACTATAGCTAATTAGCTACCTCTACCACGAGTTAGATTGCTATTGTTTAGGTATAGAAGCAGTGTAGTACAGACCCCTCCAAAATGATTTTCACATTCAGTTTATACATTAATGAATGGCAACTATAAGGCAACCCAACTTTCTGTGTTCGCCTGTATAGCCTCTTTGCCTGGATTCGATAGAACTGGATGAGGACAATCACGCTAAGCAACTCATGTTGTGAAAGTTTAAAGCGGCTTTGGATGTCTTGCCGTATACCAGAAGGTTTCATCCAACAAGGTACACCATACACCAAATAAGCTTAGACAGTTACTCTCCACATACCCGTCCTATAACCTACGGACATGAGCACAAGTTCCCAAAGCATGTTGGGTATGCTCAACATGTTCACCTTTGATCCTGGAATCTCAGACCAAGTGACAGATATCTCAACCATTGGAATGCCAAACCACTTGCACAAGTAGACAAGCTCTACATCAAAACACCACCTGTAGAACAGGCAAACGGTGAAGACGATTGATAACATTTTTAAGCATGTACTACGTATAATGGCTGGTATCAATTTAAAAAGAGCATGGTTCGCAACCATTGTGCTAGTGCCTAGTATGGATAGAACATAATAAACAAAGGCCAGATTCAAAGACACCAACTCCTGGGATGAATATACATAAATCAATAAACAATTCTTTCAACTCCTATTAATTGCAACCAATTATAGTACAAACTAATCTGAAGGAAGTGAGAAATACTTGTTTCACGGGCAAATACAATTAAAATCTCTCTAATTTTATCCCTTTTTCTCACTTATGTTTAGCACCTGTAAGAAACTAAGAGTTTTTTGAAAATGCATAGTTGCATACCAAGATCATTACCATCTTGCTTTCTTGAAAGAACACTAGTAAGCAGTTACAAAGGAAAAGCCAGAACTCCAAGAAATAGACTACTCAATAAACAACACAAATATGGCATATAAGTACTGAAATTCTTGAGGGAGGGTTTTTCACAGAATTTTCACAAATACGAACCAAAAACATAACATATAATGATATGATTAATACAGCATGGCACATATAAACTTCGTCACATACACATTTTAATTTAAGGTGATACATCTAACACAGCATAAAAAGTTTATAATTACCTTTTTAACCTAACATTTCTGAAAAGTTTCTGTGCAGCAGCCCTGGTGAACATCTTGAAACCACACTGCAGGCATGCAAAACCCATGGTAAGATAAATGCATTTTCAGGTGTACTTCATACAACTTCTAGATCCAAGAAAAGAAAAATTAGTGATTTCAATGAGAATGAAGATCCAACATAAAGGCATATCAAAGAATAATACCTGCGTATCACGGATACCAGGACCAGAAGCCAAAAGAACAACAAGATGGAATCCTTTCATCAAAAAGTTACGATACCATTTTCTCTGAATAAGAGAAAAACCATATATATTAGCATTAGTTCTGCAGTTAGAACCGCAAATAAAAAGGCAAAGCTGAGGAGCTTTACCGTAGCAAGAGCCTTATCCTCAAGATGAGCACGTGAACCAAACGCAGCAAACAGGAACATCACATACTCTAAAACTCGAATCACCACCACCAGAAGCATTTACATCTATCTCCTTTCCAGCAACTGTAAGAATCTAATGGCCAATACACTGTATGAACAAGCATGCATCTATGATCTATATACTCCAAGATAGTTTAGACCCATTTTTTTTCTCCATCATTCTCTGTATATAGTGACTTCAAGAATGAGGTAAATAGTGCCAACCTGAGTTTCAAGTTTCTCCAAGTCTTTTGACTTTAGTAGCTCCATCTGCATCCAGCATAAGAAGTAATTCACCACGAGAATGAAGCATTCCCTGTTCAAATAAGCAAAGAATATCAATCAGTTTATTATCTGATTGTCATCCAAGCAACAGAGTTCCCCCAGAAACATTCAAATATATTTTCAAGAAGTTGCTCACTAGACTGAGTTAACTCACTTTTCTAATAGCTTCCCCCTTCCCATAGTTTCTTCCAAGAAGAAGAACCCTAACATTTTCCACCTTGTACTTTCTGACAAAGTCAAATGCCACTCTTTTGGTCCCGTCAACACTTCCATCATCCACTAATATCACCTAACAAACCATATGATTTGAAATCGTTAATCACCACATAATATGATTTTACTTCAGTGTCAGAGTGTCTAGCACAAAGTTGCTGCTGACATCTGCTTGTGTAAAATTTTGAAGAAAAACAGACCCTTGCAGTTCTCAAGTATGTTTTAACAAATAGAGGAGTTAAACAAACCAGAGTGTAAATGAGCCCTTTTTTTATTTTTATTTTGAGAAAGAGTAAATGATACTTAGAAACCCAAGCAAAATTCCTAACTTATAGCAACAAAGATAAAGCTAAGGATCCTAACATCAAAATCCATGTTATTTGTGAATGCCTATGCTACATATACGAAGAGGTCAACTAATACAAATATTACAATGCATCAGAAAGTAATCAATTAATAAAGCACACTACTAGCTTAAATCTCTTTAGTGAATTATTTACATCAGGTCATAAGTCATTAGCGGTAGAAACTTAAATTATCTCAAATTTATTATCTATTATAAAAGCTGAAAGAGCCAGTGTATCCAGCTATTTTCTTCAAAACAGGAATTTCTCAAAAATAAGTTTGAATTATTTTTGCAATATCTATAATCCCTGCATAAACCTTGATCATTCTTTTGCATACTACACATGCTGCAAATAATGGAACTAAACAGCATTATGGTATGCACATCTGTTCCTAATACTACGTATACAAAGTTGAATTATAAACAAACCCTAAAAGTGAAGCATGATATACCCATGTAATACAATGCACTGTATATTCAAATCTAGTACAGTTTATGTTATACCTCATAAGTGAACGACTTATCTTGCTCTCCTCGCTGTTGCAAATAGCTGAAAATAAGACAATATATGAATATCATTAATTAGGTCCCTCCCTGTTGTTGCAAATCTCCCTGTTGTTGCAAATCTCGCTGTTGCAAATCTCTAACAATAAGACAATATATGAATATCATTAATTCAGTCCTCTCTTACTTCCATCAATTTTCCACCTTGGTTCAAGGCGTCAAGACATGATCATACCACCCACTAATTGTTCATACATTAAAATAGAGTGAACCATATTATGTAAACAAATTATGAATTTTTGATACCTAACAAGAACACATTCTTTTGAATTCTGAAGCTTTAAAATTCAAATGATAAAACCTGCATATAAGGTAACTTGTCATCAATCTATACATAATTACAGCATCAGGAATGATAGATAAGAATAGTTACTATCTCTTTTTTTTTCTTTTTGAGGGGGGGAAGACAAGTTTTCCAAAACATAGTATGTAAGATATATCGAATTCAGGGCCTTATGTTGTATTAAAAGCACTAACAAAAGAGGAAACAGATAGACAAACAGAGAATATTGAAGGATCTTATTTTGCCATTATACTCTACTACTCTAGACAAACTTACTTAATAGTTTCCTCAAGTGCACTTGGAAGTCTGTGCTCCTCGTTGAATGCAGGAATTATCAAAGATATATACTTCTCAGCGGGATCAAATATAGAAGGGCATGGAACCTGAGAAAATAGTTTCCTACTGAAGTCAATAATTCTGATAGCAAGAAATCTCAAGCAAATATTTATGCTTAGGTTAAGTTGAATATGTGGCAGCGCTCAAAATCAAACAAATCAGCAATGACGAAAAAGGAGTGAATCCAAATGCGTTTCCAACATTTCTTTAACACTCCATATACATTTAAACATGCCAAGTGGTAGCCAATAATTGTCCTCTTGGCACATAATGGTGTGCCAGTGTAAGTTTAGCAACAGAAGGTTTGATGCGCCTAAGAATTATACGAGTAACATATTCCAATCACACCTTTCGATCAGTTAAACATATGTAAGGTCCTTAATTCTTCCAACACAAAGGTAAATTTGTGAATTTTTATACCACAATCCACTCATCAAACAATGCAGCATCACTCGCTAAGTAATAGGTATTCTTAAGCACATTTGAAACAACTTCAATCACAAATTTATACCCTATGGAAATGGTACAGCAAAGGAAGATTTCAGTAATCACCATTAATTTCTGAATTATCTTAATTTCCTTTCTATTTAACAGGTCTAACACAAAAACAATAAAACCAGAAAATTCAGGAAAATCAACATAAAATTCACAAAACAAAAATTACAAAACAATAGAAACCCTAAAATCAATCAATTTTCCAAAATCCAGTATCAATTGATCTAAACTCGGAAATACAACACATTAAGTGAAATATAAGTTAAAATTGATCGAAATTTTCACCTTATTAAGTGAATTTGGATCTTCGAATATTGCTTCACCTTCAACATGACTACAAAAAAAAA